>NC_141685.1:1616014405-1616499835 GCF_964263255.1 Lissotriton vulgaris | reverse complement strand
TAGTAATGCTTCGTAAACATGTGCAGGAATGCCCACATGGCTGCCCGGCAGATGTCAACCAGCGGAACTCCACGTCCCAAAGGAGTAGTCGCTGCCGTCGCCCTGGTAGAGTGGGCAAGCAGTCCTACTGGAGGTTCCTTTTTAGCCAAAGAATAACAGATCTTAATGCATAGGATGACATCTTCGAGAGATGGTACATTTGTGCATTGCCCGACCTTTCCTGGGGTCCACTTAACCCACGACGTGTTAATCATCCTACCGGAAATCTTTAGTGCGGTCAAGGTAGAAAGACAGCACACGCTTTGGGTCCAGACAGTGGAGTCTCTCCTCCTCTTTATAAGGGTGCGGAGGCGGGAAGAAGGTTGGCAGTATGATGGCCTGACCTATGGGGAAAGAGGTAACCACTTTAGGCAGAAAAGATGGCCTAGTACGGGGGACTACTTTGTCCGGATGGACAGCAAGAAAGGGAGGTCTGGAAGATAAGGCCTGAAGCTCAATCACTGCAGAAGTGATGGAAAGCAAGAAAGCAGTCTCCAAAGTAAGGAGGCGAAGAGGGAAATTATGTAGGGCCTCAAAGGGAGCACACATAAGATAAGTGAGGACAAGGTTCAAGTCCCACTGGAGCATTACGAAAGGAGAAGGAGGAAAGAGATGAGTAATGCCCTTCAGGAAACTGTTAAAAATAGGGAACTTAAAAGGAGAAGGCTGATCAGGGAGGTGAAGAACGGCCGAAATGGCTGAAAGATAGCCTTTAAGAGTGCCCAGAGCAGAGCCCTGCTGGGCCAAAGAAAGAATGAAGAGGAAAACCTCTGAAAGAGGAGCAGAAAGGGGATGCACAACCTTTGCTGTGTACCATGCCACAAATGTATTCCATCTACAGGCGTATACCATTATAGTGGAGGGACGCTTGGCTGCCAAGATAACATTACAGACTTCGGGAGGAAGGTCGAAAGCTGTCAGCTGTCGCCTATCAATCTCCACATATCTAACACAATATGACCTGGTCCTATTCTTTGAACAGTCCAACTTGGATTTCCACGTGCCCTTAGCTATCACAATTTTGTGTTCTACCTTAGCAGTTATCTATATACTGTCTATTGCTGAGAATCCCTGTTCTATTTTGTAACTTTAATTCAGTTCCCCTTGTGTACAATCCATTGTGTGATGTACCAAACAATTCTAAAAATTGTGAAAAGATTGAAAGAATTAAAAAGTAAAAGAAAAAATAGTGAACAGGTATGGAATGCCTCATGGAAGTAACACCATGGGAGTCCACCAGCAGGTTCTCACTAGTGGGTTCTCATCATCAGCACTACCATACCATAACACAAATTGTGAGAAAACTGTGAAAGACTAGTTAAGCCAGTGGTGAAAATAAAAAGTCCTTGTGACATGAGTGCTAGGATGTACCTCCTTAGTACTCACTGTGTCTGACCCCAAACTAATAAAGTGGAACCTAATGCTTTGAAACCACTTCATTCAAGTTAAAAACGAGCTACACCCCCACTAGCTATCCTTCTTTATTGTTGCTGTGGGTCTGCTTACATTAAAAGACACTCTGTTGCCTACTATATCCATAGAGGGCCAACATGTTTCATTGCCTATTAAATTTCTGGCAATTTCTTCACGGCAAAGGGCAGTTTTCACCACACTGCAAACACTTCATGCGTGACGTATTACCTGAGGGAACATATAACAACACTGCGTCAGTACAACATTCTGGGATCCATGAATCTTTTTATCTTGCCCATTGAACACACATCCTGCCAAAGTGTATTTACCAGTTCACTGCCCCAATTGGGCATACCGGTGACCCACTTTCAATTTAGGTTGTTGTTTGGTCACACTCCGTCGGTATATCCCTTGAACTGCTTTCATTCAGTCTGTAGAGGAAATGAAGGCGTTTACAAATCTAACCCTTCACTTCTTATCCTATCTTCGTGGCTGTGACTCCATCTCCCTGATAAAAAATATATCACACCCACTGTTGGAAATTATTGTTAGGCTCTCTGCGGATAGTTTAAAAGATGCCCAATTAAATCTTAAAATCAAAGAAACCATGCCTCAAAGAAAAAGCTTTCCCTGATTTCGTTATTCTGAGATAATAATACTTCGTCATCCCGTTCATACTGTCCGGCTCGAGAATCAATATTAATCTAACAGTCTTTAGATACGTGCCCCGTTCAACTTACCGGGTCTTAGAGAGTGCTCTGCTTTTTCTCGTCCGCTCACTGTCTTAGAAGTCCATGGGGTCTTAAAACGCCTTTCTCACAAGCTTGGCCAGTACCGCCCCCTTCACTTCCGGTAGCAGTCCGGTCTGGATTTCCGCCCCCTACTAGTCAGTACTCATTGTCCCTGTTCTCAGGGCAAACATGGGCAAATATTGGAATTGTCATTAATGTATATGTTGTCACCTACACAAGTGTTATTCTGGTTCCCATATTAATTCCAATACTCCATATTCCTCGTTATTATCCATTCCATAAGAGACACACAGATTTTCAGAGGAAGAAAAGAAGAGCAATTACTACATTTTTGCTTGCTCTTAGTGCGCACTGTAATCCTCATATATGTAATGTCGATTGGTAATATTTATTTCTATACAGTACATAGATATTCCTTGTGTTATATAGAACAGTATCCAATTGCACGTACATTTTATACCTGTTCCCATCTGATACACCAAGTTTTCTACTTTGTTTTCAGCTGATCCGGGGAGAATTGTATCCTGGTTGTAATTGACAGTTGGTGTACATGCATCGAGCAGAGTTTTTGGTACACCAATCAGTACTGTTATTTGATACTTTCATGATTTATTAATTCAAACATAAGCACAATCCAACATCATTGACACTAAAATCAACATCAATAGTCACCACTTGACTGATATGAAGGGATTTGTCAGTTTGTCAATGTTATAGATGGTCAAGAATTATCACTGTCAAACGTGGATGAACCCTATTATGTGTCTAATATGTACCTATACGGTTCCACTCAATAACATCATTTAGTCCTACTTGGTCCACCCCCACCTGGTAAATCCAGCGCACCTCTCTTGTGGCCAGTCTCCTTTCCATAGTGTATCTGTCTCCCACCACTTTCTCCAGGACCACCCACTTAATACTTTTATGGTGGTGTTTCTGTTCTAAGAAGTGTTGTACCAACCTAGTTGATAGTTTCCCTGCCTTCAAGGTACTCAAGTGTTCCTGTATCCTGACCCTGACCATCCGGGTGGTGAAACCAATGTATTAAAGTCCACAGGGGCAGGTCAACCTGTATATGACATTTGCCGAGTTACAATTACTGAATCTATTAAGATGCCAGATAGTACCATTTGTCAAAGTCACATTTTTTGTTTATTCAGTTAATTCACATACAGAGCATCCCTCATACGGGTAATGCCCTGTTGGTATTCCTGTTTCCTTGGTGTTTATAATAGGACGTATATGGACCAATTTATCTCGTAAATTGGTGGAAAACTTGAAAGCGAACCTAGGTGGTGGCATCTTCATATTGGTGTTATTTAGTATATGCCAATGTTTTATTATAATCCCACGGATCTTGGTTGAAAGTGGATCAAATGCAGTGACCACAGGTATGCAGTCCCCTTGGTCACGCTTGTTTCTCTCAAGAAGAGCCGATCTGGGAGTGTTAAAGACCCTTTTCTTGGCCTGCCTAATCACTTTACTGGGATAGGTGTGTTGCTCCTATTTTTTAGCCAATTCTTCTGACTGTTCCGTAAATCTTTGGACCTGTGAACAGTTCCTGCGGTACCCCAGGAATTGCCCCCCAAGCAAGTTATTGCAAAGGACGCGAGGGTGGTATGATCTGTAGTGCAACAAAGAATTTTTATCGGTTGGTTTCTGATGGACATTAGTCATAAGTTTGTTGTTATCTGTGTCCAAGTAGACCGCTGAGTTCCTACTGTGGGTTCAGGTGAACTTGAGGCTAGGGTCCAGGCTATTCAACCAGTTTAGGAATTTGCCTAGATCCTCCTCTGTGCCGTCCATATACATAAGACATCATCGATGAATCTCTTCCAGAGACCAATATTGGGGTGGAAGGGATTCATAGAGTGATAGATGTAGTTGGTCTTAAACTGGCCTACATAGATGCAGGCCAGACTGGGGGCAGAAGTTGCCCCCATCGAAGTGCCCGACACCTGCAAATACAACTGGTCTTTATATGCAAAAAAGTTCTTTGTGAGGCTAATTTCAACACATTGTAAAACAAATGTTTGTGGGACATCATAGAACCATTCACAGCCCCCAGGGCCCGCGCAGCTGCCACCAGCGTGGCCTCCTGGGGTATGCTGGTATATAGGGAATCAATGTCCATTGTGACCAAGAATTGCTGGTTTGGGTCAAAGTCCATTGTGTCTAAGATGTTTAAGATATCAGTCGTATCTTGGATGTATGAGGGTTGTGAAATGACACACTCCCTAAGAAAAAAGTCTGAAAATAGTGAAAGCGGCTCCAACACCGATTGGATACCCGAGGCTATCGGGCGTCCCGGTGGGGGCCGCTGTGCTTTATGAATTTTGAGCACTACATAAAATGCTGGTACCCTTGGTTTCCTATTCACTAAATAATCTGCCTCCTTGCTATTGAGACATTTCTTCTCTTTGGCTTCGGCCACCATTCTGCTGATGAGTTCTTGTAATTCTCCTGTTCAGGCTCTTACCAGGGCTGATAATTCTGACGAACCCCTAGGAGCTTGGCTATTTCTGCTTTGTAGTCCGCGGTGTTCATAACCACCACTGCTCCGCACTTATCGGCAGGCTTGATGGTTATTGCTGTGTTGTTCTGTAGACTTTTGATGTCATTCCAGTACGTCTTACTCATGTTAGTATGTGTCCGGCCAGTATATGTGTGTTCCAAATTCCTGATGTCCTCCAGGACCTTTTGTTCAAATACCTAGACTTGACTTGGGCCCGGTCATGCTTGATCTTCTTCAGCACTCTGGGCAGAAGTGGTACAGGTGGAAAGGAGTACAGGTGGCCACAACTCCACTTGCGATAAAAAGCTGACATTGCATATTCTCTTCGGTGGCGAATACATCTAACCAAGGCTCTCCCCACTGCTGAAAGAGACCTTACACCCCCTCCGATTGAAGACACCATTTGTGATCCATCATGCACCGGCAACTGAGTTTGTCCGCCCTGGCGTTTAGGGAACCTGGCAGGTGTTGAACCACTAGAGATATGCCCAGATTTACCAGCCATGTCCAAAGCCAAAGAGCCTCTTGACATAGGGTCCACGACCCCACCTCGCCCTCTTTGCTGCAGTACCACATGGTGGTGGTGTTGTCCGTAACCACCTGCACCATTCTTCCTTTGACAGAAGGAAGGAATGCCTTCAGTGCAAGTCGAATCACCCTGAGCTCCAGAAGGTGGACGTGGAGCCCGGACTCCACCGGAGACCAGAGGTCTCTAATCTCTGCCTCTCCCATATGGCCGCCCCATTCCAGGAGTAACGCATCCATCACTACTGTGTACTCTGACTGAGGAAGGGAGATTGATCTGCTGTTGTCCAAATCCTGATTCGTGAGCCACCACTGCAGCTGACTTGCAGTCCCCTCCGAGATCTGAACGACATCAGAAAGATTCTGCTGGTGCTGTGCCCACTGGTCCCACTGCAGAGACCGCATATGCCATCTGGCATGATCCACCAGCAGGATGCAGGAGGCCTTGAGCCTCCTGCATTCTTAGGGTAATTCTCACCAAAATCCGGGATAGAGGCTGAAACATCGGTATCATAGCCCGGACTCGCAGTTTGGGAGGATAGACCCAGAAAAAGCGCTGTGTCCAGAACTGCTCCGATGAAAAGGAGCTTCTGGGAGGGAATCAGGAGCAACTTCGGCACGTTGACTATGAACCCCAGCAAATGCAAGAGGTCCACCAAAGTTTGGAGGTGGGAGACGACAGCCTGGGGCGAGCCCGCCTCCAAGATAGGGAAAGACTGGAAAAAACAAGTTACTTACCTGTACACTGTCGTTCTCCAGTATTGAAATCTTTCATAGATTCACATGCTTGAATATTCACCGTCGTCATGGTGGGAGTCTCACGGTAATACAACATATAGCAGTATTAGAAGAAAAAACGTACTGCCACCCCATGAAAATGGGTCTCACATTTGTTAACCTATCCTCCTCTTTATGAGGTCCAATTATCAGCCAATCAGATGCCAGCCCTTGAGACCACAATCCCGTGCAGACCCACCATTCATCAGATTTCGAGCACAAGTGTAGAGTAACCTTCTCATCATGAGGTTAGAGTGGTTCGCCTTAAAACGGTGAAGTGGGTGGGCCGCATGTGAATCTATGAAAGATATCAATACTGGAGAACCACAGTGTACAGGTAAGTAACTTTTTTTTTCTCCAACATTAAATCTTTCATAGATTCACATGCTTGAATCAGAATAGCAAGCAGTATGTACATTTTCAGACCGCCTTTTAAGTAAAAATTCCTTTTAGAAATATGAACTGTTGCCAAAAGAAAACAAAAGGGAGCTGTCTTTCTGCCACTATTTACATCCAGAAATTAAAGAAATACATGTATATATATAATATAATATCCATATAGTTAATCTCGGCAAAAGCCGAGAACGCCATGTCCCTGCCGCTTTTGACGGCGGTTCGTGGTAAAGGGGGCGAGCCTCAAAATAAATCCAAAAACGCTGCACCACTCTCCAGGAGAATCCCACTGGAAAAAACAGCAACCAAGAACTCTTAAGCAGTGAAGCAATATTTTTAATTTTGCAAATCGGAAAATCCAATCAACGCGTTTCAAGACCTAGTCTCTTGGTCACGAGTGCCGTTAGTGGTATCTCATTGGTCATTCTTTCATGTTCCTACTGTTCTTACACGCCGTGCATTTTCGGCATGTATAGAAACCTTGTATCCTCAAAATTCTAACTTTGGGGGGTTCCACTGCCCTGCAAAGAAAATCCTTCAACAATCTTGCTCCTCTGAAAGTTACTTGTGGCAAAACATCTACACATTTAGCTATATCTGGATCTGTGGGTAGTATAGGCCAAAATTTCCCCAAACCTTTCCGAATCTTGAATGCCTGGTTGTTGAAGTGTCGGATTTATTATGTTCTGAGCAGGGGGTTCCGGTTTTAATATATACTTCAAGCACAGACTGCAAGCTAGCAAGGGATGGGACACAGATGCCATGAATGGCCGTTCATGGCTAATAAAGTTTTGTTAAAACAAAAAAACCCACTTGGGTTTCAATGACGATACTCCATTTGGAGAGCGGGCTGGAGTCCTTCTTTGGATTTATTTATGCCGGTTGTGTGAGATACCGCCTTTACCTCGCGATTTAAGATGCGAGTTGCAGTTGAGAATAGACACATTTATTAATTTTATTATATGCACAAGAAATATGAATGTAAATGAATGCAAGGACAAAGTACGTATTTATTTAGTGGAATTCACGGTATGTAATCTTGGATGACGATTGTGTTTCAAAAACGGAGATCTGTTTTCATTGTTTATTATTGTACATCACATGTTTATTTAGACCAATGAGATACCACTAACGGCACTCGTGACCAAGAGAATAGGTCTCGAAACGCGTTGAATGGATTTGCCGATTTGCTAAATTAAAAATATTACTTCACTGCTTAAGAGTTCGTGGTTGCTGTTTTTTCCGGTGGGATTCTCCTGGAGAGTGGTGCAGTGTTTTTGGATTTATATAATATAATATATATGAAAACTTGGGGGCATATTACCAAGCAATAGCGATAATTATAGCTATTGCTTGGTTGGCGTGAAAAAATGATCGCCGAGCTGCAGCGATTTTTATCACAGATAAACCTTGGTATTACCAAGGTTTATCGCAAATGCGATAAAAATCGGCCGCAATGCATGAATATCGCTGAAAAGTCAGCGATATCCATGCATTAGCGAGCTAATGCTCTTAGCCATGTTATCCACCTCCCATTGGATAACATGGCTAAGAACTGCTCAGGGCAGGTGTTAGCTTTTGGAGATATTCGCGCTTAGCACGAATATCTCCAAAAGTTGGTAATAGGAGATAGCGATTTTAGCGACTGTTTCCAGTCGCTAACATCTTGGCACGCCCACTTTGCATGTCATTAGTGATAAATTTCACTGACATGCAAAGTGGGGCCCAAGATGGTCGCTATCTCCTACTAGCTGTCGCTAACTGGTGTTAGCGACAGCTAGGTAATAGGGAGATAATTTTATCTCCGGTGTCTACACATATAAACATAACATATATTGATTTCAATAATCATTCAGCATTGAGAAAGTACCTTAATGGAATAGTCGATGGAGCACAGCCTCTCCCACCGCCAAACTCCTTTCCAAGCTGTATCCAGACAGTAATGTCTTGTAAAGGTGTGGATATTCGACCATGTCATTGCCCTACAGATGTCTTGGAGCAATACTCCGCGAACAGTGCAGCAGAAGTAGCAACCTTCCTCGTGGAATGGGCGGACACCTTTGAAACCAGAGGTCTTCAGCTTTCTCATGACATAAAGCATTTGTTGATTAATTCCATCTGGAAATAGTATGTCTAGATAATGCATGCCCTTTTCTGGGAGGAGCAAAGGCAATTAGCAATTGATTTGATTTCCTAAATGTTATGCTATGTTGTGTTAGGGAGAATTATAGAGCGCATGGCTGCCCCAGCAACAGGGCGTCACAGCGTGACAGGTGACATGGGGAGATGTGGCTAGATGGAAGCAAAAAGCCAAGGAGCCACCCCCAGCTCTGCGCCGGTGGACCCGTGGGGTGCACAGCAGATGGTGATCAGTGGAACGCAAGGGGCGCAGAGGAACATAAGGGGTACAAAGTCCCAGCAGGGTTTGAGGACCCTGGCCATGTACAATCTTATGTGTAGTGCAGAGGGTTTTAAACTGGACTCTCTGTTTGATCGGCTGCAAGTGTAGACGGTGAAGGAGATTGGAGGTGTGGCATTTTCTAGGAAGGGCAAACAGAGTACAGGCAGCTGCGTTCTGTACCCGTTGGAGTCTTGCAGTAACTGTTTTATTTACACCAAGCAGAAGACCATTGCAGTAATCCAGGCACGACTGGACAACTTATTGGACTATCAGTTGGCGGGCATCAGCTTCCAAAAATCCTAGAATGGGTTTTAAGCCGTGCAAAAGACCGAAACAGGTACCAGCCACTTTTTTTTGCATGAATCTCAAATGAAAGGGCGGTGTCAATCATGACCCCCAGATCTTTAACTGTGTTTTTCGGTGTGGGAGGGGTGGCCAGGGTCGCAGGCCACCATTGGTAGTCCCACTTGTGAGTGTCCCGACCAATCAGGAGCACCTCTATCTTAGCTGAATTGAGCTGAAGTTAGTTGTTTGTCATCCAGTCTGCAATGGCCAGAACATCGGCACATAATTGTAGTTGGTCTAGAGCAGGGTCATTGGAAAAGGTGAATACCAGCTGGGTATCGTCCGCATAAGATACCACTTTGATGTTGCGCTCTTTAGCCAGGAGGGCCAGTGGGCGAACATACATGTTGAACAGCATGGGGCTCAAGGCAGAGCCCTGCGGGACACCACAGCTAAGATGGTAATTACTAGACTGGTAGGGGGGGAGCATGTACCTGAAAAGAGTGTTCTGATACAAAAGAAGCAAACCAGGCCAGAGCCCTGCCTTTGACGAACGTCTCCTCAAGACGTTGAAGAAGAATCTTGTGGGAGACCATGTCAAAGGCTGCACTAAGATCAAGCAAAAATAGTGCTGAGGTATTGCCCTCGTCTAGCGTGGCCCACAGCTGCTCATTGACCACCAAATGGGCTGATTCTGTGCTGTGCCTGGGGCGAAATCAATTCTGAGATCTATCTAAGATCTGGTTGGCCTCCAAATATTTGGTCAGAGTGATATTGACATGGAATTCCATGTTTTTGGCCTGGTAGTGAAGCAGGGAGATAGGTGGTAAGTTCTCCAGCAGATATGTGTCTAGTGTGGGTCTTTTTCAGTAGTTGGATGACTTTGGCGTGCTTCCACAACTTAGGAATCACTGCAGACAGAAGTGAGCCATTGATGAATTCCCGGCCCTTAGTCATAAGGCAGTTATGGAATTTCTTGAAGATATACGGTTTTATGGGATCATCAGGGGAACCTGATTTGACTTTAGTCGCTAGGGTGGCTAGGTCTTCGAGAGACATGGGTAGCAAAGTTTGTAGGGTGTGTGGGAGTGCTCTAGAAATGGAGGCACCATGGATTCAGTGGTACTCAGCCTCGTTTATAGCGTGTTGTATATACATTCTACTTTGTTAATAAAGTACCCTGCCAGTGAGTCACAGTGAGTGTTGGAAGATATGGTGTTATTGGTTCATGTAGGAGGTGTTGACATATCTTTCATTAGGGATAAGATAGTTTTGGAGGGGTTGGGGCTAGATGAGATCAAGTTGGTATAGAACGAGGCTTTAGCCTTTTGAATAGATTTCTGGAAGGTTTTTATGGCCTCCCTATAGGTATTTTTAGCAACTGCGTCATAAGTATGTCTCCAGGGGGCATATTACCAACAACTAGCGATAATTATCGCTATGTTGGCTTAGCGGCAATATTTTTATCGCCGAGCTGCGGCGATTTTTATCGTTTAGGAACCTTGCTATTATCAAGGTTTATCTCCTAAGCGATAAAAATCGGCCGAAATGCAAGAATATCGCTGAAAAGTCAGCGATATTCCTGCATTACCGAGCTAATGCTCTTAGCTATGTTATCCACCTACCATTGGATAACAAGGCTAAGAACTGCTCAGGGGCAGGTGTTAGCTTTTGGAGATATTCGCGCTTAGCGCGAATATCTCCAAAAGTTGGTAGTAGGAGATAGCGATGTTAGCAACTGTTTCCAGTCGCTAACATCTTGGCACGCCCACTTTGCATGTCATTAGTGATAAATTTCACTGACATGCAAAGCGGGGCCCAAGATGGTCGCTATCTCCTACTAGCTGTCGCTAACTGGTGTTAGCGACAGCTAGGTAATAGGGAGATAATTTTATCTCCGCTTTCTTGGCTTTTAAAGCCAAAAAAGCGGAGATAAACCCCCTTGATAATATGGCCCCCAGGTTCCTTCCAAAATGTTAAAAATTTTCTTTGCCGCCCGTAGGGACTCATTGTACCATGCGTGCGTATGCTTGCGCTTAGTCCCCGTCAGTTTCATCAGGATGCACTGGTCAAGCTAATTATTAATCCAGCCCCTAAAGACTCTATCAGTTGCCTTCAAGACCACAGGCCAGTCTGGGCGGGACGTATTTAAGACAGATAGGAAGGTAGTTTCATCCAATTTGTGCCACGGTCGCTTCATGAGGGATTGGCTATGGGGCCTCAGGATAGGGCCTGCCATTTCAAGATGCAAGGAGATCAGATAATGGTCTGTCCAAATCAAAGAAGGGGAGTATTAATTACTAAATTCAAGAGATTAGAAAAGATTGGATCCAACAGGTGGCCTGCCTGGTGAGAAGGTCCTTCCACCAACTGGATTAGTTGGCAGGCCTCCAAATCGCCCGGGAAGTTGCAGATCTCCTGGAGATTCCAGTGTTCCAGGTGTAGATTGAGATCACCTATAATGTTAAAATTAGCTGATTTTAAGGCGAGGGTAGAAACAGAATGGACCAGGGTCTCTTGAAAGGCACAGGCTGGGCCTGGTGGACAATAAATAAGGAGCCCGTGAAGGTAAAGTTATGTGACATGGAAATTTAAAACAGGGCGCTTTCGCAACCCTTTATATTTTGTAGGGACAGTGAGCAGTGAAAAGCACATTTGAATATGACTGCAAGGTCGTCCCCTCTTCCTCTAGGCCTGTTCTGAGTGGGAAGCCAATATCCTGCGAGTAAGACTAATGCCGGTATTGTTGTAGAATCCGTGGTTAGCCAGGTTTCCGTCAAAAACAGTATGTTGGGGCACGAGTCCATAAGAAGGTAAAAATTGTCCGATAGTTCCTTAAAGTAGGTAGGAAGAACAATAGGTTCATTAGATGGAATGAAGTCGAGACTTTTGAAATGAATGTAGAATTTATTCTCATTACCACCCTATCCTTCTTAAATTGCATGAAGGGTTCAGAAATTGAAAAGGCTTGTATTTCACAGACTCTTCTGGCCGATGTTAGGGCAATCAGAATTGCCATTTTCCATGACACAAACTTTATGTCAGCCTTATGCATAGACTCGAATGGAGCTTTCATTAGCTGTGTAAGGACTGGATTCAGCTGCCAAGAAACTGCTGGAGGCTTCACAGGTGGAAAAACTCTAAAGAGACCCGTCATAAATTCTTTCATAACTCTAGTAGACCAAATAGAAACCTTTCCTGGTTTTCTACAGTATATAGAAATTGCCGCTGGATGTACTTTGATAGAAGAATGGACTAATCTTCATTTGGCTAGATGTAGCAAA
This sequence comes from Lissotriton vulgaris, assembly GCF_964263255.1. Classification (NCBI taxonomy): domain Eukaryota; kingdom Metazoa; phylum Chordata; class Amphibia; order Caudata; family Salamandridae; genus Lissotriton; species Lissotriton vulgaris. The sequence goes on along the minus strand of NC_141685.1, from coordinate 1,616,487,451 downwards.
TACGGCAGGATTTGCTCTGACGTTGTCTGTAAGGGGTGTAAAGAGTGATCCAAACACCACTGGCAGAACTTTTTCTATTTAGCTGTATACGTCTTGTTGGTGGATATCGCTCCTGAGTGGGTGAGAATATTCTGGCATTCTTGAGGGATCTGTAGAGATTGATACTCTACATCATGAGGTTCCATGCCGATAAATTCAGAGATCCTATCTGCGAGTGTACCACTTGTCCTCCGATATTAGGTTGTGCACAGGTGGAAATTGAATGTGAGGGGCTATGGACATCCTTAGAAGCTCTGAGAACCAGAACTGTCTCGACCATGCCGGTGCTATGAGTATCAGGCGACACCGTTCTGATTTCATTTTGCATATTAGTTTGGGAATTAGAGGGAACGGTGGGAAAGCATATGCGAACATTCCTGTCCACCTCAGCTGAAGAGCGTTCCCCCATGAACCATTCTGAGGGAATCTGCTCGCAAACCTTATGCACTTTTTGTTTTCTTTTGTTGCAAAAAGGTCTATGCTTGGTGTTCCCCATAGACTGAATATCTGTCGGATCCGATGGTGATGTAGTTCCCATTCGTGACAGAGGTTTGAGGTACTGCTTAGTGAGTCCGCCCATGTGTTGTGCATTCCAAGAACATGTTCGATCTGTAAGGAGATGTTGTGTTTCAGAAGCCACCGCCAGATTTCCTGGGCCTGAGTGGACAACGTTTGAGACTTTCAGCCTGATTCATCATTCTCCCGTTTTGCGAGCCCCTAATAGCGATTCATAGCGAATCGCTATTAAGGACTCGCAAAACGGGATTCATGTAGAAATTGCATAAAGAAATGCGATTCCTACATATTCCTTATTTGCGATTAGCAAATTGCTAATCGCAAATAAGGAATAACTCGCCATTCATTCCTATGGGCCAAAAGGCCCATAGGAATGAATGGGGAGTATTCCTTATTTGCGATTAGCAATTTGCTAATCGCAAATAAGATAGCGATTTGAAGGGTGCCAGGGGTGTCCAAAGGACACCCTGTAGCACCCCTCAAATGAAATTTTACACAGGTGTTGCACACACACATGTCCAAAGGACATGTGTGTGTGTAACATGCAACTCAGAAAAATGCATTTAAATGCATTTTTCTGAGTTTTCGCAATTTACCACGAGGTCTGACCTCGCGGTAAATTGCTGCCAGAAATTGCGAATTCGCAAAAAAAAATTGGATGATGAATTGCATTTAAGGAATCTCAAATAGAGATTCCTTAAATGTAATTCCTCGCCAAATTGCGAGATCGCAATTAGCGATTTTTGCATTTGGGATGCTGAATCCCAAATGCAAAAATCGCACTCGCAAAGGGCCAGATTCTCAGAATCTGGCCCTTTGCAAGCGCAATTTTGTTTGATGAATCGGGCGGTTTGTTCCTCCCTGTTTTATCAGGTAAAACATAGTCATAGTATTGTCTGTTCTCACTAGCCCTGGGGAATTTTGGATTCTGGGGGCTTGAAGGCAGAGAAATACAGCCTTTAGCTCCAATAAGTTGATGTCCATGAGTGCATTCCTGAGCATTCCAGTGGCCTTGAATTCCCAGGTCTTGCACGTTTGCACCCCATCCCTGCATACATGCATCCGTTGTCATTATGAAACTTGGGAGTTGAGACTCGAAAGGAAGTCCTGTTGACAGATTCATTCTTACCCCCCACCATGACGAAGCTATCTTCATTTGTTGATTGATGGAAATGAGGTCTTCGAATGAGCCTTTGGTCTGTATCCACTGCAGGTCGATTTGCTCCTGAAGTGGCCTCATGTGCAGCCGACAATTTGGAATTAGTGGAATGCAGGATGAAAGCATTCCCATGAAAAACATGTACGTTCTTACTGAAACATACCTTTTTCTTTTGATTTTGGATGCCAACTTTAGGATTTTCTGAATGAGTTCCTCTGATGAGTATGCTTTTGCTTCTGTTGTGACCAGTACTGCTCCCAGAAAATGCAGAGTTTGAGAAGGTACCAAAGAGGATTTTTCCACGTTGATTCTGAACCTAGTGTTTTGAAGAGTCGACGATAGACCTTTAATGAGGTTTTTGCTGACTGATATGTGGGAGCTTTTATGAGCCAGTCGTCCAAGTAAGGATAAACCTGGTGTCCTTTCTGTCTCAACCTGGCGGCCACCGGCACCATACATTTTGTGAATACTCTTGGTGCCGACCGTCGACCGAAGGTCAGCACCTTGAATTGATAGTGGCACCCTGCTATCTCGACTCGAACCGTAGGAAACGTCGATGTTGGAAGTGAATAGAGACGTGAAAATATGCATCTAAGAGATCTAAAGATGTCATTAAGTCTCCCCTGTTTAACATCGGGAGAATTTCTTGTAAAGACAGCATTCTGAAGAGCAGTTTCTTTATGAACTTGTTCAAACCCTTTAAGTCTATTACTTGCCTCCATTTGTACTTTGTTTTTTCTTTATTAGGAAAAAATTGGAGTAGAACCCTTTCCCTCAATGTTATTGAGGGGCTTCCTCTATTGCTCCCTTTAAAAAATTGTTCCATAATCTCCTTTTTAGTATTGACAGATGTTGATGTTTTCTGGAAAAAGGAGGCTGCATCGGACGTTTCTGAATAAATTCTATAGTGTGTCCCTAGTAAATAATGTCTGGCACCCATTTATCCGAAGTTATCGAAGACCACTTTTGATAATACTGAGACAGGTAATGGCATTATTGAGGTTTGCGAAGAAGTCAGGTAGGTGGTGCTCTGTAAGTGTCACCATTGTCTACTGTTGACTAGAGTCTTTCTTCGTGTCGCAGTTTGTCTTCTGGCCACCTTCTGTTGATAGGGCACATTATGGCACCGGTATTGCTGCTGGTTTGGATATTGCCGAAAGCCCTGCTGTTGGTAGGGTTGATATCTAGAAGATTGAAAAGACTGCCTTTGCTGGTATTGGCCTCTTCCACCTCTACCTCGAAAGGATTGATACATTTGCTTTTGTAGTGTCCCAAGAGAGCATGCCGTATCGGTGTCAGTCTTAATCTCTTGAAGTGCATCAACTAGATGTTTTCCAAATAGATTTTCGCCATCGGAGGGCATGTTTACGATCTTGTTCTGTACTTCCAGACAGAAAGATATAGCTTTTAGCCAGCCTTGTCTACGCAGAGTGATTGCCCCTGCTATCTGTTTGAAAGCCACTGAAGATATATCCATGGCTATATCTATGATTTCCGAGGCCTCCCCGGCTCCTTCTTGTAAAATCTGCAAAGCCTCGTCTTTCTTGTCTGCAGGTAGATGGTCTAAAAAAGGTGCTATATCTGTTCACATTTGCCAGTCATAACGGCCGAAAATGGCTAACGTATTTGAAGCCTTGATAGACGTGCCCGCCATTACAGGAAAGCGCTTCCCTGTACTATCCAGCCTTCTGCCCTCCTTATTAGGAGGACCGGAACATGTGACAGCAGGATTTCTTGATCGCCTTTGGGCTGCCTCCATGAACACTGAATCAGGCCTCGGATGTCCAATTAAGCATGCAGGCGACAAACCTGGAGCCTTATATTTTTTTCTCCAATTTAGGGGCTGCTGCTGGAACCAAAGAAGGGCTCTTCATAATTTTTAGCCCCTCGTCCCATATGTAGTTTACTATCGGAATGGCTCTGATTGATTTTCTAGTAGGGTTCTAAAATCATAAAGGAAACAATCCGCCTGTTTCACAGGCAAAGGCAACTGAAACCTCTTAGAAGCTCTTTCTAAAAGATCATGAAAACCTCCTATGTCCTCAGGTGGAGAGTTTGCTGGGGAAGGTGTATGAGAAGGGGAAGAAGGGGCCACATATTCGTCCCATTCGTCGCCCACGGGCCCATCATCATGAGTTAGTTCGCCCTCTTCTGGTTGGTCCTCTACATCACTTTCTATGTAGTCATCTCTGATGGCTATCACCCTTGGCTTTGGAGTCTTCAGCTCAACCAGTGCCGGCTGTGGCGCATTGGAAGAAGCTGCACCCTGCTGTTTAGACGGGGTAGCTGGTGTTGGAGCATTGGCATCTGGAAATCTCTCATAATAGTCACCTATCATGTGCCTTAGGTTTGTAATCAAAGATATTGGTACCGAAATGGTATCTCCTCTTGGCGGTGGAATAGAGTCTTCTTCCTCCCCAAAGTCATAGCTCTCCTGAAAAGATTCATATCTGTGTGACTTTGGAGGGGGGCGATCCTGAAAGGAAAAATCTGCTTCCAAATACTCAGATTTTTTCTCTTCCCTCTCCTTTTTCGTCTGTATCCTGACATTTCACTTTTAGTTGCGATGGACTATACGCTGGTCCAAACCGATCATCCTCCTCTGATTCTTGCAACTCTAATAAATGAGAAGGTGGAAGCGGTGAAATCTTACTCCATGCCGCCAATTCAGACCTTCTTCCAGAATCTGGTGCATACAGTCTTTTTTGTTCCCATGGACGCGGTCATCAGCGGTGTCTTTCTTTTAATAGTTATATTCGTCGAAAAGTGTGTTATAATCAGTTATTTAAAATCCATTGACGATGGGTTCATCGTCGTCAAGGTCGTCGATGAAGTCCGCTTAGTTGACGAAGATGTCTTCGTCAATGATGAGGATGTCGTCAAGGCTGTCGTCGTCTGAGCAGTCGTCGAGGAAGCCGATGACGTGGTAAAAGTTGGAATACCAGCGGTCGACGAAGCCGCCGTTAGCGATGATATAACGATCAGGGAGGGGCTTACTGTCGATCTTGCTGCTTTCGTTGACGGAGTTGCCGTCGACGGGTCCGTCAACAGAGTCTTTTTCTCCGCAGCTGACTTTAGTGGAGTATGAAGCACTGAGGAAGATGAAGACGACTTCCTATGAGATGTGCTCAGGAGGGCACAGAGGCTGGTAAAATGTCCTTTGTTTTTGAGGAGACTTTATGCTTTTTAGACTCAGATTTTAAGGTAGAAGGCTTCATTTTTCTTTTACGTTCCAGGGTAGAGCTGGCCTCTTCAATATCTGATCCAGACTCTGATCTGGATTTTTTTTTCTGTAGCCACAGAAGTAAACGTGCCTCTCTGTCTTTAAAGTTTTTACAGAGAAGGTTCTGCAATGTTTACACTCCTTAGGTACATACTTGGGGTGCAAGCAATATAGGCATTCCTTGTGGAGATCCTCTTAAAACAGCCTAACCTTACCACAGGATTTGAAGTATTGAAACATCCTTTTCTTAGATCCCTCAGACATTATAGAGAAAAAGATAGTACCTCAGCAGAGCACTGAACTGGAAAAAAACAGGGTCAAAAGTTCACCAGTTGAGAAAAAAAACTTAGCGGAGCTCAGGGAGACTCCTTCTCAGACGATGTGCGGTAGAAATCTGACGTATGGTGGCTCTGCAGGGGATTGTGGTCTCAAGGGCTGGCATCTGATTGGCTGATAATTGGACCTCATAAAGAGGAGGATAGGTTAACAAATGTGAGTCCCATTTTCATGGGGTGGCAGTTAGTTTTTTCTTCTAATACTGCTATATTTTGTATTACCGTGAGCCTCCCACCATGACGACGGGAAAGATTCAAGCATGTGAATGTATGAAAGATTCAATGCTTGGGAACCTCTGATCTGCACAGATGAGCTGCGACCACCGCCATCACTTTTGTGAACATCCAGGGGCGCTGGTAAGGCCAAAGGGAAGAGCGGTAAACGTAAGTTGCTCGTGGCCTACTGTGAACCGTAGGTAACGCCGGTGGGCAGGCAAGACAGGGATGTGAAAGTAAGCGTCCTGCAAGTCCAATGCTCCCATCCAGTCTCCAGGGTCGAGGGCAGACAAGACCTGAGCCAAGATCAACATCTTGAACTTCTCCTTCCGGAGGAAGTGGTTGACATCCCTGAGGTTCAAGATAAGACGCAGGTCGTTGTCCTTCTTGGGTACTAAGAAGAGCTGGGAGTAGCAACCACGACCTACTTCTGGCACAGGGAGGCGTTTGATAGCTCCCTTGGCCAAAAGAGCAGTAACTTACTGGTAGAGAAGGGCAAAATGATCCTCCAGCATGCAATGGAGTGTTGGGGCATGGAGGGAGGGGTAGCCCCTTCTGACTATCTGCAAAATCCACCTGTCCGACGTGACGTTGTTACATTGGGGGAGGTGATGGCAGATCCTGCCACCCACTGACAAATGGTAGCCCTGGAAGGTCAGACTGGGAAAGGTTTGGAGGCTGCCGCAGGGGGGCTTTGGTGGAATGGCCCGCCCACTAGCCCCTAGACCCACAACGATGTCCCAAAGTCCCCAACCACGCAAAGGCTGGGTAGCTTGCGCAGCCCCGTGGCTCGGGTGGAACGTGGTGGGAAACCTCTTCCCTAGCCATAAAAGAAGCGAAAGGCAGACTGCATGGGGCAAGAAGTTGTTGCAAGGCAAAAGGATCTGGCATTAGCCCTAGAGTCCTTGAAACGCGTGAGCACATAATCCGCCTTGTCACTAAACAGTCATTACCAACCACAGGGGTAGTCCAACAAACCTGAACCAAGGACCGTCAGTCTATACACCTAACAATTGAATCAAGAGGAAAATTGTTTAAACCATACAATTCAACATACCAATATACAGGCAGTAATAAATCAAGAAATAAATTAGGAAAAAGAAAGAAAAAAGAAAAAAAGGAAAAAGAAGAAGAAGAAGCCCCTTAATCAAAAAAGTCATGTATCAAAAATTATTATTTATTACATATAGTAAAAGCAGCTGAAACAGTTGCGCTCAAGATAAAGTGCTGGAATACCAACAAAACATATCACGAACCAGACAAGTGGCAAACAAAGAAAAAACATTACAATAAAGGAACAACATGAACAAAAATAATGTGTCCTTCTATATTTTTGGCCACATAGGCGTCAAAGGGCATGTCCACAAGGGAAGATAGGATATCCCCATTGAAGCCAGATGTTCTCAGCCAGGCATAGCGCCTCAGGGCTTCCAACGTGGAAACCGTTCTACTCAGAGAGTCTGCGGTATCCAGCCCACACCGGATTCTGAACTTCACTGCGTCTCGACCCTCACCAACAGGGCAGGTGAGAATGGCCCGTGCCTCCACCGGGCATTGCGGCAGCACTTGCGCAACCGTGTCCCGCGCCGTGTGTGTGTGTGTAACGGCCCAAGAGACATGCAGTGTTCACGGACGGAAGTCCTAAGCTGGTGGAAGAAAACATCTTCTTCCCAAGATGGTCCAGCCTCTTGGATTCCCTTTCTGGGGGAGCAGTAGGGAATGCGCCCTTTGAGGATGAGGATTGGACCACCAAGGGTAGGGTGTTGGGAAAGGAAATGTGGGTCACGTGGGGCTGGGCAGTGGCGTCGGGCAAGTATCCTGTCCACAGGAGCCCCTGTGCTGGGCTTGGACCAAGTGCTCAGAAGGATGTCAGTGAAGGCCTCATTAAAAGGCAGCAGGGGCTCTGAAGAGGCTGCTGCCGCCTGAAGCACCTCAGTCAGGAGGTTAGTCCTGACAGCCACCATAGGAAGCTCGGGGCCCAAGGCCTCAGCCACCTTATGCAACACCACAGCATAGGAGGCTCCCTCCTCAGTAGCCAAGGTAGGAGGAGAAAGTATACCAAAGTCTGGGGAGGTATCCTGACCACTGGCATCACCCAACTCCTCTCGCCAGTCCGGCTCCTTAAGTTGGTCCACTAGAGGGTCAATAGACACCTCCCAGTCCACCTCAACTTCCTCTGGCTGCCCCTCAGGGTGGTAGGAAACACCAGGGTTGAACAGAGGTAAAAAAGTACCCTCTGGTGCCGGTAAGGACGGCGGTTAGGAACCGTGTCCACGTCGGGGGTGAGGCTGAGGTTGAAGCCAGTTGGGGGCACAACCGGCGTCGGGGCAACACCACTAGAATCGGCTCTGGGGAAGGTACCATGAGGTCGACCAGCCCGATCATTGGGGACCCTGCGGTGCTAGGGCCGGGAAAAGCGAGGGAAGTGTGGAGTCGTCCCAACGGGCTCCGAGAAAGGAGCCGGAGTGCGACGAAGTTCCGGTTCAAGCATCACGTTGGCCGCGGACGGGGAAGGTAAAAAGCTATGATTCTTCTTTACCTTCTTTTTGTGCTTCAACTTACCAGAGGAGTGCGAAGACTGGTGTCGAAAAAGAAAGAACTGAAGTCACTGCGCAGGGGCGGTGTCTAAGTAGACACCGCAACGTCATCCTGGTGACCACGACGCCAACAAAGGACACAGAGCCGACCAACGCCACCTAAAGATGCACAGGGTCACTGCTAGGAAAGAATTTCTCTGGATCCAGTGTGACTCCGGTGGGTAATTCTAAGGTAAGGAATCTATAACTAATAGTCTCTTTCAGATATAGATGCAATGTATAAAATAATCATTGTGCACTCAAAAGGGAATAAATTGAAAACACATCACAATAAAAAATCCCAAACCAATTTTGCAAAAAGAGTGCATTTTAATAAGAAAAATGACACCAAAACAATAAGTACAATGACACCAAACAAACAAAAATCCAATCAACAGATCGGGGATATGTTTTTAAAAGTTGTAGGTGAAAATAGAACGAAAAGCTCAAAGCGCCACTCATGGTTATCTGGTTGCGCAGGACCTGGATAAAGTAAAAAAATTCAGGCTGACAGTGATGGAGCGTGTGTGGGATTCAGTGACCAGGTTCGTCCTGCTGAAGTGATACCTTCTCAAGTCCATGTGAGGAGCTGCCACTCGAGTTGGCGGGGCTGCAAGGAGGTAACTATTGACACAAGGAAAAGGACAGGCGTCACAAACAGTTGCTGTTTTGGCATTAAGCGTGTGTTGTCATGGAACTTTGTGTTGGCGGTCTACACGGGCAGTCACTGTCGGCACAAAGTCCATGTCTCATTGGGGCCTCGCGTTGGCGGTTATGGGTGGTCATTTCAAAGTGATCGCTTTGCAGTCGCAAGGAGCCCAAAACATCTGTATCTTCACCTTGACTTCAGGAGGAGAACACTCTGATGCCAACCAAGGGACCTCTTGGGGATCAGGACTCACACCAACAGAGGCCAACAGCAGGGCTCAGGCAGGTGTAGTTGGTTCTAGGCAGTTGCAGGGATCATCAAAAAAAGGGTGGTCCCTATGGGGGAAGTGTAGCCTTGGACTTCCACAGCAATAGCGACTATAAGAAATCTCCTACAGATTTATCTAAATTATGCGATAAGTGCATTTATTTACTTCAATTATATGCATCAATAGCACAGCATTCATATTGTTTGTTTTTTCAAAGGATAAGGTGCTCCTGTAGAGTGACGGCATAGTGAAGGTGAGTAAAGTGACTAAGTAGTGTGCTTGTGTTATACACACAATATATACATGTTACCGATTGTGACAATATGTTGTTACAAATGGCACTTGTAGTATGAGTGTCTATGGACACAATCACATTTTTTTCAAAACAGCCCACATAGAATTTGGTAAATGTTTCGAACCCTTAGTACAAATATTTAGAACGGGGTTATCATCAGGACAGAATAAGAATGGGAGACACCTGAAAGTAAAAAGAAACATATATCAGATTCTAAAATTGTGTACATAGTGCACTCAATAGCAATGATATTCAGAAAACACATACATGTACATACCAGGTAATCAGGCTAAAAAGACCCACATCCGTAGATTTATCACAATCAGTCTAAAGGAAAATCTCAGCAAACTGGAAAATATTGACCTGTATTTAAACAAATCTGTGACCTGGTCCTGTCTTGGCAGTTGCAGAGAGACCACTGAAAGACTGTTGTGTCACTATAGCTAAAAGAGGAGGTTAGCCAACTGACTCTTAGAGGTACTTCTGGGGAGCCTGGGTTCAAGTCAAGCAGGTCCAGTCTTCCATCTTCGGACAGTCAGGCAGTCCTTCTTCTGAATCTTCCACAGGTCCAAGAGTGTTCTGGTGAGAGTTTCTGAAGGTGCCACTTCTATCCCCTGTGCCAGCCTGTGGGTGGGGGAGGCACCCTTTCTATAACCTCCACCCTTTCCTGTGTTCAGCTCCAAAATGTCTGTGGTAACAAGGGTAGGCAGACCCAGGTGTGATCTGCATTTGCCAGTGACAGAGCAGGCAGCCCTTAGAAGTCAGGAAGGGGTTGGGCAAGCCCTGGAAGGGCTGAGTACACCCCCACTGGGCATCCTGCTCAGAGAAAACATCCTGCACCACATCCAAGGCCCTTTTGTTCCCATGTCAGGATATGTAAAACATAAGTACACGCGTCCTACTTTTTAATTACTATGCACACTGCCCTATAAGTGATTAGATATATTGATCAAACAAGCTCCAGCAAACACAAACAACCGCTGTCACAGAGGTCATTCAGCTATCTGGACAACCTGTGTTACAGCACAGCAGATTGTTTAGACATCTCTTAAGTCGCTGTTTCCATAACTACTTTGAGTAAGAGGGTTCACATGATGTGGGCATTATGGGAAATGTATTCTGAAATCTGAGAAATGTAGTTGGGATATTATTTAAACAATTTTTTTTTTAATTCTGCATTCCATGTATTATTGGAGATCACCCCTTCTGCATGCTGCACTAAGCGGAAACTTCACCGCCAGGGTGTCCTGCTGAGTATGGATTCAAATATATTTTGCCTGGATGTACTAGACCTAACAAAGACAAAGAATACATACATCTAAGATGGCTTCACACTTTTATATGAATTTTAGATATGTTCAAAGCCTGGTACCTTTATTCCTGCTCTGAAAATCTAGCTTTGAATAAGCATGGCCAGTGTAAGGCTATGCCTTAAGTTTTTAAAACACTGGAATGTTTGGAACTCCATTCAAGACAATGGAGTGGCAGAGGGCGAATACTGGCAAGTAGAGTCTTTCTGTTTCAATATTCCAATGTATCTCTTCTGTCTCTCCCACTTGTGAATCATGGACAAGAAGCAGTATTACTTTCTTCAGCATGTTTGCCAGAACATTAGACAGAATCTATTGGTTATTGGATCTTTACCATATTTTGGAATGAATGGAATGATAGCACTACTGAATTCCTGCCTTATAGTCAGATTCTGCAGCATATTAATAAACTTCAACGTGCAAGGAGAGGTGTGATCTGCTGATCTGGTTGAATTTGCAGAGGAAGTCATATTCCAGAGAGTGCCTTTCTGGAGGCCAAGTTCCTACTCGCCTCCAAGATTACCTCAGTTGTGATTTCACAACTCAGCAGTGTTCTGGCATCAACACAAAAAGAGGACAGTTCAAGATGTTATAGAAACTTTTTTATCTGGCCAATTCAGGATTTCTCATTAACTTGTCTGCATAGTTGCTTGCCAGCAGCCAAAAGAGTTTACTCTTGTGGCCTGTCCCCTCTGAATGTTCCCGGTCCTCCTTATATAGCTGAAGCCAGGCCGACCAATCTGTAGAGAGGTTTCCGCAGAGTTGCATCCTTAAGAAAAAAGCTCTTCACCAATACCATTTGGTGAGGCTGACAACATTCCGAAGAGACCGCAATGTCTTAGTCCTCCAGAGAATTTAGGAAGCATTCCAGATCTTGGTTTGAGTATTTATTTATATTTGTCACCCATTGTCATGAGCATTATAGCAGGTTCAAGTAGGCCACACTTAATACCCCATTTTCTAAGTCTACGTAGGAAGGCGAAGGATTTATCACACGTGAATTCCATGTCTAACAAGAGTTTGGGGGCTACATGCTCAAGCTGTCCACCAAATACTAAAGGCCTGTTAGTCTTCTTTGCTGCTTGTATCAAAGTCCAGCCTACTAATTTTGTAGGAAGCAGGCCATTATTGGTCTCAGGAGGTTGTCATTTTGGGGTTACATACCCTGAGGGATTGATTCTCCCTGGAATTCAATTGGAGACTAGAAGTCTAACCCTTAAGAAATCCAAAATAGCACCTTCCTTCTCTTCTAAGGTATGCTATAAAAAAAGACACTGAAGTAAACAAAAATGTGATGGATGTAATGCTTGAATGAATCTCAGTCACTGGTAATTACCCAGGGCAGTATCCCTGCCCATCGTTATTTTACACACCATGCCATCTTGGACCCAGCCATATACAAACAGCCTTGACCTTGCTCCAATGGGAACATTCCAGTCTGAACTGCCAGCCCTCATCCTCCCAGAATCAGAACACAAGCAGCCCAAGACTAGTGTTGCCATTATTAGGGCTCATCAGTCAGGTATCGTTTGGTTCTTGTGGCACAGTGTGCACAGGACCAACCTCTGGGCATACCCATCCCACAATGAAGCATACAAAAAAGTGATCAATGGAATTCCTGAATTAATCTCAGTCATTGGTAATTACATTGGCCGCACCCCAGTCCATTGTTATTCTGTACGCCATGCCACCTCAGCTTGAGCCTAGACATATGCAAATTAGCATAATAGGACTTTTTTGGGGGGGTGTTTTATATAACGCGAACTCGACTCAAAGGTATCAGAGCGCTTTACATGCCCACCAGTTACGTTACAGATAGACACATTCATTTTTGTTAGGCACGGGGAGATTAAGTGATTTGCCCAGAATAACAGGATGTTGAGCGTCCCTGCTGAGACTGGAAGCCGGTTCCACAGCTTCGAGGTCAACCACTCTCGCCGTTCTGCACCTTAATTGCTTGTACTAGGCTTGCATTTTTAGATACATTTTCTGTTTTAACCTGGGGTGGCATAATTTGTTCTCGTTTTAAATCCATTTAGTGTTTATTGCATGTTTGCACTGTTGGAGACATCCTGCCTTTCCGATGTGTGTCCCTTTGTGGTGGTAGGATGGCGAGTCAGACATTTTGCAGGTGCTATTTTAGGGACCCTCATGCACATGAGTGGATGTTGTTTCTGGTAGCGGTATATCTTGATTTCTCCGCTATAACACTCTCGTGTCTGCATAATCACTGGGTTAGTTGGTATGCAACCTCCGCCAGGAGGTGATCTCCCAAGGTTAAAAGCAGTAGTGACCAGTGATAAGTGGTGAATGTGAAGTTAAAATAACTCGGACAGCCAGAGTGAAGATTTATTATTCCGGATTCGAGTTAATGGTGAAAATTTGGTAGATATGCGTCAAGAGAGTTGCTAAGATTCTCACGCTATCAATTTTCGTGAACTAAAAAGGTCGACTAGTTTCAGCCCTAGTTGCCTTGGTTGGTCGGTGGGCTTTCTTCAGGACCGTGTGACATACGTGTTGCAAAGCGACATATTAGTCCTTTACTCGTTAGAGGTCAGTCTTGTGCCTGTAAATATAAACAATGTGGGTAACCTCGATGAGGGTAGTGGGACAAATATGTGCTGTACAGTTAGAGTGCAACTTATATAAATACTTTTTCGAACACCGCATCTTGCAATCAGTTACCACATACTCAAATACCTAGTAACAACTATCTTTTCATATGATCTCTCACATTTATTTGTTGCCATTATAGACCGACTGTGGTCGGTTGGCAATTTTTCTGTGTTTCACAACCCTAAGAAAGATGTACAGTCTCTAAACCCCGTTACCGTGTTTGCAGTAATTAGCTTGTGTCCTCATATAGAAAGGCTACAGGCCTTGACACGATGTCTGCTTATATTTCTCCATATTTGCTGCTCTTTATCAATATTATGCTAGTGTAATTCGCAATTAGTGGAGAAGTGTGGCTCAATGGTTAGAGCGGCAGACCCTGATGCAGAGGTTATATGGTTAGAGCGGCAGACCCTGATGCAGAGGTCTGGCCCGGGACCAGGGTTCAGTTCCCCGCATCGGCGGGTCTTGGGCTCAAAAATTCCACAGACCTGATAATTCTCGCCTCGGTGCCTATTCCAATCATGGAGTCCCACTCTGCAACTCTGGGCAATAGCTTGCTTAATCTCCACAACGGCCCCCACAACGCTAAGGATGCCTGGCCTCCACCTTGGGGGTGCCCAGGAGTGGACGCCTCACAGGGAAAGCCAGGATGGGTTCCACAGCGGTATTCGTACAAGCGCCTTGAGACCCTTGCGGGTGAGTAGTGCGCTATACAAGTATCAATTTACATTTACATTTACATTACATTACATTTACAATTATCCAATTTAACAAAACCTCATTACAACTATGAGCGGGCTCCTTAATGCTAATGCTGCGGTCATTTGACTGAGTTCTAGTTTTTCTTATTTGCGTGTATTGCTCTCTATGGGGTGCCTGTGAGTTGCATACAAGTGTAGCTATTTAGCAGCTTGTCAATTGTTATATACCCCATACATGCCAAACTATTACATACCTCCGCGCACTGTGTTCTGCGCTTTCACGGATAACAGGGAGTCTGGGGGAGGGGGCCCTCTCTAAAAATAAGAGGTAATCAGTTAATTTCGGAAGAATGTACTTATCTTAGTAAGCGCTGTTTACGCTCAGGTCTCGTAGCTACCTGTAGCTCCTCGCCAGCCTGCTTCCGGGATTATTTGTACTGCTATTGCGAGTATGGAGGATGTAGAAAGACTACGTGCCTATCTCTTTGTTTGGTTGATAGGTATTGGGAGGTAGTTAATGTATAAAACACATTGGTCGTATATATACATGATATTTATATCGTATAAAGATCGTGGGGATTCTTGTGGAAAATATTGTATAAAATAATTAAATTCCTATTGACAAAATTCTTATGAGAAATCCCCCTGTTGGTTTCTAATTGTAGTTTTGGTGGTTTCATAATTCATTAGTTCCTAAGAGGCTCGTAGTCTTAATGAATTAATGGAGCGCTTGTGGTTCGTAAGGGGCTCGTAGTCTTAATAATGGAGCACTTCTGCTGTATAGGCCCATGGTGGTGGGGACTGTTCCTGGTGTACATAATACGGGTGCTTTTTTATCAGTATAATTCCTAGGGTTAGTGAGGTTCTTATAATATCCCCGCTTTTAGGGTCAGGCTGAGTACTGCTAACCTATGGTCGTCATGGCTCCAAGGGAGATGTGTGGTTATGTTGTTTATCTATTCAAGCTCGCCCACGGAATATTGTCATTCAGACCTCGTACATCGGTACCTAGTCTGTGTACCCACCTCTGTTCTTTTTCGAACAAGATACGTTCGGCATTGTGGTCCTTAGTCTTCAAAGTTTCAAGAATTATCCATTGTAGGTCATTCACTGTATGCCCTTGTTCCAGATAATGTGTAGCCATCTTTGTCGTTGTTTTTTTGCATTTGACATTGCTGCGATGCTCGCAGATTCTCTGTTTGGCGTTTCTGCATGTCATGCCTATATAGTTCAAGTTACAAGGGCATGTAATCATGTAAATTATATGGCTTGTATTGCTATTGGTATGGTTCCTCATTGTCCATTTTAGATGTGGTAGAAGCTATATTTCTTTTGTAGGTCTGGTTAATGGGCAGACCGAACAGGATCCGCATGGAAAATGTCCTGTGATGGGTGGAAGATTCCACAGGGTACTCTGGGTATGACTAGGTCTCGTATGAACTAGGAGATCTTTCAAATTCAGGTTAGTTTATTGGCAAACCGCGGCTTGGGCCAAGAGATGTTTGCTGAGGTCAGAATGCGCCAGTGTTTATTTATTATTTTCTTTATTTTGTTTGAGGCTGGACTGTATGATGTGACACACATGAGTAGGTCTTCCTCTGGGGCTCTGGTGGCTGTTTCTAACAGTGCTTCCCGATTCTGATTCCTAGCTCTCTTCTTGCATTTGCTGATCACCTTTTTCGGGTATTGTCGTGCCTCCAGTTGTTTACAGAGGTCATTTGCTTGGGACTTGTAGTCTTCGGTCTTGCTGCAATTCCTCCGTAAACGGAGGAACTGACTGTACGGAAGGGTCTCCCTCAGGGGGCGTGGATGGTAGCTGTTGAAGGACAGGAGAAGGTGGTCGTCCTCGACATAAATAGTTATGTCCAGAAAGTCTAGGCTTTTCTTGTCAGCAGTGTATGTGAATTTTAACCACTCATCCTGTATGTTCAGCCACGTGTGGAAGTTAATTAGGCTTTCCATATCACCTTCCCAAATGAGGAGTATGTCGTCTATATAACGTTTCCAGAAATGGATGTGATGTTGATAAGGGTTGTTGATGTTATTGACGACCATTTTCTTGAAAATTGCTGACATAAAGTCCTGCCACGCTTGGGGCAAATGTACTGCCCATTGAGGTCCTGTGGCATTGGCTGTACATGGTTGTCTCATACTCCAAATAATTTTCGGTCAGTGCAAGTCTGCAGCACTCCAAGACAAAATGTCGTGGGGTTTTGTAGTGCCAATCCATGTCAAAGAGTAAGCACTCGAGTGTGTTAAGGGTCTTTTCTTGTGGCAGACTCGTGTAGAGGCTTGCTACGTCCATACCTACAAGGATCATTGTGCTTTCCGAGTAGTTAACATGTATCAACTGATTGAGAAGGTCTCTAGTATCTTTCAAGTAGGTTGGGGTCTTTTGTGTGAGAGGTTTGAGGTACTCGTTGGCAAATTGGGAAAGGGGTTCTAGGACAGACCCTATACCAGAAACAATAGGTCTGCCCGGAGGTGGGAAGCGTTCTTTATGAGTCTTTGGTAGGGAGTAAAAATAAGGTGTCCTAGGAGTCTTGGTCACCAAAAATTCCCCCTCTTTTTTTGAAATCCAATTATTGGTTTCGGCCTCCTCTACCATTAGGGCAATTGTCCGTTGTAATCTTGGTGTTGGATCAGTTGTTATGATCTGGTAGAATTTCTGGTCTGAAAGGAGATCCGAACATTGTTTTTGGTAGCCTTCTTTCGTAAGGAGGACTACCCCACCCCCTTTATCTACCGGTTTGATTACGATTTTGTCATTGTTTTTCAGGTCATACAGGGCCTTTTGTTCTGACTTGGTTATGTTCTGGAAGGGTTTCACTGTGTGTTCAGCCAAGTTGTCTAGTTCCTTCATTACAGCCTGCTCAAACGTTATAACTTCTGTAGGCACCTGTGAATTCAGGGGACAAAATTTCGATTTGTGTCTTAATGATGTGTCCCCATCTGTTCTCGGCGGTGCTTGATCCATAAAGAAGGTCTTTAGTTTTAATTTTCGGCAGAATTCTGATATTTCGCATTTTGTCTTGAAGGTATCTAGACTAGGTGTTGGTACATACCTAAGCCTTTGTTCAGGACCTTCATTTGGTCGAGAGACAGTACTTTATCCGTTAGGTTGACGATGAGAGAGTTTTGCTCGGTCCTGCCTTCGCTTTCGTGACACTCCTGGTCTGTACCTGTCGCGTCTGGTCTGACCATGTTACCCCTCTTCGTCTTTGTCTCTGGGGTGCGTGCCCCCCCCCCAAAAAAAAGCAAGTTGGGGGGGGGGCGTGACCAAGATGGCGGCCTGAGCAGTCGCAACCGGCGGAGGCTCCTCGTCCCAAACCCCCACGGCGATATTTTTGACGCACTTTCCCACCCCTGCAGGCGATTATAAGCTGCAGGAGGCGATCCGGCTTCGACCCCGACCAGAATTGCAAGAGCCGAAGGCAGAGAAACAGCCCCGCGGACGCCAGCCGCCGCCTTCGGCAGCCGGAGGAGAAAAGTAGGCGAGGCCATCCCACGCGGCCACAAGAGCAGACGGAAACCCACATCGCTGCCAGCGGAGACTGGGCCAGAGAGCAGTGGCCCGGGCAGGCTGCAGAGACTAAGCCAAGACCAGGGCTAGAGAACCGGGACGGCCAGCCCGGAAGCCAGCGGAGCGGAGGACAGCGCCAGGCGGTGAGACGCACTGCCTGAGGCCCGGAACGAGACGACCGCTGCAGCCCGTCGCCGATCCGGGGAAAATGAGGGAGGTGCGGGCTGCCAGAGCGCGTGTGGGAGGCAACTCGGGGGGCGGCCATCGAGCCCCCGGAGCGGACTGGGTCTGCTCAGCTATAGCGGCACACAGCGGGACCTGGTGGTGGAGGGCCGGACAGCGAGACAGAGGCGGGCAGTAGGAGGCGGCGGAGGCCCAGGCGGCCGAAGATTGAGATCGCAGGGCGGGTGCAGGAGAAATTTAGCGGCACCGTAAACGACAGGCCCACGGGCTCGGCGGACAGATACAGGTGGCACTCGTCGAGCTCCCGGCGGCTGGCAATGAGACGGCGTGGCCCCCACAGAGGGGAAGGTGACTGTGGGGTGCGAGGAAGGCCTAGGTCTCGCCGTGAACTGGAGACGAGATCGAAGGCCTGGGTGGCCTAGCCAGCGCTGCCGGACGGCAGAAGAAGAGGGGAGAACACGGCGCCAAGGCCGGGTGGCCCGGGCACAGACAGACCGGCTTCAGGAGGCACACACCGAGCCCCCGGCGGTAAGCACTTAGACGGCGCAGCCCGAGGGAGGACGAGTATACCCCGATAAAGTACATGCAAGGACATAGTGTGGAGCAGCAGAGGCCAGTAGGCCGGAGATACTACACGTGAGAGGCCGCACGCTCTGCCACAACAGCAGATCGCTTCGAAGAGTATCCCCCACACGGACCCCCGAAAACTACAAAGAACACCCCCGTTGAGGCCAGGGCCGACACGGCACCGCGACAGGGACATGGCAGGGAAGCGGCAGTCAGACCCAAGACGACCCAAACGGCTGGGGCATAGCATTTAGATACAAAATCCTGCTGGTGAGCACAGGTGGAGAACCAGCTGGTCCAGAGCCAAATATACAACGCGCAGCCGCCATTTGCATCGGTCCTGCTGCTCATTCATAGACCCGCCGAAGGTCATCGAGGACGGCCGAGCTGCTCTAAAACAGAAGAGCGCCAAACATGTCCTCCACGAATCGTAGAGGAGGGCGCACCATCCCCGAAATGCTATCCAAAGGAACACACAAGGGGGAGAAAAGCCCCGACAAACCAACGCCACCGACCCAACCTCAAGACAAAGACAGGGACGAAGGAGAAGCTCCTGCAACGAAATCGTTCATGGAAAACCTATTCGCGTCTCTGAGGGAGGACATTCAAACCCTAAGACATGATATGGCAGGAGGCTATAAGGAACTACGACGAGACATCGACGACATAGGGGAACGGGTAGCGGCAGTCGAAAACTCAGAGCAGACCAGGAGTGGGGAGGTGAAACTCCTGCAACAAGAAATCATCAGGCTCCATGAACAGCAAACAGACCTACAGGCACACACAGAAGACCTGGAGAACCGCTCCAGACAAAACAACGTACAGGTCCGAAACGTGCCATCCAAAGCAGAAGGGGGGACATCACGGCGTACCTGCAAGATCTGTTCCGCGAGATACTGGGAGAAGGCGATGACTTTGAAATTTGAATTGATAGAGCCCACAGAGTGGGCCTAGCACGCCAATCGCCTGCCCCTCCACCAGACATTTTGGCCTTTCTACCGGATTACCCTCTCAAGGAACGTATCTTGAAGGCAGCACGTCAAAAGCGACCCATTAACTTTCGAGATCACACGCCTGAGCTATTCCAGGACCTGTCCTCGATTACACTACAGAAGCGACGGACATTCAAGGTGGCAACTACCTTCCTATGGGAAAATGGGGTCTCGTACTCCTGGGGCCACCCTTTTAGACTGATTTTCAAGTGGAAAGGGGCCCTCCACCAGCTCAGATTCCTAAGAGACACGTGCAAGGTTCTAGGCATCCCCCATGAAGGGGACACTCCAGACGACGATTCAGGACGACGGTCCTCCCACTCAAACTCCTCACAACAGATGAGCGACGGTTGGCAACAAGTGAGACGCAGACGCTCAACCACGAAAGGGTTCAAGCCGGATCCCGAGACCGTGGGGCACGAACATGAAGCAGCTATACTGGAGGTCTCCAAAGACACCAATGCCGGATCATGAGCACACACGAGTGGGGGTGCATACTCGCCTCTCAGTAGCATTGTCGGGGGGGGGGCTTCGAGCTCGCCATGGACACGCTTTCCCACTACCAGACACTATACCACAGGCCTGGACTGTTGTTGGAGAGGCCTGGGACAATGTTCACCAGTTGGGGTTTCAAAGTTGGGGTTCTGGCAAGGGGGGAGGGGTGGGTGGAAGGGGGAGAGGGGACTTGGTGTGTTCGGTTTGATCAGGCGGTAAACAAGAATGCAAGGGGCAGTGCTAGGTCAAGGCTTCAGCGGGTAGGGCACACATCTCCCAATGGCTGAGGAACTCATCCAGATTCTCACCCTTAACGTAAAGGGGCTAAACAACCCAGTTAAAAGGAGGGCGATCATCCCTTTCTTAGAACATTCTGGGGCGGATATATGTCTTCTCCAAGAGACACATTTACTGGCTAAAGACTGGCATCACATGAAATCCAGGGCCTTCCCGCACCAATACTACTCCTCCACAACTGAGAAAAAGGCAGGGGTGGCCATCCTAGTAGCGAGGCACTTTAGGGGGCGTGTAGGCGACAAAGTGGCAGAAATCACGGGCAGACTCCTGGCCCACACTTTACAGATTGGTGCTATGACATTCACAGTGGGATCACTCTACGCACCTAATTCCAAACAGGAAGCCTTTCTTATAGGGGCGCTCTCTGATGCACTAACCGGGGACACCAGACACATACTAATAGGGGGAGACCTAAACCTGGTCATGGACAATGAGATAGATAGATCAGGGCGGAGATTTGGTGACTCAGGGGCCCTCTCCACGGCAGGGAAACAATGGCTAGCCGACAGGGGGTTGGTAGACGAATGGCGAGAAAAACATCACACGGCCTCAGGGTACACTTTCTATTCCCATGTCCACCACACATACGCCAGAATAGACCACTTTATAGGGTCCGCTGATCTGACCCCCATGGTACGGGATGTAGAAGTCACCCAAGCGGCATTGTCAGACCACGACGCGGTGGTCCTTCAACTGACTGTCCCACGCACACGTCGGCACGGGGGCAGATGGCGTCTTAGAGAAAACATACTCACCCGCAAAGAGGTTACGAAGCAATTGTCCCAAAGTATTTCTGACTACTTAAGCCGAAACGACACTGAGGAGGTGACCCAGGCGACAGTTTGGGGAGCACTGAAGGCGGTTCTTCGGGGGAGATAATGGCAATCACGGCGGCGGAAACCAAAGAGCGAAAAGAAAGACGTAGGGAAATGGCGGAACAGGTGTTGGAACTGGAGAGAGTTCACTGCCGGACGGGGTCCCGAGAATCTGGCGAAAACTGAAGGCGGCCAGGGCGCAGCTCGCGAGCCTGGATTTGGACCGGGCAGAATACGCGGCACTCCGCCTCCGCCACACATACTATGTGGGGGGGGACAAGACTGACCGCCTGTTAGCCAGCAAACTTGAAGCAAAAACGGTCCGCTCCAAGATTCCCATCATCCACGCGGAGGATGGAGTGGAGGCTAAGGAGGACGACCACATCGCGGAGGCCTTTAGGGCCTTTTATGGCAAACTCTACGCGGCAGACGTGGACTTGGATCACGGAACTGGAACTGCGTACCTAGAGACCGCGGACGTTACGGCCATAAATGAAACTAGCGCACAGGCACTAGAGGGCCCGATATGCCTGGAAGAGGTAATATTGGCGATAGCAAGACTTAAACCACTAAAGGCACCGGGGCCAGACGGCTTCTCCGCTGGCTTCTATAAAACGTTCTGCCCTCTTCTAGCGCCGGTACTAACGAAACTATTTAACTCCTTCCAAGGTCCGGGCTCGATACCACAGGAGATGCTGGAGGCAGACAGTATTGTCAGGTAAGGACCCGACTATGTGTGCGGCATACAGCCCGATATCACTCCTTAACATAGACCTGAAGTTGTTCACAGGGATCTTGGCTGCGCGACTCGGCCCCTGCTTGCCGGGAGTAATAGAACCGGACCAGGCGGGCTTTGTACCCACCAGGCAGAGTGTGGACAATACTAAACGTCTGATTTTTGTTTAAACGATTTTTATTGCAGAACCATATACACAGCACATCAATCAAAATGGGATCCACTATTGCAGATTCTTCGCCTTCTTAGTCTCGCTCCCGTGCAATTTACACAGCCATTCAGCCCACATCCTGAGGGCCGGGCGGCGATATTTACTCACATGATGACTCCATACTTTTCCTATCAGTTGTGGTCTTTGTGTGAAGCAAACCGCAGTCTGCTTTTAAAGTTTTCTCCCCCCCCCCGATCTTCAAGCATTACGCCTCTATTCCTAACTTTTGTGATCTCGTGCTCCCACCCTCAGCCCTCCCCTCCAGAGTGTCACTGCCTACGCCTATCGCCGAAAAATATGTCTGTGTGGTGGTTGGCTGGAGGATCTAGCTGTCTACTGGGTGTGTGTGACTGGTGAGGGTACCGGTTCCGTGGTGTTCCCTGTTGGGTTCTCCGGTTCCTCCTCTTCTTCCTCTTCCACCATGCTATCTCGCAGCGCCTGCACTAATATCTCCCATTCCATCGCTGCCTCTTGGGCCTTCTCATCAGATCTACGACGGGCCAATTGGTACCTAATCGTGCTCTCAGCCGCCGCCCATTTCTAAAGTTCGTTCAGCCATCGCCGGTGTGTCGGCCCAGTTTTTGACTTCCAACCCTTGGTAACTTCCCTCTTGGCTATGAGTAGGCCCATGTTAATGAATTTGCTCGATATTTTGTGTGTGTGGGAACCAATGTAATATGCTGACCGCCTTATCATACTGCAAGTCCCTATCCGCTACTTCGTTTAATGTGATACCTATTTCCCTCCAATAGTCCTGCAGGTGAGGGCAGTCCCTCAGCATGTGAACTAGATCCGCTCCTGTCTTATTGCATCTGGGGCACGCCGCCTCCTCATCTCCAAAATATTTCGCTATATTACTCGGGGTAAGGTAGGCCCTATGAAGAATATAAAAGTGTATCAGCTGGAAGCGTGCATTTCTAGTGCTCTTCCTAGCCCTCCGCACCAGTTGGGACCATGTGGTGTCTGGGATTTCCGTCTGCAGATCTAATTCCCACTTGGCTTTCAACGCTGCTAGGGGTTGAAGGGTCTCATTCAACATTCTTGAGTATAGGCATGACACTGCTTTGAAGGTGCCTGCCGACATCATAGTATATTGGCAAGCTAGTGCTGTCGTTGGTTCGATCAGTCCTTCTCCCCAATGTGCCTGGATGGCTCGCACCACCGCCGCGTGTAACAAGTAGTCTCGGGAGATCGTAGCGCTCCTGTAGTGTCTGGTACTGGGTCAGCACTCCATTATCGTATAAATCCCCCACCATCTGCAGGCCTGCTTCCTCCCATCCCTGCAGGCGTGACCAGTCTCCGCCGTGTGGGAGTGCCGTCACCATGCCCAGTGGGATTTCAGGCGCATATGGGTGCCTGATCCCCGCTCGTCTGTGCGAGCGGTTCCAACATAGTCGGAACGTCTGTTCCTCCTGTGATAGGTCCTTGAGTGCCAATCTCTGCTGTAGGGCGATGTAAGCCAATACGTGACGGGGGTGCCGTTGTTCCTCTCTTGTTCTGGCCCGCGATATACCTTCGCTATTTCCTGCGTAAAGGTCTGCAGTTGGGCTGCCAGATAATAGAGCTCGAAATCTGGGACCGCCAGTCCTCCCTCGTCTTTCGGGCACCCAGACGGGGAGAGTCCTAAAGTAGTATAGTAACCGGGGCAAGGCTACCATCTTCAGAAGAGATATGCGACCTGCTACTGATAGCGGCAAGGTGGCCCAGATTGACATACTGCCCTGCAGGGCACGGATACTGCGTCCTATATTGCCTTCAAGCATGTCCGTGGCCTCGTGGTATATATACACTCCCAGGTAATTCAGGCACCTAGGCTCCCATCGAAGCAGTGGGCGAGTTGGGGGCTGTTCCTCCTCTTTTCGTAGGGGGAACAGGCAGGTCTTGGACCAATTAACTCTCAGGCCGGATAACTTGCCGAAGCGCGCCAGTAGTCTTTCTGCACCGTCCACGGCCCTCTCGGCATCCTCCAGAAAGATGAGGAGGTCATCTGCATACAGTGAGATAAAGTGGTGGGTCCCTCTGAATTCTAACCCTTTATAGTAGTTACCCAGTCTAGCCATTGCCGGGAGAGGTTCCACCACCAGCGCAAACAGCAGGGGGGTGAGTGCAAATCCCTGTCTGGTACCGCGACCCACCTCGTATTGGTCGGACACTAGAGTGCCCACCCTTACCCTTGCCCTCGCCGACGAGTATAGTACTTTCGTCCAGCCTATGTATCCTTCACCTAGGCCAAAACTCCGCATCACTTTAAAAAGGTACTCCCACTCTAAGCTGTCGAAGGCCTTCTCTATATCAACAGCTAGCACGAGGGGAGCCCCCGCTTCCGGTGGCGGATCATTTACCAATCTGAGCAGCCTTCGGATATTGTGTGTAGTGTTACCGGTGGGTATAAACCGGATTGGTCCTTATGGATCAATTCTTGCATGTGGGTTAATAACCGGGATGCCAGTACTGTGCTCAGAATCTTGTAATCCGTCGTTAACATAGACAACGGTCGGTAGGATGCTGGGTTAGTGCTCTCTCTACGCGGTTTCAATAGAGGGATCATTATGGCCTCACACATAGATGGGGGGAGTCGACCCCTATCCTTGGCTTCATTATATACTATCTGAAGTCGTGGGGCCAGTTGCTCCAGATACCGCCCGTAGAACTCAATGGGCAGCCCGTCCATGCCCGGAGTTTAATTGCACGCCATCCGCTTCACTGCTCCCCTGATTTCCGCCAGCTCTATTTGGCCACCCAGAGCGACAGCCTGCGCTTGTTCCAGCTGTGGCAATTGTAGCTCGCCCAGAAATGCGTCTATTTCCTCTCCCTAGTCCCCTAGCGCGCTTTTGTACAATCTCTCGTAATACGATATGAAGCAGTCTAATATGTCCGGTTGGGTGCCACACGTGCGGTCCCCCTCCCCCGCTAAGGCCAAGATCGGGTGACTGTTTCTAGCGGGGTTCGCTATCCAGGCCAGGAGAGTCCCAGCTTTATCTCCCTCAGCGTGCGATTTCGTCAGGTAGGTCTTATAATCAAAACTGCGGAGGCGCTCCACCTCCACTGCCACCGCCTCCCGTGCCTCGCAAACCTCCCCTTGGAGCTCAGGCCGGTTGGGGCGTACCAGTTGGGCTTCCCTCAGCGTAATCTCTGCTCTATCCAAGTCATCTAGCAGTGTCCTGCGCACCCCCGCATATTTACCTATGCAGTGCCCCCTCACCCCGGTTTTAAAGGCGTCCCACTCCGCTGCCCTGGTAGACGCGGAACCCTCATTCTCCGCAAAGTAGTGTGTGATCCTCTCCTCTAGTGCCCCTCGGAACGGTGGGTCATCTAAAGTGTCTGGCCGCAGCCGCCACGTCGGGATCCGAGATAATTCATTCATCCAGTCTAGTGTTAGGAGTAGTGGATTATGGTCGGATAACGTGCGTGCCAGATACTCAGTCCGGGCTACCGCTGGGAGCACCAACTGGGAACACAGGAAGGTGTCAAGGGGGACATGGAGGTCATGAAGGGTGGAATAGAATGAGTAGTCTCGCTCAGCCGGGTGTTGTGAGCGCCAGGCGTCCGTCAGTTCCCATGTTCCCTTCCATTCTGATCTACATCTCGCTAGTCTGTGTATAGGGGATGTATGTAATGGTGGATGCGATCTATCTAGCACAGTACCTGTTATTGAGTTGAAGTCCCCCCCATTAACACAGGGCCTGTGAGATAACTAGCCAGTTCCCCAGATAATTTTGCAAAGTAGGTTGCTTGGTCTGTATTCGGTGCGTAGATACTACTGAGAACTATGTGCTGGCCTCTGAGTTTGCCCTCTACTGCTACGAATCTCCCTTCTGGGTCTACTATGTGTCTGGTTATCTGAAATGGGGTACCCGCTCTAATTCAGATTAGCACCCCTCTAGCATAGGCAGAGTACGTGGTGTTGAATAGGTGTCCCCTCCATCTACGCTGTAGCGCTATTCCCTCCTTTGTCAGGTGGGTTTCTTGCAGAAACGCAATATGCACCCCCCCTACGAACCAGATATGCATGAACCTTATGCCTCCTTGCCATGGTATGAAGCCCCCTCACATTCCAAGTCACACATTTTATCGATCCTGCATTAGCCATTGTCCCACAATGTTCGGTTTAGTGCGATGACGATTCGTCTCCAGGCGCCTGCAGTGACACTATTCCCAAACCCCCTCAAACTGTTCCCCTTGCCCCCACCCTTTACTGCGCCTTGAGTCCCCCCAACTTCTCCAGCCCCCCCCCCCCCAGAACAGAACCTAACTTCGAAAGAGTTGCTCCCATCCAAACTCTGTGCGAGCAAACGTGCTCTTAAATCTTCCTATTCCGCAGTCAGCACTACGGAGGCCTTATGGGCCCTATGGAGCGCGTTCTAGCCTCGAGAACTTCAATCACAGTCCCCATTCCCTCCGCCCCACAATGCATGTTTTAACTCACGGCAATCCAGTCTGACAACTGCCCGCCCAGGTGTTCACGGTGGCCAGTCCCAATACCCGCCATTCAGTGAGAGTGTCATGTCCGGCTCTCAGCCCTCGACTATTTCCTCCGACGTCTGTGGCGTGACTACCGGCCCCTTTGTGCTGCCGAATTCCGATAGTTCCGTCTCTGAGCCCGTCCCCTGCTCCTCCAAGCCTGATACTCTCCCCGACTGGGCGAGCGCCGAGCCCGATAAGTCCATCACCGCCTGCAGCGCAGCTCTCCTCTCGTCTTCTGTCTCAGTCTCCGTCGGCCTCCTGGATCCTCGCCTGCGCCCACGGAGCCGCTGTGATTTCCTCACCGGTTGTCGTTGCCGCTCCTCCTACTCTCTGAATCGAGCCCCGTCTGTTCCCGCCTTATAGGTGTCCCACCAGGCCCACGCCTCCGCCGCTGTAGGGAAGAACAGTGTTTTCTCATCTATCGCTGCCAGGAGTCTGGCCAGAAAGAGAAGTGAGTATTGTATGCCTTCAGTTCGCAGTTTTTTTTTGATGGATAGGAAGGAGGCACGTAGCTTCTGGGTCTCGAACATGTAATCCGGAAATAACGTGACTTCGCTGTTATCCACCTGAAAGGGGCCCGCTTCCCTGGCCCGCTGCAGCAACCAGTCTCTAACTTTGTAGTGTAGTAGTTTGAGGACCACTGGGCGAGGCGGTTGGCCCGGTCTTGGGTGTTTGGCCGGTACTCGGTGCGCCCGCTCCAGAGTGAAAAAGGGGGAGAGGCCCTTCGGGGCCACCGCAGTTGTCAGCCATTCGTTCAGGAACCCCACCATGTCCGGGCCATCCTTTTTCTCCGGAAGGCCCACCAGGCGCACGTTGTTCCGTCTGCTGCGATTTTCGGCATCCTCCGCCCGCCTTTCCAGTGTTTGTATCCGGTCCAGCGCCTCAGTGAGCCGCCCCTCCATGGACATGGTGCTGGCACCATGTCTTTCAGGGTATTCTCTGTGGATTTAACCCTGTCCGCCAGCTTCCCGTGGTCTGCCCGCAGGAGTCCCAGCCCCGTCGACACCTGCACAATATCCTGATGTAGAGCATCTTTCGTGGCTGCAATAGCCTCCAGGATGCGGTCTTGCATCAGTTGTAGTTGCGTTGAGGTCTGCGGCGCCCCCTCGGAAGACTCAGAGGTGGGGCCTCCATCTCCCCTCACTCCCTTGGGCTTCCCCATCTTGTGGCGGTATGGGCGGCCTGGGTCCCGGACAGGCTCAGAGGCGGCAGGCGCGTCTCTCAGGAGCTGGCCTAATATGCATGTCCAGGGCCGTCAGATGGGTGACGGGTAGATAGGTCCCAAGTCAGGTCCTCACTTGGGCTTTCTTCACCCCCGGCTTGGTCGGCGCCCCCGCTTCTCAGCACTCACAGGGACGCGGTCGGCGTGGTTTAACGTCGGCGTGAAGTGTGGCACCCTCCGATCAATCAGGCGGCCCCCCTCACTCACACCGGTAGGCCCGCTCAGCAGTCCCGAGCCCACGCAATTCAGCCTACCGTCTAAGGCCTGGGGCCGGTGACAGGGTGCGCAGATGGCGGCCCACTGTCTGCCAGTCGATTATGCCGCACTCAAAAGCTCATCGCAGTAGGGGCCATAGTTCTGGCCTCTCGGGGAGGCAATCAGCGCTGGTGTGGAAGGGGCTTGTGGTTTGTGCAGGTTGCAGAAGCACCGCAGTAGTCCAGGCCCGCAACTTTCGGCCCGCGTGTGGCTTCCGGTGCCGGGCAGGCCCCACCGACGGCAGCAGCACCTCCGGGACACCAGGTCTGCCCCGCGCCACCCCCGTACCCCAGTCCCAGGCGTCTCCCAGCCTGTGGGGGAGGGTCGCGGGTCTGCCGCACCGGGGCCCCGGGGGTAGCCGCAGTGGAAGCAGGCCAGGAAGGGTTGGGTAGCTCAATGGGGCCCCGGTCGTGGAGCTCTATGGCGTGGGGGCCCCTCCGGTCGTAGTGGAAGGCGTGGTGGGACGGGCTGAAGCCCCGTCAGCAGTCGGGCCACAGACGTCACAGGAGCCCTTAGCCTCTTCAGGCCCAAAGCCGGGGAGTCGCGTAGGCCAGGAGGCGGGGCCGCGCTGCGTGCGGTCGGGGCCAGGTGCAGATCTGGCCGCCAATCTTGGGCCGATCCCAGCAGCGTCAGCAGGGAGGTATCCGGTGGCGGCAGGGTTGGAGTCCCGCCAGAAGACAAGGGGCGGCTACCCCCCGGAGCCAGAAATCGTCCCGGGCTCAGAAGCCCGGGAGTCTAGTAGGCGGTGCGCAGTTGAGGAAGGAGTCGTGGTAGACTCACCCGGGGCGGGAAGCCGATCCCGCAATCTCCGATGGTCGGGAAAACACACCCGCTGGGCTCTAACTCCCCGTTCGAGGGAAGGCTCCTCGGTTCAGCCGCTTCTGTAGTCGAGGGTAGCGGGCACAGCCGTCCTTAAGGTCTGGGCATCGGCGCAGCCGCCATCTTGCCCGCTCCCGAGTCCTCGCCGCTTCTCTGTGCTATGTCCGTTTCCTGGCGGCCCCCGGGGTAATACCGGTCCCAGGGCTGGCACTAGGGTCCGCTTCGGGGTCTACCCCGAATTTCAGGGGTAAATCCCCGAGCTGGAGTCATATAATCTCAGGATAACTGGGCGGAGGTCAGGAGCCGTTTAGGCAGCGACCATCTCCGTCGGCTGCTAGCCACGCCCCCTGACAATACTAAACGTCTGATGCACATTATAGATTAGGCACACTTCAATGCCTCAGATGCGGCCTTGTTGTCAGTCGATGCTGAAAAAGCGTTTGACAGAGTGGATTGGCAATATATGGATAACACCCTGGCGAGATTCGGCCTAGGGGATATGTTCCGAGCCTGGGTAGCCAGCTGCTACGCGTCTCCCCGGGCGACGATGAAAGTCAATGGGACGTGCTCCAAGCCGTTCGAAATTCAGCGGGGCACCCGGCAGGGCTGCCCGCTATCGCCGCTGCTGTTCGCCCTCTATATAGAACCATTCGTCCAACACATTCGGAATAACTGAGACATCTCGGGCATCAAATTCGCAGGGGAGGAGCAGACCATTAGTCTCTATGCAGACGACATTCTAGTCGCGGTAGACAACCCCAGAATGTCTATACCAGCATTCCTGACAGAGATGGAGCGATTCGGGCAGTCTCTGGATTTAAGATGAACGTGGGAAAGTCTGTTATTCTCCCCCTGGGCAGCAACACCCGCCAGGCCCACAGAGGAACGCTCCACATAGGGGGGCTGGCCGTGCAAACTGCCCTGCCATACCTAGGAATTGAATTAACTCCCTCCACAGCCCAGACGGTTGAACTCAACTACTCCAAACTCCTGACACGCATACGGGGAGATATATCAAGATGGCGGCAACAACCGCTCTCGTGGTTGGGCCGGGTTGCCGCTGTCAAGATGACTCTGTTACCGAAAGCTTAAAAAATTGCAAGACACCATACTACGGTTCATCTGGGCTAATAAACGCTCCAGACTCCGACGCGACTTGGTCACTAGAACGACGGAGGAGGGTGGACTGGGGGTACCTGACCTGAAGCGCTATTTTCAAGCAGCACAGATGAGATATCTTCAGGATAGGACCCGACCACTCTCCGAAAAGCGCTGGCTTTTTCAAGACAGGGCAATGGCAAGTACGCCGCTGTGGAGAGTCCCCTTTCTGGCACGGGCAGACAGACCAGCCTACCTTAAAAAGTCGCCGATCACTAAAACACTTCTCCAGGTATGGGACGCGGTAGCGGTCCCTAAAGGTCTGACATCCTTTCCATCACCAATGACGCCCCTGCTTGACAACCCGGCATTTCCCTCCTTCCCCAATGGCGGCAAATTGAATGCTGTTCCGCAGGACACTTATTCGACCTGCAGGGCTTCATGACGTTAGACACGATGAAGGAGGCATATGGACTTGACAATCCGCACCGATTTCAGTACTTTCAGTTGAGGCACTGGCTCACACATAAAGACGTAGAACCCCTCGTCGGCCGCCCCCTCACCCCATATGAGAAATGACTCCTCTCTAAATCCAAAGGCTCAAAGGCCATTACAGAACTATACAAACTACTAGCCCCCATACCGCCCACAACGAGATCAGCGGGTCAGAAGAGGTGGGAGAAGGAACTAGGACGAACGCTTTCCGACAAGGAATGGCAGGACATCTATTACCGGGCACACCATACTGCTAGAAACACAGCCAGCAAAGAATCAGCGGTGAAAGTGGCCTATTACTGGCACCTGACACGGAACGCCTACATCAAGGTAACCCGCGGAGAGATCCCACATGCTGGAGAGGATGCGGACAAACAGGGACCATGATACACATACTGTGGGAATGCGTGGAAGTGCAGGAATACTGGGAGGGAGTACTCAAGACATAGACGCACACTTTGAGACGGAGCTTCCCCGTTTCCCGGCATACACGATCCTCGGCCTCCCCAACAGACTCATGTTCCCACTCAAATCCATCAGAGGAAAACAGATGGGACTGGCATTAGGAGCTGCAACACAACACATCCTCTCCTTATGGGGAACGTCAAGGAAACCCATACACACAGGGTGGCTGCATCGACTATGGTACATAATGGGGATGGAGAGGATCCAAGCTTCACTCACACAAACATCCGACACATTCAAAGAAATATGGCAGCCAATACTCACCCTGCTCACCCAAGAATTTACCGAGCTCACATGCCCTAAATACCTAAGGGTTCTCAGACTCTCAGATGACTTCCACAACAGGACAAAAGAGGAGACACACAAGGCCTAGACTGGGTCCCCTCAGGCACTGGCTAAGGTTGAACACACCGAGGGGAGGAGGGTGGGGGTGGATGGGAGCGGGAGAAAAGGGGCAGTTGGGGTTAGGGAGGGCCAAGGGAGGGACATGGATATAAAGGTTCTAGCTTGCAATGTTTATTCGGGTTCCCATCATACGAGCTTACATGGACACAAGACAGCCGTCCCCAAAGCCCAGGATTCCGGGGTATATGAGCTGCAACAGAAGGGGAATAGAGTGCAAGGTCATATTGATCTACATACTGTATTGTATTGCTTGGCTGAACCCAATAAAAACAAATTTGATCTAAAAAAAAAAAAGGAAGTTGTTGGTTGAAATTTTGTCCTGATTGATGTTGATGCTGATGTGTCATCGGTGGCGGACCTTGGAAATATGGGTTTATCCATCCTTGGAAATGGGGATTAAATTGTTGGAATGGAATTCCTGGAGGTCCCATCTGGTAAAGTGGCCACATCTGGCGTCCTCTCCAATTGCCCTTTCTGTTTTGACTTCCTCTCCTTACAAAAGTGGGGTATTCTTCCCAACTGGAGTCATTACCATCTCCTGACGAGCCACTGTTGGAGCCATAGTTGGAGGCATTGTCATTACTCTTAAAGTCTTTGCTGCTATACGGATGAATCTGTTCAATAGAGAATCTTTTCAATTCTTTAGCTAGTTTCTGTAATTTGGACTGTGTAAGGAACTCTTGTGTATCACTCATGTTTGTTTCGTCTAACTTTTGTTTGTAGACAGTGATATGTACCATATTGTTTAGTTTGGATTCAATCACTTGTATTTTGATGGCAAGTTCCTCTGTTAATTTAGTAGCCGTCTTGATGATAAGCACCAGATAATCTCTGGTGCATTTCCACGATATCACAGACCAGTCCCTACGGAATGCTAGGTTTTTGAGGAAAATTTGTGGTGTATTGGTCACCCAGAGGCCTCTGGGTGCCGCATTGACCCTTAGGTACTCGGTCATGATGATCCCATGGACTGCTGTTCTGACCTGTTCTTTTTTTAGTTCAGATAGTTCGTCCCGTTCTTGGTGTTGGCCAGGGTTTGAGTCAGGTTACTGTCTATTAAGAGCGGTGGTCTGGCAAGTATTGCGTCAATTTCTTCTATAGAGTAACTGAGGCCGAAGTTCTCCGCCATGATTGCGTTTGTTGAAGTTACTCTATGACGTAATGTTAGAGATACCTATCGAAATAGTGTATAGGAAGCTCTCACTGCTGTTCGCAGCTAGTTACTCATCAATCAAAGGGTGGGGAGAGGGAAGAATGTGATCCAACCAATTTCCTTGGAGTGTAATCTCATAAATCAGTTAATGGGGGTGGATCACTTGTCCTGCTAACCTGGGTTTTCAGGTCGCTGGTATGTCCCTTGGTAAAAAACCCTCATGCACGTGAGTGGATGTTGTTTCTGGTAGCGGTATATCTTGGTTCTCCGCTATAACACTCTTGTGTCTGCATAATCACTGGCTTAGTTGGTATGCAACATCTGCCAGGCGGTGATCTCCCAAGGTTAAAAGCAGTAGTGACCAGTGATAAGTGGTGAATGTGAATTTAAAATAACTTTGACAGGGAGAGTGAAGATTTATTATTCCGGATTCGAGTTAATGGTGAAAATTTGGTAGATATGCGTCAAGAGAGTTGTTAAGATTCTCACGCTATCAATTTTCGTGAACTAAAAAGGTCGACTAGTTTCAACCCTAGTTGCCTTGGTTGGTCGGTGGACTTTCTTCAGGACCGTGTGACATACGACATATTAGTCCTTTACTCGTTACAGTAAAGGACTCCCTGCACAGAGTCCCTGCCGCGCTCCACCCCTGTGGCTACTGCTGTACTCCCCCTCTCCACAGAGTCCGCTGCCACAGTTTCTCAGATCCGCCTTCTGACCTCAGCACGAAGCGGCACCCGCAAAGCGGGTGCGGCGAGCTGCAGCGCCGACTCCAGAGACCCACACAGGAAGGCAAGCAGAAGGGTCCAATGTCAATATCCTTGCTCCGTTATGTGGCGGTAAGGTGAGCGTCCCACAAGCTCACAGGGAGTGCCTTACTTTAAGCACCTGGACAGGCAGGGGGCGTGGCTACCAGGGGGCACGGCCGCGATGTTCCTGACTGTGCAGGGACTCTTGGGAAACAGAGTCCCTGCCGCGCTCCTCCCCTGAGGCTACTGCTGTACTCCCCCTCTCCACAGAGTCTGCTGCCACAGTTTCTCAGATCCGCCCTCTGACCTCAGCATGAAGCGGCACCCGCTAAGCGAGTGCGGCAAGCTGCAGCGCCGACTCCAGAGACCCACACAGTAAGGCAAGCAGAAGGGTCCAATGTCAATATCCGTGCTCCGTTATGTGGCGGTAAGATGAGCGTCCCACAAGCTCACAGGGAGTGCCTTACTTTAAGCACCTGGACAGGCAGGGGGCGTGGCTACCAGGGGGCGCGGCCGCAATGTTCCTGGCTGTGCAGGGACTCCTGGGAAACAGAGTCCCTGCCGCGCTCCACCCGTGTGGCTACTGCTGTACTCCCCCTCTCCACAGAGTCCGCTGCCACAGTTTCTCAGATCCGCCCTTTGACCTCAGCACGAAGCTGCACCCGCAAAGCGGGTGCGGCGAGCTGCAGCGCCGACTCCAGAGACCCACACAGGAAGGCAAGCAGAAGGGCCCAATGTCAATATCCTTGCTCCGTTATGTGGCGGTAAGGTGAGCGTCGTAGAGGCCAGCGCCGCCGAGGCCCAGCATAAGCTCGCTCTGACCAAGTTATTTTAACTTCACATTCACCACTTATCACTGGTCACTACTGCTTTTAACCTTGGGAGATCACCTCCTGGCGGAGGTTGCATACCAACTAACCCAGTGATTATGCAGACACAAGAGTGTTATAGCGGAGAACCAAGATATACCGCTACCAGAAACAACATCCACTCACGTGCATGAGGGTTTTTTACCAAGGGACATACCAGCGACCTGAAAACCCAGGTTAGCAGGACAGGTGATCCACCCCCCATTAACTGATATATGAGATTACATTCCAAGGAAATTGGTTGGATCACATTCTTCCTTCTCACCACCCTTTGATTGATGAGCTATTTTAGGGACGCCATTTTGGGTTACAGTTTTGTGTCTCTTCTATGTCTCTTCACGCAAAGCCCACTCCCTACAAAAATAGAGACCAGGTGCTAGCGCCTGTCAGTGCCCGAATGTACGCAGGGGGCAGGAACACAGGTTTAAATCTCACAATACGGTATACTTCCTTTGTGGCACGCTGTTGGCATGCCACAATACAGCTTTCAGGGATTGGAAAAATAATTTTCATCCACTACAATGCTTTTGATTTTGACGCCAATGCAATTTTAGGTTTACACCTGAAGCAGAGATTTATCATCTTTCAACTGATGATCGGCTCACTCTGTCTACGCAAGTAACATTCTATTTCTTTTGTATGAATTTTCGCTCTCTCGTAAAACATCATTAGGATGTTTTCAACTTTGTAACAGATTTTAAACTCAGTGTTCTTTTCCTAACGGAAACTTCGTTAAGTGAGCGTACATGAGCACTGTAAAATTAACCGTGACCGACTGGATAAGATAGGCAGAGGGATAGCATTCATCATTGTTTTTCGCTAAGCCTATCAAACTATTTAGCCTTCTAAGGCTCTTATTTACTGTCTTCCAGGACTGCCTAATAGGTGGATACTAGCAGCGGTTTAGGCTCCTTTTGGATTAAAATCTGCTAACTTCAACATTCTGGCCCATGTGAACATTCATCTCAATGACTCCAATCCTATAACGGCCTCCAACCTTATTGGGGATTTAATACCCCCTGAAGTACCTCAACTAGTAAGCGCTATAAAATCTGTATCCCATATTGACCCGGCACTTCGTGGACTCTTAAAATGGTTAGTTACATTCTTTCTCCTGTTCTAATTTTCTGAATACGTCAATCCTGCATGACAAGGCCCCTCTAATGTCGAAACATGCAATGGTAATCCCTCTGCTAAAAATCTTTCCTTGGCTGTATCAAGCTAGAAAACTATCATCCGATTTTTGCTACCGCCTGTACAAAGTTCCTTGAAAAGCAAATAAACCACCAACTGTCAGAAAATCTTGCAATCTTCTTCATGCGTCTCAGTCGGGCTTCGACCCGTTACAGTACAGAATCCACTCTACTTGGGGTTCCAAAGAACCTTATAATGACTTTGGATATGGGAGGGACTGCAGCCCTTATCCTTTTGGATTTGAGCACAGCCTTCAATATAGTCTCTCACTGTGCTTCTTACAAGACTGGCGGGAAGCAGGATTCATGGCACTGCCCTTTAATGGTTTTGTTCCTTTTTGCACGAGCGTTCTTTTAAAGTCATCTCGACACCACATGCTTTTAATGTATGTCAGATGCCTTTCCAGGTTCCGCAAGGATCCTCTTTTAGTTCTACTTTTCCATAATATGTCACCCTCTGGCAGACACAGTGAAGGGTTCTGTCTTATATTCGTTTTCTATGCTATTGGCACGTAAATTGTCATCTCCTCATCAGCAGATGATGGCAATAGATTACCCAGTCTTAAACCGTGCCTTGTTGCAGTGGCTCAAAGGATGGGGGGAACTGCCTAAAACTTAATGGCAGTACGACAGAGTTTCTTGTTGTGGGAAATCAACCTCATTTCTGCGGAATGCAATGGTGGCTGGAAGAGTTAGGGCCACTCCTTATTCTAAAACAAGCTGTTAAAGACCTTGGACTATGGCTGAACAGCCATAGTCCAAGGTCTTTAACAGGATATCAGCTGGCAGTTTTGGCCTTCTTAGATACCAGAGAAAGATTCTTTGGTCCTTCCCAATTTCCACCCAAAAGGTGATTGTCCAGGCACTTATCATTTACTGCCTATATTATGGCAATATGCTCTATCTGGGGGCTTCCAAGACATACATGAAGAGGCAGCGGACTACTCAGAATGCAGCTACTAACCTCCTCTGTCATGCCCCTGAGCATATTTCTGTTTCTACCATGCTCTGCCACCTTCATTGGCTTAATATCGAAAAGTGAATTAAGTTTAAAGTGCTATGCTACATGCACAGAGCAATGACTGAGACAGGACCCCAGTATCTAAGGAATTCAGTTCATCCTTACCTCCCTAATCGATTCCCACACTCGGGTAACTAGAATTTAGTAGTGATCCCACGAGTCAAGCTGGCAAGACAAGAAAGTCGTTCTTTCAGATATCTTGAGCTAAAACTCTGGAACTTCCTACCCTCTTTCCTAAGGCTTTGTACATCACTGAGAGTTTCTACAAGCAGTTGAAGACCTGGTTGCTTTAATTGTACTGGGTGTGCATTGGTCTGTTCTGCTACCATCTGCCAACACTGGGATGCTCTGGGACAGCTTTGAGCTTTATAAATCACAATAAAGTAAGCAATAAGTCTTGAACCTGATTCAGTGGTAACAGTCCAGCCCGAACTGCAAGGCCAGGTCCTCCGTGAAGCAGAACACCAACAACCAAGACCAGTTTCACACTTACTAAGGATCATCAGTTGGGTATAAGCTTTGTTCAAGCGGCACTGTATACTTCATTAAAACCAACATTGTCTCTCCTAAGCTTAGACTTTAGCTCCACATTATGAATATGCAGATGCAACTAGTCCTGAACCCATAAAGAATCTTATTCATTCACTCATCCCAGATGTTATGCCTCCTATGTAAGGATTATAGTTGTTCTTGGAAGAATACGAAGTGAGACCATTCAGTTTACCTTGACACAGCAGACTTGGTTTCCTATGGATCAGGGTGGGTCCGCAACCCTAATCCTTCTGGGTCTGAGCACGGCTTTTGCCACTGTCTCTCACCAGGTGTTAGTCAAAAGGCTGGAAGATGCAGGTATAGCCGCAAAAGCATTCAAATGGCTCACCTCCTTCCTCCAAAACAGAACATTCTAAGATTGTGAGGAAGTCACAAAATCTGAAATGAATTCCCTAAAATGCAGGGTGCCTCAGGACTCCTCACTAAGAACCAACCTGTTCCACCTGTACGTCACCTCACTGACGGAGATCATAAAGCACCATGGCTTCTCCTCAATATATTTCTTCATAAAGTGGAGTAGTGTGGCTCAATGGTTAGAGCAGGCAGACCTTGATGCAGAGCTCCGGCCAGGGACCAGGGTTCGATTCCCGCCTCGGCGGGTCTTGGGCTCATAAATTCCTCTGACCAGATATTCTCGCCTCAGTGCCTATTCTAATCATGGGTCCCACGCTGCAACTCTGGGCAATAGCTTGCTTAGTCTCCACAACGGCCCCCACAGCGCCGGGGATGCCTGGTTTCACCATGGGGGTGACCAGGAGTGGACACTTCACACGGAAAAACAGGAAGGGTTCCCTTGCAGTATTCGTACAAGCGAGGAGACCCACTGTGGGTAGCTGTGCGCTATACAAGTACAAAGACATTTACATTTACATTTACATAAAGTGACGGAACCTCAACCCACCTAAACCATTGTCTTAAACATGTTGAAGAGTGGATGGCAGCAAGAAGCCTAAAACTAAATGGGGGGAAGAAACAAAGGGATGGTAGTGAGAAACAACCTCACAAGGTGGATGGAAATGAAATGGCCAGATTTTCTGGGCAGTCTGCCTACCCCAAAATCAGAGGTTAGGAGTCTGGGCTTCTAGATCGATTATAATCTCTCAATGGCGACCCAAGCAAAAAAACTAGTGGCAACTTGATTTTACAGCTTAGAACATTGAGAACGTTTCTGAGATGGCATCCTGAACCATCAGGTAAATAGTGGTGCAGGGACTAGTCATTTCAGGACTGGGTTATGGAAACTCCCTATATCTGGGAAATCCCAAGGCCGTCATAAAAAGACTACAGGTCACCCAAAATGCACCTGCCCGTATAATGTTGAAAATCTCTAAACATCAATCTGCAGCTGCGGCCCTGGCAAGCCTGCACTGGCTACCAGGGTTGAAAAGAATACGTTTTGAAGCACTATGCTTAGCTGATCGAACAGTGTATAAAATGGGTCCAATGCGAATTCAGAGACTTTTTTATTACCCAACAACACTCCAAGAATGTTGCACTCCACCAGCTGTTTGCAGTGCCCAGGATAAAGATAACTAGGAGTGGAGGAAGCTCCTTTGCTTTCCTGGCCCCCAACCTCTGGAACGCACTCCCACAGCATATTAGGAAAACTGCATCCAAACCTAAATTCAGGAAATTGTTAAAAACCACCCTGTTCGACTACATGTGATCATTCGGAGAAGCACCTGTTGCTGGTTTCAGCGTTTGGAAGCCCATCTAGGAAGCCATGCACTCTAGAAAACTTCAGGAATAGAACAGAATATGTTAAGTCCAGCAATATTCTTATGACCGAGGTACACTTGATGATGGCTTCCAAGGTGACCTTGGACATTTGACAGTGACTTGGTTCAAGAGTAAAAGCCACCAGAAAGTGCTTTGGAGAGCAACAGATGTCTGAAGTCTTCAGTGCCTAAAGGAGGGTATATGAGGATGTGTTAGTTAGAAGAAGGCTGAGTACGGGATACCATACTAAATACCATAGCCAAAGTAGTCAATGTAGAAATTACATCAGTGAGAGCCAAGGCAAATGATACAGGAAGGGAAAGTCCATTCACCATCACACCAAAGAGATACTATAACAAAAGACCAGCCCTTGCTATACATACTCTGGTTAACTAGATGACTTTTTTCATGAGGCAGGGCCATACATCCAAGCATTAATCTCAATGGGGCGAGGAATATCCCCAAGGTGGCAGTAAAAGTACACAAGCAACACATAGATTTTGGTGCCTTCTCAGATAAGGCAAATAATGTTGGCCGAGGTTTGCCTGACCTCAAAATGGCCTTGGTGTTAGGCATAGTGGTCCCACCAGCTTCTTTATGGGCACAAGAAACAGTGAAGGTCCTTGCAAGGGGATGGGGTCATGGTGACTCCGCTGCGGAGATCTCAAGTGTGGTTTCCGGGTCCAACTCTTCTCATGGATCCAGCCCAGTTAACACATAGATTGGCCTTGAACAGCTCACTACACCTGATGGAATGGTGGATTACAGGCAAATTTCAAACAAAAGAATCCGCGGGTCTAGCAAAAACTCCCTAAAGAGACCTCACGAGCACAGACAGTACAAGTGAATAGCTCCTACTCAAACATGGAAGAAGTCCTCTTTAAGAGGACGGACTCCCATCACCTACCTATTCACTTGTACTATCTGTGCTCATGAGCTCTCTTTAGGGAGTTTTTGCTAGACCCGCGGATTCTTTTGTTTGAAATGTAACTGTTCTGGGGATTCGATCAGCGCTGGTCTTTAAACGATTCCCTAAGACCCTGCACCCAACATAGTGTATTGTTTGGATTACAGGCAACACTAGAAAATCCCAAGGCTTTCAAGACATGCTGAAGTCCTCCTCTCTAAAGCCAGTGCATATAGTATGGTCAAATGATACAAGTCGGCCTGGACGTTATGGATGGGTTGGTGCTTGCAACAGGGTATGGATCCTGTGGCTGCAGACATAGTCCAGGTCCTCGATTTTTTATCCAGCCTGGTGGCAGACGGAATGGTTAACAGGTTGGTAAATTCTTTCTGTTCAGCTATATCAGCGGAGCATGTCCCAGTTGATGGTGCACCTGTGGGGGTACACCCCTTTGATAGAAAGCTGCTGCAGGGAGTCTCTCTCCACATCCGGAAGCCAGGTACTCTACTCTCTGGGACGTTAACGGGTCCTTAATCCTTTGGTATCCTGGCAAACTTACAGAAGTTTGTGTCACAGAAAAAGATTCCTGCAAAATTGTCCTTGCTTTTGTGCCTTGTGGTCTGCAGGTGGGTCTTAGTTGTGCGAGCCCATGACATTACAGGTAGAGTATTTAACCCCAAAGGGGTTTCCTCTATGGTAACTAGTCATACTAAATCCAATTCCGGGGTAATCTCGTACCCAGAATTTGCGAACTCCTCTAAGCTGTGCATTGTGAGACGCTTGAAAGCATATGAAGACATGACAGAGGAAGTACACCCTCTGCGGGAACGACAGCCCCTGATTGCACTTCGAATGCCATACAAAGCAGTCTTCTCTGCCACTGAAACCCGGTGGGTGAGATGAGTAATGCAGGAGGCTGACATCGATACAAAGAGTTTTGGGGTGTATTCATCTATGGGGGGATGGCTTCAAAGCATTCTGCCTGGGTGCACGTTTGGAGAGCATCATGAAAGCAGCAGATTGGTTCTCTAACTCTAGGTTTAAGAGGTTTAACTTCAAGCCGATGATAGATATCACTCAGTTGGTTGTGAGCAATCTTCAAACCAGCGTAATCCTCATCTCCGTTCCTGATATAGAATATAAAATGTCCTAGTTTCGTACCAGAAAGTTTCAATTCTATTAAGGACACAGAAGCGAGAATTATTCTCCCCGGCGAGGTACCTCGCCCCCCACCCACCGTTACCAGTAAATAAGACATTTGTTTTAGCAAGGTTTGAAAGATGTTGTTACCTTGTACCATTTCTTGCCTTTCATATGGTGTTTACACTTTATGCCTTGTCTTGTTGAACAAGCGGATAATTGAACTGTCTATATCTCGTTAATGTATTGGTGGCACATAAACATGTATGCCCGGAGTTCTATCTTTGACTCTCTTTTTCTCAATAGGGAATAAAGGAGTCTCCATGGACATGATTTGCGCAAAGAAAGAGGGAGCATAGAAAGAGGAAGAGTACTTTGTATAGACATCTGCTACCTGATTTGATGATGTTATGTTCATGGTTCACATGTGTTTCTGGGAAAGTTAGTTTTTTCTGGATATGTTTTCTGTACAACAAAAGCTAAGGGAGAAAGCGTAATCCTTGCCTCCGTGTCCGTAATGGAATTGGAACTTTCCGTTATGAAAGCTAGGAAACTGTTTAGTCCAGTCTATTACAACATTGTCCTTATAAGTCTTTTGCACTATTAGGCTCTCTTGTTCCCCATATCTATTACCCAGTTTATTCTGAGCCTTTGGCTGCTTTCAGCTTATGGCTTTGTCTACTCCTGTTTCACAATGCAGTGATCTAATACACTGGAAAGTCAAGCTTCTCCATGCTTTAGAGAATTTAGAGATTTTTCAGCTCTCCTATTGATCACATGATAAAATCCACTATTTAAAAATGTCCTGAAGAAAGAGAGGACCTACCTGATGCAAAGCCTTATGAGCCCAACACAAGGCCCTGAACTTAATTTGCGCACTAGTAGAAAGCCAGTGCAATTCCTTGATAGCTTGGGAAGCTAAAAATAATTATGGAAGGTTCTTCAGTACTTGGGCTGCCACATTTTGAAGTGTCTACAATTTGGTTAGAAGGCGATTTTGAGAGCCTACATATAAAGATTTGCAATAGTCTAGTTTTTAAATTACTGCAGCTCGAAGACCAGTAACGGCCACTTGGGCTGATTCTATATAATGGTTCGGTCTAAACCGATACTGTGCCGGGCCAAGATGGTTAGTGTCTTTGAAGAAAGTTATAATCTCCAGATACATGGCCTTTTTGAGGATCTTGGCAGATAGCTGAAGGCACGATATTGGTATATAGTTCTTCACCTCAAGGGGTTAAAGAATGGGTTTCTTTACGAGAGGCAGATTGGATGCCTTTTTTCACACATCTGGGAAGCAGCCTCAAGTGAGAATCCCGTTTCAGAGCAAAGTAAGATGAGGTCAGCTAGTATTTGACACACGATGAAGCACCTGAGGAGGGCATGGATGTGAGGGGGCACCTGATTTAGCAGTTTCAATAAGGATAGCTACTTTCTCTTCAGTCAGTGGGGTGAAGTTGTTTAACACAGGGAGGCAGTCATTCAGTTTATCAGAAATGGAATTCAGCTATTTTGTCACACATTTCTTGGTCAGGGGTAACCATGTTTTTATTGCAGAAATTAGATAATGATTTTTCTGCGTAAAAGGCTCAATAATGATGTTGCAAGCTGCCATAATTTTATCTCTAAAAAATTCAAATATCATTCAAATATTCTACATTCGTTTGGCCAAATGCCTACTCGTAATAGTGTTCCAATGGCCTCGGATCTCTGGTTTGAGCAACAGTAAACTATAAAAATGAAAAGTAATTAAATAAACCTTTCTTTACTTGCTTCCCATGAGAGAAACAGAAAGTAATGTCAGAGAATGAATAGTAGGAGTGCCCAACGGAGAGTAAGAATTTCATTCATCATACCTACATCAAATTCATATAATGTGAGCGAGGTTAAGTCTTCCACAGCACTACTCACTTATCAAGATCTCCGTTCAAGGCATGAAATATACCACTGCATATCTGCACTACCACTTCAAAAGCAGAACTACCACCATTCTATATGGGTGGAGAGAGATCACCAGGCAGAGCAACTTTACTTTAAATTCCTTCATTGGCTCAAACCATTTCAGAGTGTTACTGTCTGTCAAGGTATAACAAGGTGTGTTATACAGATTGTGCTCCTGATGACCAGTGGCCAAGAAAACCCTTTCTTTGTTGTGCCAGCCCCCGTTAAGTCTTCAGAAGTCTCTTTCTGTGGCTGGGGATTTACTGACAGTTTTTTAGCCTATGAACATATATATACACACACACAGACATACTCACCCACACAAACACACACACACACACACATATATATATACACACACACACATATATATATATATATATATATACACATATATATTACTAAAAAAACCGTAGGTTTCAGGGGTGTTATAGTTAGCTGGACATTCACTCGTACAAAACCATTGAACTTCCTCGGATATAGTTAGTTGTACTCACTATATCTCGCGCGCCCGCAATCCCCTGCTTATGATGTCACACATTACATCATT
The DNA here is from genome assembly GCF_964263255.1 of Lissotriton vulgaris. Lineage (NCBI taxonomy): Eukaryota > Metazoa > Chordata > Amphibia > Caudata > Salamandridae > Lissotriton > Lissotriton vulgaris. The sequence goes on along the minus strand of NC_141685.1, from coordinate 1,616,444,712 downwards.
AATAACATGGTCAGTGACATCACTGATGACATCTCAAATGACATCACTAATGACATCATCCAGTGAATGTGGTTTGGTTCGTTATTTAAATATGTATTATATATATAGTAATTTGCATTGAAGAATGAATTGATATATAAATATAAATATCTGGATGGAGGATTTAGTAGCAGTGTGATTGCCTGTTTACTTGACTAATTTAAAGTGTCTCACTAAATATATTGGATAGTGACTAAACTGTGTGAACATTTGTATCACTTTGTCAGTTGTTGTGTAAAGTGCTTCTCCACTAGCTATTTGAAAGTCTATCTTAGTTATTGATTAGTTAACTGAGTATTTGTATGGGGAAGTGACTGTGTGTGTGGTTCGGTCGGGGTGTGTGACTGCCCAAAGATGTGTGAATAGTTGATTTAGTAGGTATATGAACTTAAAACTACATGTTATAACAGTTGTTGGGGTGAATGAATATCTTTATGGGTGTGGTGATGAGCAAACATCTCTCTAAATGGTACATGTACAACAGAGTAGAAAAATAAAAAGCAGTGTATGTGTCAGTTGTTGTTTATAAATTAAAGTATACATAAGACTCAGTGATTGTATGAGTGACTGTATGGATAACAGTATACTTGTAATAGTAATTTTATAACACACTAAGTATGATTTACTATCTATATGAATAAATAAAGTGGTGTTTGTATAAGTGTATAGCTAAGTAAATGTAAGTATGATCCATTGTTTGCATACGTGAATAGAATGGCTTCATAAGTGAATAGGATGTGTGCTGGTGTGAAATGTCAATATAGGTTTATAAGTATTTTTGAAAGTCTTCTATTGATCATTGACTGCATGTATGAGTGAATCTATAGGTAAGTGATTAAAAGTTTGTATAGATCTAGGAATCACTGAGTGGGTTTTTAGAAACTTGTATTGGTGTGTCAATGGATTCAAATATGGTACTCTGTATTTTACAGTGAGTGATGAAAGGTTATACTAGTGTATGATGTGGTGTATCATCATTGTCACGTGGATGATGTCATCAGTGATGTCATTTGAGATGTCATCAGTGATGTCACTGACCATGTCATGAATGATGTAATATGTGACATCATCAGCAGTGGATTGCGGGCGCGCAAGATATAGTGAGTACAACTAACTATATCGGAGGAATTTCAATGGTTTTGTACGAGTGAAATGTCAATCTAACTATAACACCCCTAAAACCTATGTTTTTTCAGTGAATTTCTAAGGTTTTTTAAAAGCTAACTCCTAACTATATCAGGCCTGAAACCTATGTTTTTTTCAGTGAATTTCAAAGGTTTTTTAAATGCTAATTCCTAACTATATCAGGCCTGAAACCTATGTTTTTTTCAGTGAATTTCGAAGGTTTTGTAAATGACAATTTTTAAATGTATTAATTGTTATATTTATTTTTTTGATACCGATTTACAACATTTTTTAAACTATTTCTTTTTAGATATTTTATTTTTTAAATTACATTTTAATTACATTATACATTACATTACAAAATATACTTTCTCAGAATGAATTACTTTAGTTTAAATACTTTTCAAATAGGCAATAGACTTTTTTTTTGTAAAATTTGTATTTATTCAAGGTTTTAAGCAGAAGAAAAGGTGGAGAAAAGAAGGTGAGAAAAAGAAAGAGGAGAGAATAAAGGAACAGGCGACATCCCGCCATAAATCCCCACACAGGGGGTGCTGGAGAACAGTGCTGCAGAAAAAAAACAAAATTACATAAAGGGAGACGGCAATTAGCGTTGGCAGACGCAGTGCAAATGTCATTGTTCGCCAATCTCCATCGATTGGAGGGAGCACCAACGTCTCAGCAAACAGTCCAAAGTTCTCAAAAGTAGGTGGTGACCCAACCAGGATCACAATCATATAGGAAGGCCCTGCAATCCGTCTTCACATGCAAATTTTGTCGGAACCAAAAGTAGATCAACAACCCCAACCCAACAACCCACCCACCCCCACTTCCCACCCACCCCCCACCCTGTCCCCGGTGGTGGCGACCATCATACACTCAAAACAGCGTCATACAAGCAAGCGGTTAAATTTGGAAGAGATGTAATGCACGAGGGGCAAACCGCAGATGGCAAACCTCGAGACAGAAACCTAACCAAGGGTCCCCAGTTAAACATGAAGTTTTTAAAATTCCCCAAGAAGATATCTGACAGTCTCTCCATACTCAGTAGTCGCCATAACTGTGCGTGCCATAAAGAGATAGCCGGAGCTGTCGGGCTTTTCCAAGCGGCTGCCAAAGTCAATTTGGCCGCTCCCAGGCACAGCCATACAATGCGTTTATCGGCCCTAGTTTGGTGTTCCAACAGCGGGTCTCTAAGCCCCAACAGGACATACTCCATTGAATCCGGAATTGGATAGCCCATCACATCCTTGATGTGGGATAGGATCTCGGACCAGAATGGTCGGATGGTAGGACAGTCCCACCAGATGTGGCGGAAGTCACCCAGCATACCACAGCCACGCCAGCACTTATCTGAGGTCGTCGGAAATATCTGATGTAACTTGGAGGGATATAGATACCAGTCAAATATAAGCTTCAGATGAGTCTCTCTAAGATCTGTTGAATGATTATGTGCCGCTACATCTCGCCAAAGGCTCCTCCACTCATTGTCAGAAATGTCCCTACCCAATGTGGTCTCCCAATGGTCCATGTATCTAGGTTGGGGGGACACCGTGGTGTCTAGTAACATCCCATAAATGAAGGAAATCGTTCCCTTCATGGTGGATGTGCGAAGAATAGAGGCCTCAAACTTCGTCAATGGTCTAATAGCGGCATCCACCACTCCAGGTGACGTTGCCCAGTGTAGGAGTTGGAGGTGCCGAAAGCGCTCAGTGGGCAGAACCCCATAATCCCGCATACAGTTATGGAAGGTAAGAGGCGCCGTACCATGAAACAGGTGAGTGAGGGCTCTGCAACCACCCTCTCTCCAGACACCAAAGGGTCCATCTGTCAGGGCCGGAGGAAAGGCCGGGTTGAAATGGATGGGAGTAAATGGGGACGGGAAGGTGGTCCAGCAGTCGTCGACACTGACCGTGTCCCAGACCTTCAACATCGTGCTGGTGGGGGTGCTAATATACGCGTTTCTGGGTCGGTCCGCCTTAGGTTTCCAGGCCAGGTCCCAGATGGATCTTCCGGCCACACTCCGATCCATATGGAGCCAGTGCTTCTCCGAGAGCTGTTGGGACAATTCCACCAGTACTCTTAATTGGGCAGCTTTATAATACAAGTACATGTCTGGGAACCCCACCCCCCTTCCATTCGTGGACGTCGAAGCACTGCATAGGAAAGTCGCGCCCGGCCGCCTTGCCATACAAATTTCAACATCAGGGTCTTTAGTCGACGGAAATAGTCCAACTCCACCGGGATGGGCAATGCCTGAAGAGATATAAAAGTTTTGATAGGAGGACCATTTTAAGCGCATGAATCCTACCCAACCACGAGATGTACTTCGGCTTCCATCTCTCCAGCTCCGCGCGTATCGCCGACAGCATCGGGGGAAAGTTGGCCTGGAACAGTGCGCCTAGGGTAGAGGTCAGTCTCACACCCAGATATAACAGGGACGAAGTCGACCATGATAGTGGTGTAAGCGCTTGAATCCGGTGCACCTCTTCGGGAGGTAGAGTTAGGTTCAGAATATACGATTTGTCGAAATTGACTCTGAATCCTGCCACTGTCTCAAATTCCGAGAGCACCGTATGGACATGGGATAACGATAGTGCCGGATCCCTAACCGAAAGTAACACGTCGTCCGCGAAGAGCGAAATCTTATGTTGTTCACCTGAGAAGGGGAGGCCCAAGATTTGTTCGTTCTCCCGAATCGCTAGGGCCAACGGTTCAATGCTTAAAGCAAAGAGGAGTGGGGAGAGCGGGCATCCCTGACGTGTCCCGCGGGAATGGTGGAAACTCCCGGATCTATGGCCATTAACCAGCACCCGAGAGGTGGGGTTGTTATAGTTAGCCTCAAGCATTCTTATGAAGTGGGGTGAAAAACCGAAGGCCTCCAGTATGCGATGTAAAAAGCCCCAATCGATGCGATCAAAGGCTTTCTCCGCGTCGAGCCCTACTAATACCGCCGGTATGCGAAATCTATTAGCCTTCTCGATTAGATGGATCACGCGCCTCAAGTTGTCATGAGTTTGCCGACCTTTTATAAACCCGGACTGGTCCGGGTGGACAAGGGTCGGCATCAAATCCTGTAACCTACCAGCAAGAATAGAAGAATACAACTTAGCGTCTAGATTAAGGAGCGCTATTGGGCGATAAGACGCGCATTTGGTAAGATCCTTCCCCGGTTTGGGGAGGACGGTAATCAGAGCCTCGGCCATAGTTTCAGAGGTTCTCCCCTCAGACGCCATTGCATTAAAGAGGGAAACCAGGTAATCGCAGAGGTCCGACGCAAACATCTTGTAGAACAGGGCCGTATACCCGTCAGGGCCCGGGGCCTTGTGGAGTTTCAGAGCCTTAATGGCGTCCAATACCTCCTCCCTAGTGATGGGGGAAGACAGTAAGTCATTCCATTCCCTGGAAACCTGTGGTATAGGGAGACCATTCAAGAACGCAGATTGGGCATCTGGGTCAAGGGCATCGCTCGAATAAAGATCTGCATAAAAGCGGCCAAAAAGGGCTGCTTTGTCCGCATCCCTGTGCCGAACAGAGCCCGTATGGTCCTGTATGCCCCCAATATAATCCTTCTCGCGTTTATCACGAAGCTGCCGGGCCAGGTGAAACCCCACCTTGTTCCCCTGGGAGTAGGAGACGCATCGAAGGCGCAGGAGGGTAAACTCAGCCCGGTTGCTGTAGTGGGCTTTCAATTTTCCTCTCACCGCCGTTAGTGGTCGGAGAGTCACCCTAGAGGGGTTTGACTTGTGCGTCTGTTCCAAAGCAGCGAGTTCCGTCTCCAGGGCCTCCCTCTCTTTCCTCCGATGCTTGTTGAGGTTCGCATTGAGGGCGAGGCATGTACCCCGTATTGAGGCCTTGCATGCATCCCATGTGGTATATACTGATGTATCAGAGGGCGGGTTAAGAGCAAAAAACTCTCCCTTCGCAGCTCCTTACAAGACACCTCATCCCGTACCAACGCTGCTGGGAAGTACCACTTCTGCCAACCGTCCCCCCCACAGACCAATGCAACCCAAGAACCACCAGGCTATGGTCAGATACTGAGAGTGGAAAAACCCTAGCAATTCGGACATCCCCCCTAAGGGCCTGGCTAATAAAAATATGGTCTATTAGAGAGTACGAGCGATGGACATGTGAGAAAAATGTATAATCCTTGGTCTGAGGGTGTAAGAAGCGCCAGCTGTCCACCAACCCCAATTCGCCTATTTGCCGCTGCGTTTCTTCTGAAAAGACCCCAGAATCTGCCCTGCGCGCCCCCGAACTATCCATTTCCCTGTCCCACACCATATTGAGTCCCCCAATAGGAACAAGTGCCCTTCTACAAAGTTCCCCATCTTGTCCATCAGGCCTTGTAAAAAACCATTCTGTCCAGCATTAGGAGCATAAACCACCACAAACGTACATTGTCGGCCATATAATGACCCCTTCACCATAAGCCAACGACCCTCCTTATCACTACTCACCCCCAGAGGTTGAAAGTGGAGAGACGCCCGGAACAGGAGGGCCACCCCTCTATGCTTGGTGGATGCTGACGCCCTATAAATAAGGGGGAAGTGTCTATGTCGGAGCCTTAGTTCATCTTTCCTAGCTAAGTGGGTTTCCTGGAGGGCAACTACATCAAGATGGTGATCAGACAGGTACTTCCAGAGTTTCTGGCGCTTTTGCGGGGAATTGAGACCCTTCACATTACAGGTACCTATACTAACAGGCATAATGATGGTGGGAAACTCCGCTCTGTGTGCTTAGTAGGATGATCAGAGCCCAGTCCCCGGTCACACCCCTGGGCTAGACCCACCTCCCAACAACCTCCTCCAATCCTCAGATCTCCCCTTCCCCCCAGAAATTCCACATCATCGGACCTCCCAAAGCCAGGCAGATAAGATGTCCCGCAGAGCACCGCACATTGAGAACAATCGGATAAAGACACCAATAACAATGTTCCAAGCACCCCCTGCCCATGGGGAACAGTACACACCCCTTCCCAGAGCTCCAGACAACTCCCATCCATGCAAACATCAGAAAATGTATACTCCTCAGTAAGGCTCAAGATAGCGATCGCAATGGAGAACACCACCAGCGCAAACAATACCTCACACACACAGTTTTCGGTCGCCACCACTCTCCCCTCCCCCCTCGCCCCAAACCCCAACACTCCCCCTGTGCCCCCTGCCCCTGAAACCCCCCACCTTCCACCCCCCCCTGCAACCAAAAACCCAACAAGGCATAACTCAAGACACTGAACCTGAACAGAGTACTCAGCAGTTCCAATGGACCATAGTTCACAAGGCCCTCATCGGACTGGAATCGGGGTGGGGGCACCAACTCAGGGACCCCCAGGGCCACGGTCCGGGGTGTCTTCTCCAAAAGTACAATAGTACCCCAGGACCTTAGGGCCAGAGTCCCTCCGGCGCCCAACCTTCATAAAATCTGGGATCACGCTGCTCCAGAGCTTTGTTGAGAATCTGCTACTGTGGCCGAGGCCACCGATGCCACCGCATCACCCCTTTCCTGCAAGCTAGCAGCGCGATCCGGTCGCCGCCGGTTCGGGGACGAACCAATTCTATGCCAGGAGGAAGGCCGGTGTCGTCTCCTCAATGGCGAGGAACGTGTCGCTTGGGAGGGAGGAACGTCCTCCAGACCCAGAAGATCCTTTGCCACCTGCAGGGAGCGAATTTGCGCCAGCCTATTTTGCCATCGAAATATGATACGGAAGGGGTGCCCCCAGGAGTACGAAATGTTGCGTTCCCGCAGGAAGGAGGTTACGGGGCGGAATTCCCTCCGCTTCTGAAGTGTCGACGCTGCCAGATCCTGGTAGAGCTGTGGACGGTGGTCCCTGTATTGCAAGGAAGTGATGGCTCTAGCCTTTCGCAGGATGCGCTCCTTCACCTGAAAGTCATGCACACAAACGAGGATGTCCGGAGGGGGACCCCCTCCCCTTCTAGGCAGGCCGACTGTGTACCCTATCCATTTTAATTTCTTGCACATCTTCCTCGTCTAAAATCTGTAAGAACAGGGCTTGGACATAGCCACGTAGGTCCCCAGCTTCTCCGTCCCATGGGACCGCCCTAAAGCGAATGTTATTCCTCCGGGAACGATTCTCTAAGTCCTCTGTGTGGGTCTGCAGGTCCAAATTCTGTTCAGTAAGACGGATGATGTCCTGTTGTAGTTGGTGCACGTCGTTCGCTACACTCAAATCGTGACCCTCCTGCGTCGCTACACGTTCACCAATTCCATCTACCTCTCTCCGCACTTCCCGGAGATCCGATGCCAACTGGGCGCGGAGCTCAGAGATGTCCTCTTTAATAGAGGCGAATAGCTCAGTCATAAAGGCCTTGGTAGCGGGCGCTTCATCATCCGACTGCTTGGACGAACCACTGGCCCCGGGGGAGGCCGGCTGCTGCGCGGACTTAGAGGTGCCGTCCTTTCCCGGCCTTCCCTTACGAAGCGTGGTGGACATCATGGAGTTCCGGCTGTGGCGCGGGACCAGGGCCGTCGCTCACTCCCCAGGAATAAGGGGCGCTCATATGCAGCGCAAGACCTCACTAGGTATCCAGTCTCGGCCCCCGCGTAACTGCCCCACAGTCAGTGGCTGCCCAGCCAAGATGGCGTCGTAAAAGCTTCCCGCCAGGAGGCGCCTTCCAAAGTCAATGCAGTGGTACGTGCGTCCGGCAGCCAAGGCCGCAGAATGCGCTGCGCCCGATCCGGGGTCCTCCGCTACTGTAGATCGGGGCCACCAGTCTTGACCCCCCGGCTCCGGCAGTGCTCCCCTGCACTCCTCTCAAGGCTATGTCACGGCCTCAGTCGGAGGAATAGACCAGGCCAGTTCTTCAGGCCGCAAGGCGATGTAGGCCGTACCACTACCGTGGGCCTCGGCGTGTCTCCGGCCTCCAGACTACCCAGCACCTCTCTCCCAGGGAACCAAACGCCGGATGGCAGGCAATCCGACCAGGAGGCCCCGAGTCTTCTTACCGCGGAGCCCCGGGGCGTCCCCAAGGCCCGGGTCCGCTCTCACTCCAGACCGGTGCTCTCAGGTCAGGGCCTGCCCCCCGTCACCAGCCGTTTCACGTTGCGGTCAGGGCATCAGAAATCCCAAAGTCGCTCTGCAGTAGGGCCGCCCCCCTCCTCCAGCGGCTGCAACCAGCTCCTCCGGCGCACTCCTCTAATGGCCGCTCCCAGCTTCTCTCAGCTCCGCCGATAGCCCGATTGCACTCTCCACGTGGTCGGCCGGCTACTAACTCCCCACAGCTAACTGCAACAGAGCGCCCCGAACCGCCAGGTGTTCTTCGATGGTGTGCCACAGAACTGGCAGGCTTTATGGAAGGCAGACGAACCCCGCGGCTCCGCGGCTCCTCGACACCGTGCCCAGTCGGCGCCGGGTGCCTCCGCACGCAAGGGCCGGCCTCCTTCTCACGCGAGTCCGGTGCTTACAAGGCCAGAAGTCGCCTCTCCTCCAACGGCGTTCTCCGGCCTCCCGCACCCCCGCCGGCAGCGCCGGACCGCTCCACTCGATGTCAGTGGCCTCTGCAGGTGTCTGGAGACCGGTCAGCACCCTGTGGACGATGCTATACAACGCTAAGCTGGTCGGGCGCCGGAGGGACTCGAAAGTGCGTCTTACTCCGACGCCATCTTGGCCACGCCCCAGGCAATAGACTTTTAAGTACAGTAGTTACAGTTGTTCCAATGGGCAACACAATTTCAAACACAATGCAACACTGACCTCAATGTGAATTTCTAGTTAAATGCAATGAGTTACTTTATGGATTTTACTTTTCTAACCACAGGACTCGATCCTAGATTCAGTCCTTGGATATCTCCTGTAAATGGTTGAGTAAAAGCGTTTTAGTTACAGTAGGGATTTTTATGGAATATTATTGTATTTTAAAAGTTGACACTTAGAAATTTGTGAACATAGAATCACAAATGTTATCCTATGCAGAAAATTTCTTTAGCAGGTAAGTAGTGCTATCGTCACTTTTTTTTCCTCAGTGGTAGATCCTGGATCCAGCACTGGTGTATCTCCTGTAAACAGTTGAAAGAATGCGTTTAAGTCATACAGGCAACTTTTTAGGAAAACTTTTAATTGGTGAAAATAGGCACTTCTAAACTTTTCTGGTGAAAACCAGACAATGGATTCCTATGGAAGGAAATACAAGTTACTGGTAAGTATGGTTAGAATTACTTTTCAGGGTCAGTGCTGGGCTAAAGGATGCAGCACTGGGTTCTCTCCTGATAACAGGTGAGTAAATCGGAATTCGTTGTTCGGATGATTTTAGGTGAATATTTTAAAGTTCCAAAACTCCACACTCAGAAGAATTTCCAAGAGAAACCAGTCAATGTTAGCCTATTGAAGGAAATTCAAGTTACTTGTAAGTACGGTTAGCATTACTTTTCATGATTAGTACTAGGCTCAGAAATGCAGCACGGAGGTCTCTCCTATTAACAGGTGAGTAAATCGGAATTCGTAGTTCTGCTGATTTTATAGGAATATTTTAAAGTTCCAAAACTTGACACTTAGAAGAATTTCCAAGTGAAAGCAGTCAATGTTACCCTATGGAAGGAAATTCACTTAGCAAGTAAGTAGTTTTATTGTTACCTTTTCTTACTCAGTGGTGGATCCTGGATCCAGCACTGCTGCATCTCCTGTAAACAATTGAAAGAATGTGTTTAAGTCATACAGGCAACTTTTAAAGAATATTTTCAGTTTTTGAAAATAGACTCTTAGAAACTTTTCAGGTGAAAACCAGACAATGGATTTCTATGGAAGGAAATACAAGTTACTGGTAAGTATGGTTAGAATTACTTTTCAGGGTCATTGCTGGGCTAAAAGATACAGCACTGGGTTCTCTCCTGATAACAGGTGAGTAAATCGGAATTCGTAGTTCGGCTGATTTTAGAGGAATATTTGTACGTTTCAAAAATCAACACTTTGAAACTTTTCTGGTGAAAACCACACAATGGATTCCTATGGAAGGAAATACAAGTTACTGGTAAGTACACTTAGAGTTACTTTTCAGGGTCAGTGCTAGGCTGAAGACGGCTGATAGCCAGAAAACGGTCCTAGGATGCTTGATTCCGGTCCAGGAAAGACATGGCTTGGCAGTTCGGGCTGGACTGTTCCCATGAGGCACAGGGTCAAGGCTGATTTGCATAAGGCCATGTCTGAACTGGGGTGGTGTGGAGTGCAAAAAACGATGGATTTAGGCCTAAATCTCTGTACTGGGGTGAATGTATGACATTGTTCTGCATCCTGTCCATCAATTGTTGTTTTTGCAATTGTCACCCCGAGTGGGATGGGTATGCTCAGACGTGAGTCCCATGCTCTCCACACCACTGGAGTCAAGCTATCCTGGCTGAAGATGGCTGATAGCCAGAACCCGGTCCTAGGATGCTTGATTCCGGTCCAGGAAATACATGGCTTGGCAGTTCGGGCTGGACTTTTCCCATGAGGCACAGGGTCAAGGCTGATTTGCATATGGCCATGTCTGAACTGGGGTGGCGTGGAGTGCAACAAAAACTATGGATTTAGGCCCAGATCCCTGTACTGGGGTGAATGTATGACATTGTTCTGCATTCTGTCCATCAATTGTTGTATTTACATTTGTCACCCCGAGTGGGATGGGTATGCTCAGACCTGAGTCCCATGCTCTCCACACCACTGGAGTCAAGCTATCCTGGGTCAAGACGGCTGATATCCAGAAACCGGGCCATAGGATTCTTGATTCCGGTCCAGGAAAGACATGGCTTAGCAGTTCGGGCTGGTGGTCTGTTCCCACGAGGCACAGGGTCAAGGCTGATTTGCATATGGCATGTCTGAACTGGGGTGGTGTGGAGTGCAAAAAAAGGATGGATTTAGGCCCAGATCTCTGTACTGGGGTGAATGTGTGACATTGTTCTGCATTCTGTCCATCAATTGTTGTTTTTGCTAAAAGATGCAGCACTGGGTTCTCTCCTGATAACAGGTGAGTAAATCGGAATTCGGAATTCCGAGTTCGGCTGATTTTAGGTTTAAAGTATTTTATTTAGCACAACATACAAGGACAAACATACATCATCAAAGAGCGACTAGGTAGGGCGGGCAAAGCCTCAGCCCCGGCGAAGAACTATCAGGTGCAATTTGTGTGTGCCAGTCCAGTACAGTAGTACATAGTATGCATTGTCGCAGCATGAGGTGACATTTTTATTGCACACAACCCCCAAAACCCCAAACTACCCAACTCCCCGACCCCCCCCCCCCCTCCCCCACCCCTCGTACAGTGCACAGACCCTAACCAGAAAAAAATCCAAAGCCACCCCCCACAGGGAAAGCGAATCTCTCATCAGTTCACGGGGCCGGCGTTGCCGGGCTCGTGCGTCGCAATAGGCGGAGGTATTTGGGACAGGTAAGTTCTTTAAATTCTGAAAGCAGTAAGGAATGAAATGGTTGCCAAAGCTCATTAAACTGCGCTATATCTCCCGCCGCTGTGAGCGACAATTTCTCCATGCCCAACACGTGCCACAATCTATGGAGCCAGCCAGTGATAGGGGGAGTAGTGGAAGTACGCCAATGTATCAGGATGTTTTGGACAGCTGAACCCAGTGCGATGGCTATTTGCCTACCCCTACGGGATCTGAGTGGGTACATCAGGCCATTCGGGAGCCCTAGCAGGGTGTATGCTGGAAAGCGTGGTAGTTCAATGCCAAAGTTGGAATCAACCTCGTCCAGTACCTCCTTCCAGTAGTTTTCCAGGAGTGGGCTGTCCCATAGAATGTGCGTAAGTGTTCCCCGGTGCCCGCACCCTCGCCAACAGGTGTCCTCTTTGCTACGGTCAAATTCGTGAACCCGCTCCGGTGTATAGTACCAATAGGTGGAGACCTTAGTTAGCGTGTCAGTGAGACCCATGTGGTATGCCAAATGCCTCGCTCTATAGGATATGTGCTCCCATTCTTTAGGGCTCAATGTCCTTCCCAGCTCCCGCTCCCAGCGTTCCCTCCCCGGGTTATAGAGGTGTGTTGAAGGCGGTTGTAGCAACCTATAGAGATCCGTAATCAATTTCGAATCTGATGTACGCGACAGTAGCCATTTTTCATACGGGAGGAAGAGCCTATCGGCTGTCTATCGCACCTGTGGCTGAAGAGCCCAATGGCGAGCTTGCATATAGCGGTGTCTCTCAGTCTCAGGGAGTGAAAACTCCTGGCGGAACTGCGGGAAGGGGATAACCCCTTCTGGGCCATACATGTGACACAGGGCCCTACATCCCGCCCGCCTCCAGTGGGTGAACGCTCCTTGTTCCATTCCTGGGGTAAAGTCCGGGTTGTCCACCAACGGTGTGAGTGGCGACGCGACGGGAACGAGGTGAGGCCATACGCAGTGCTAGTGGCATCCCAGACCTGCAGGGGCACTCTCGTAACAAAAGAAGCGTACAAGTTTTTGGGTCGGTGAGCCCGGCGTAGAAATGGGACTTCCTGCAAGGGTCTGCCCGCCACTGCCTGGTCGTGAAAGAGCCAGTGCTTATCGGACTCCCACCTACTTCATTCCACAAGATAACGCAACTGCGATGCTTGGAAATATTTACGGAAATCAGGTATTCCCAAACCTCCCGCTTCAGGGGCCAACAGTGAGAGGGCCCTGCGCATCCTGGGCTTTTTCCCCTGCCATACAAAGCGCGAGACATCCGTCTGTAGGTGCGGGATCCATCCGACCGACGGCTGGAGCGGCAGGGCCCGAAACATATAAAGCACTTGAGGCAGGACCGTCATTTTAATGGCAGCTATCCTGCCCAACCAGGAGAGGGTGCCGCGGTTCCATCGACCCAATTCCTCCCTAATCTTTGCGCCCAAAGCCGTGTAGTTGGCCGATACCATGGCCGGCAAAGTGGGGGTTATCTGGATCCCCAGATAGGGTACCGCCTCTGATGACCAAACCATGGGGAATAGGTTCTGTAGATGGGCCCTAGTGGTCGGCTCTAGGGAGATATCCAGAGCAACCGACTTTCCCATGTTTATTTTGAACCCCGCGACCGCGCCAAAGGAGGCCAGTTCCTCGATGCAGGTCGGCAGGGCCGTTCTGGGCTCGTCAAGCGACAAGATGACATCGTCAGCGTAGAGGCTTATAGCGTGTGTGAATCCTCCCATCTGCACCCCCGTCACCGCCGGATTGTCGCGGACCCGTTGGGCAAATGGCTCCATATAAAGCGCGAAGAGTAAGGGCGAGAGCGGGCATCCCTGCCTAGTGCCTCGTTCGATGTTTAAGTCCCTAGAGTTATACCCATTCACGCGAACCATAGCGGTCGGTTGTTTCTAACAATTGAGGATCATGGAGCGGAACTTATCCCCAATGCCCGCCTGCATCAGAACTCGTTCCCGGTAAGGCCAGTGCACCCGGTCGAACGCATTCTCCGCGTCCACCGCCAGCATCATTCTTTCCCCCGGAATCCGGGAGGCTTTCTCTAGCAGGTGGACGATCCCTTTCGTGTTGTCAACCGTCTGCCTCCCCGGGACAAAACCAGCCTGATCAGGATCTATGAGACCGGGTAAGTGAGGGGCTAGTCGGGCGGCCAGGATTCCTGTGTATAATTTTAAATCGACATTCAAAAGAGATATCGGTCTATAAGATCCACAGTGTTTCGGGTCCTTCCCAGGTTTGGGGATAACAGTAATGGAGGCCCGTAGAAGATCAGGAGGGATGGCCCCCGGTTCTGAAAATGAGTTGAAAAGACGAGTAAGGATAGGGGCCAGCGACATACAAAATGTTTTGTAAAAGAGCGAAGTGTATCCATCCAGGCCTGGCGCTTTGCCATGCTTAAGCTTGGCGATGGCAGAGATCACCTCCTCCATCTTGATATCCCAATTGAGGTGCTCCGCCTGCAAGAGATCGAGAGAAGGTAAGGAGACCGAATCCAAATAAGCGGCCATGGCTGTCTCATCCGGTGGCTCGCTGGTGTAGAGATCCGCGTAAAACCTGCGGAATACGACTGCGATGTCAGCGTCTTCCGTCTGCACCATCCCCGTAGGGTCAGAGATCTCCTTCACCAGCTGGCGCTGGCGCGCTAAACGGAGCCTGTTGGCCAGCAATTTGCCGCAGCGATCCCCCCCAGTGTAAAAGGTATGGCGCAGCCGAAGTGCAGCGTACTCAGGCTCGGTCCAGATCCAGGGCCGCCAGGAGCTTCCTCGCTTCCCTGAGCTGCCGCCAGATTCTGGGGGCCCCTGTCCGTCGATGTATCTGTTCGAGCTCACGAACCCTATCGGTGAGTTCTTCCCTTTTGGCCTGTCGCTCTTTATTTTCGGCAGAGGAGATCGACAAAAATTCCCCCCGGAGGACTGCTTTCAAGGCTGCCCACTGTGTGGCCTGGGCGGTGTCAGAGTTGTCATTGTGAGTGAGATATTCCCGGATCGGGTCTTCAATGCGGTCCACCACAACCTTCCTGTGCAACAGGGTGTCGCGGAGACGCCATGTTCTGGGAGGGCGAGCTGTCGGAGGCAGACACAACGTAGCATCGACCGGGGCATGATCCGATAGAGACAACACGCCCATATCCGACCCCGAGACCAGCGCTTGCACCGGAGACGTGACCAATAGGTGGTCTAGCCTCGCATACGTCTTGTGTGCGTGGGAATAATATGAATAATCCCTGTCCATGGGGTGCATGTGTCGCCAAAGATCCAGGAGGTCTACCTCCGCCAGCCGCGCCCTACAGCCGGCGGAGGACTCCCCGACCTGCGGGGAGCACTGCGCCGACCCTATCCATAGCGGAATCAAAAACCATGTTAAGGTCCCCCCGAGAATAATGTGTCTATCTTGCGAGGCAGTGACATCCTCAACCTCCGATTGTAGAAAGCGTTCCTGCCGTTCATTAGGGCTGTACAGGGACCCGATCGTAAAAGTAAGACCCCCAATCCTAAACCGGTATGCCAACAGCCTGCCTTTCTGTTCGGTGAGCTTATGGAGGATCTCCCCTTTAAAGTGTCTGGCCACCAGTATCGCCACCCCCGCTGTCTTAGTGGCACAGGAAGAAAAGAATTGGGACGGGAACTTATGGGAGCGCATTCTGTGTGTGTCCTGTGGCAGCAGGTGTGTCTCCTGAAGGAGACATATGTCCGCACATGTATTCTCCAGGAGAGAGAGCACTGCCCGCCGTTTGACAGGATTATTCAGACCCCTGACGTTCAGGGTCACAACCTTAAAAGTGTCAGGAGGCATCGGGAAAGATGTGGAAGAAAGCGTGAAGACCCCGCTCAAATAAGGCGTTGTGTACAAGCGCCCCCAACGGTACCAGAGGCTGCAAGGCAAAGAAGAGAGTGTAGATGTTTGCGCAGTTTCCCCGTTCAGGCAGACCAGGGTGTATGAAATTTGCTAGATTATCTAATATCCGCACAGTGCACTGGACGACCCACCCCCCCTTCCCAACTCCAAGATCCCCTCCCCCCTCCCCCCTCCTCCCTCCACCCCTCCATCCCATCTCCCCAACTGTCCCCAACCCCGACCTGCAACTGTAACCTCCCCAACGACCCCCTCCCCTCCCCCCCTGCTTCCCCAACTGTTCCCAAGATTCCATTGTCCCAGTCCGGTCCTCAACGGACAAGTCTGCGTAAAGTTACTCAAGTGGACGTCCAGCCACTGCCCGCCCCCCCACCACCCCCCCCTCCCCGAGCCCCCAAACCTGCATTGTCAGAATGGCTATGTCGATCTCCCCCTGGAGAATATTCAGGCCGTCAGAGCGACTTCAGTAGGCGTCGTGTTTTCAGCCACGTCATGAACTACATTGGCCATGTCCGCCCGGATAGTGGGCGAGTCTGGACGGGCAGAAGAGGCAGGAGACCTGCGTGCTGGGATCGATTGCCAACCGTCTCTGGTAGCACGCCGTCGACGGGGAGTGGGAGTCGCGTCGTCCGTCGCGGTAATGCCAAGTACCCCGCAGGTGTCCTGGAGGGAGCGAAGTTGATGCAGAGTCCCGTTCCATCGGAAAATCAAGCGGAAAGGATGGCCCCATGAGTACTGCGTATTGTGCTCCCTCAGGAAGTCCGTAGCGATTTTGAACCCCTTACGCTTCTGGAGAGTAATTATCGAGAGGTGCTGATAGAGAGCAACCTGGTGCCCCCGGAAGCGCAGGGACTTCTGCTGACGTGCTTCACAAATGATCCGCTCCTTCAGGGGAAAGTCCGGTAGGAAAGCCAATATGTCAGGAGGAGGCGCAGAGGCCCTGCGAGCCCTGTCTATTCTGATGTCAAAGTCGTCCGGCTCTCCCAGTATCTCTCTGAAGAGTTCCCTGAGATACCCAGCAAAGTCCTCGCCCTCGTCTCCGGATGGAATTCTCCGGACCCGTATGTTGTTGCGACGGGACCGGTTCTCGAGGTCTTCATTATGCGACTGGAGGTCGAGTTGCTGATCCCGTAGGCGCAGTACCTCTGCTGCAGCTGCGTAATCTCCTCGTCCCCGGAGTGACCAGCTTCTTCCACATAGTGGCCACTTGCTCGCCAAGACCATCGACTTCTCTTCGCACCTCACGGACCTCCCCTGCAACTTCCTGCTTTAGCGTTTGGAAATCTTCCCGAAGCGAGTTGAAGAGGGATTCGAGGAAGGATCTAGTCACTGGGGGTTCTCCCCTCGCTGCCTCTTGGGAGCTGCTCGATTGGCCCGGTGATTGGTGCCCCCGTTCTTGTCTCGCTGGGCCTCTATTCAACATTTCAGGCAGTGTCCGGTCCCCCTTCCTGGTACCCCTGTTACCGGCCATATCGCCGGTGAGGGAGCGCGCTGTCGCCTGCCGAGCTCCGCAGGTAGCCTCACTCCTGATATCGGGCGTCTCAGACCTGGCTTGCCGAAGGTCCCGCTGATCAAACCTGTGGCCAGGTGGGTAACCCTCGCATCGGAGGAGCTCCGGACTAGGCCCGATATCACGTGTGGGTCGTTCTGGCGCTTCGAGCCAAAGTCCGTGCCCCAGCGGCGGACACACGTGCCCCCAATCAATCGTGGGGCCTGCTCTGTTCCTCTAATGGACCGTCGACGCTGGGGGGGCGCTGCCAGTCACACTGCCCCAGTCCGTGCGGCAGTCAGCTGCGAAAGTTCCAAGTCCAAACTAACGGCCAGCTGCCGCCGTCGGGGGGGGGGGGGTCTGCCTCAAAGGAGCCAGACGTTAGGTCTCACACGGTGGTCCTCAGCGACACACCGGGGCCTGGTCTCCCTCTTCTGGGCGCTGGGGCTTTTGCGCCTCTCCACCGGGCGCTGTACTCTGCCACAGGGGATTCCGCTCCGGCTCCCCGACAACCTCCGCTTCCGGAAGAAGCGTGCGTCAAGGGAGTGAACTGCTAGGCCTCATCCCCGGCCTCGAGTAGTTTCTTGCGTCGTCCTTCCGGTTCCCAGTTGCACACCTCCGGGCACCGGGCATCCGCACTCAGCTGCTCAAAGCCGTGGCCAGCTACAGAGACTCCAACTCCGGACCTCGGACGCGTCTCCGCCACCGGTGAAGCTTCGCTTCAGGAGAGCGTGCCGCTGGGCCTCAACCCCGGTCTCGCGTGAAGATCCGACCCGGGGCCCCCGGTTAACAGCCTATCGCCACCGAGCACTGGATATATGCACCGCTGCGTGCAGTACAGGAGTCCTGCCTCAACACTCCAGCCAGCCGCTCCACCGCAGGACTTCCCCGGACTGAGTCGGGCCTCGTGGCCGCGGCCCGCCGTCTTCTCGCAGAGCCGGCTCAACTTCCGCACACACTCCTCGGGCTCTCAGGCAGTGATTCTGAGGGCTACCAGCACCGCTGATGTCCTTGCAGGAAGATCTCACGATCCCTTAGCAGATCCCCGGCCTTTTGGGGGGAGATCTGCAAATAACGGCGGTCAAGGGGCTCGGGTTCACGGGAGCTCGCCGAGAGTGCGACCGCTCACTCCGCCATCTTGGCCACCCCCCCAGTTCGGCTGATTTTAAAGGAATATTTGTACAATGGTGAAGAAAGGGGGCAGGGCCTGAGGTGACATGTGTGCAAACACGCCCTGTGGCGTGTTTTAAGTTGGTGAATTAATTCCTCTTCAATCCTGCGGTCCCCTGGGGGCCAACTAGCCCACCAGGTACCTCCAGTATGGGCCAGGGAGCTGCATTGCAGAGAGGTGTTCAGAGGCCACGCCCCTTTTTACAACACTCTGCAACACAGCTCTGTGGCACTTACTAGAGGTACCTGGTGGGCTGGTTGGCCCCTAGGGGACCTCTGGATTGAAGAGGAATTAATTCCCTAACTTAAAAAGCATCACAGGGCGTGTTTTCACACATATCACCTCTTGTCCCGCCCCCTACCTTCACCACTGTGCAAACGCGCCTGTGGCGCATTTTAAGTTGGGGGTTTAAGTCCCCTTGAATCCTGCGATCCCCTGGCAGCCAACTAGCCCACCAGGTACCTCCAGTAAGGGCCACAGAGCTGCGTTGCAGAGAGGTGTAAAAAAGGGCATGGCCTCAGAACACCTCTCTGCAACGCAGCACCCTGGCGCATACTGGAGGTTCCTGGTGGGCAAGTTGGCCCCCAGGGAGCCCCAGTACTCAGGGAAAATTCGTTACCCCTCTGCAAACGCGCCAGGGGGGGCGTTTGCAGAGTGGTACAAGAAGGGGGCGTGGCCTCCAGCCGGATCCCGGTTTTTTTTGTTCTAAAGAAGGGGGTTGTGTAGCCCCCCTTCCTTTTCTAATTTATTGGCCCTGGGGACCCCATCCCCCAGGGCCTGCCTCCAATTTTTGATTAAAAAAAAAATAATCGGGAAGGGGGCCGCGTGGCCCTTCTCCCAAGGCCATAATTTGCCCCGGGTTCCCCATTTCCCGGGGCATGTCCCTTTTTAAAAAAAATTATGAATGTCCAAGATCCCCATCCGAGTCCCCCTGTGATACATCCGCATAATCCGGGTCCGGGGAATGGAGCATTGGTGTACTTGGGTTGTAGGCCCGTGGGCGTGAGCCCTCCATAAACGTGTTTGATGTCATGAGGTTGTCGAAGGAGTTCACCCTGTGGGATAAGAATGCTTTTATTTTTAGCTTGTCAGAGGCGACGGTATCCACCCCCTCCCTGTTCTGTTTACAATATGCAGTAGTCTTGGCAAGCTTTGCTTCTTGCTGTCTTAGTGGTAGTGAGACCAAAGATCCCGCAGAGTCTTCCCTCCAATATAAATTTGTATAATATATATATCTATACACACACACACACATATATATATATATATATATATATATATATATATATATATATACGTACAAAAGGTTGCCCCTGTGGAGATGCCACGCACTGAGGGGTATACACACAGCGGTCACAAGCGGTAGCACTATCGGCTCTCCCCCTCCTCCTCTGCATGGAAGCCAAACGCGTTTCAAATACTTGCGTATCCTTGATCACTGGCAAAGTTTCAGGCATAACGGAGACACAAACAGATTAGGGACAGCTGCTTTATTAATATAACAAATCCCGCCTTGAGTGGGCGCGGCAAAATAGGATTGTGGTCCTGATAGTCCATTGATTCACTGCCTGATTTGTAGTCCCTCTAATTAAGACCAAGTGGGTGTCATGTTGCTCCGTTTTGAAATTGCTGCCCAAATAATTAAAAATATATAAACAAAATGTCTCGGTGGGCGAGGTTGGCAGTCAGGAGCTCCGTAGTGCACACCAATACATACTTGTGACTCAGGCCCCCTTAGTTCTGGAACAAGCTCGCGGTTGCGGGCATTGAAGAACCGCCATTACAGCGGTAGGGCGTCTCCGCGGCTGGACTGGCCGCTTCAAATTACGTACAAAAGGTTGCCCCTGTGGAGATGCCACGCACTGAGGGGTATACACACAGCGGTCACAAGCGGTAGCACTATCGGCTCTCCCCCTCCTCCTCTGCATGGAAGCCAAACGCGTTTCAAATACTTGCGTATCCTTGATCACTGGCAAAGTTTCAGGCATAACGGAGACACAAACAGATTAGGGACAGCTGCTTTATTAATATAACAAATCCCGCCTTGAGTGGGCGTCGGCAAAATAGCATTGTGGTCCTGATAGTCCATTGATTCACTGCCTGATTTGTAGTCCCTCTAATTAAGACCAAGTGGGTGTCATGTTGCTCCGTTTTGAAATTGCTGCCCAAATAATTAAAAATATATAAACAAAATGTCTCGGTGGGCGAGGTTGGCAGTCAGGAGCTCCGTAGTGCACACCAATACATACTTGTGACTCAGGCCCCCTTAGTTCTGGAACAAGCTCGCGGTTGCGGGCATTGAAGAACCGCCATTACAGCGGTAGGGCGTCTCCGCGGCTGGACTGGCCGCTTCAAATTACGTACAAAAGGTTGCCCCTGTGGAGATGCCACGCACTGAGGGGTATACACCCAGCGGTCACAAGCGGTAGCACTATTGGCTCTCCCCCTCCGCCTCTGCATGGAAGCCAAACGCGTTTCAAATACTTGCGTATCCTTGATCACTGGCAAAGTTTCAGGCATAACGGAGACACAAACAGATTAGGGACAGCTGCTTTATTAATATAACAAATCCCGCCTTGAGTGGGCGTCGGCAAAATAGCATTGTGGTCCTGATAGTCCATTGATTTACTGCCTGATTTGTAGTCCCTCTAATTAAGACCAAGTGGGTGTCATGTTGCTCCGTTTTGAAAGTGCTGCACAAATAATTAAAAATATATAAACAAAATGTCTCGGTGGGCGAGGTTGGCAGTCAGGAGCTCCGTAGTGCACACCAATACATACTTGTGACTCAGGCCCCCTTAGTTCTGGAACAAGCTCGCGGTTGCGGGCATTGAAGAACCGCCATTACAGCGGTAGGGCGTCTCCGCGGCTGGACTGGCCGCTTCAAATTACGTACAAAAGGTTGCCCCTGTGGAGATGCCACGCACTGAGGGGTATACACACAGCGGTCACAAGCGGTAGCACTATCGGCTCTCCCCCTCCTCCTCTGCATGGAAGCCAAACGCGTTTCAAATACTTGCGTATCCTTGATCACTGGCAAAGTTTCAGGCATAACGGAGACACAAACAGATTAGGGACAGCTGCTTTATTAATATAACAAATCCCGCCTTGAGTGGGCGTCGGCAAAATAGCATTGTGGTCCTGATAGTCCATTGATTCACTGCCTGATTTGTAGTCCCTCTAATTAAGACCAAGTGGGTGTCATGTTGCTCCGTTTTGAAATTGCTGCCCAAATAATTAAAAATATATAAACAAAATGTCTCGGTGGGCGAGGTTGGCAGTCAGGAGCTCCGTAGTGCACACCAATACATACTTGTGACTCAGGCCCCCCTTAGTTCTGGAACAAGCTCGCGGTTGCGGGCATTGAAGAACCGCCATTACAGCGGTAGGGCGTCTCCGCGGCTGGACTGGCCGCTTCAAATTACGTACAAAAGGTTGCCCCTGTGGAGATGCCACGCACTGAGGGGTATACACACAGCGGTCACAAGCGGTAGCACTATCGGCTCTCCCCCTCCGCCTCTGCATGGAAGCCAAACGCGTTTCAAATACTTGCGTATCCTTGATCACTGGCAAAGTTTCAGGCATAACGGAGACACAAACAGATTAGGGACAGCTGCTTTATTAATATAACAAATCCCGCCTTGAGTGGGCGTCGGCAAAATAGCATTGTGGTCCTGATAGTCCATTGATTCACTGCCTGATTTGTAGTCCCTCTAATTAAGACCAAGTGGGTGTCATGTTGCTCCGTTTTGAAATTGCTGCCCAAATAATTAAAAATATATAAACAAAATGTCTCGGTGGGCGAGGTTGGCAGTCAGGAGCTCCGTAGTGCACACCAATACATACTTGTGACTCAGGCCCCCTTAGTTCTGGAACAAGCTCGCGGTTGCGGGCATTGAAGAACCGCCATTACAGCGGTAGGGCGTCTCCGCGGCTGGACTGGCCGCTTCAAATTACGTACAAAAGGTTGCCCCTGTGGAGATGCCACGCACTGAGGGGTATACACACAGCGGTCACAAGCGGTAGCACTATCGACTCTCCCCCTCCTCCTCTGCATGGAAGCCAAACGCGTTTCAAATACTTGCGTATCCTTGATCACTGGCAAAGTTTCAGGCATAACGGAGACACAAACAGATTAGGGACAGCTGCTTTATTAATATAACAAATCCCGCCTTGAGTGGGCGTCGGCAAAATAGCATTGTGGTCCTGATAGTCCATTGATTCACTGCCTGATTTGTAGTCCCTCTAATTAAGACCAAGTGGGTGTCATGTTGCTCCGTTTTGAAATTGCTGCCCAAATAATTAAAAATATATAAACAAAATGTCTCGGTGGGCGAGGTTGGCAGTCAGGAGCTCCGTAGTGCACACCAATACATACTTGTGACTCAGGCCCCCTTAGTTCTGGAACAAGCTCGCGGTTGCGGGCATTGAAGAACCGCCATTACAGCGGTAGGGCGTCTCCGCGGCTGGACTGGCCGCTTCAAATTACGTACAAAAGGTTGCCCCCGTGGAGATGCCACGCACTGAGGGGTATACACCCAGCGGTCACAAGCGGTAGCACTATTGGCTCTCCCCCTCCGCCTCTGCATGGAAGCCAAACGCGTTTCAAATACTTGCGTATCCTTGATCACTGGCAAAGTTTCAGGCATAACGGAGACACAAACAGATTAGGGACAGCTGCTTTATTAATATAACAAATCCCGCCTTGAGTGGGCGTCGGCAAAATAGCATTGTGGTCCTGATAGTCCATTGATTTACTGCCTGATTTGTAGTCCCTCTAATTAAGACCAAGTGGGTGTCATGTTGCTCCGTTTTGAAAGTGCTGCCCAAATAATTAAAAATATATAAACAAAATGTCTCGGTGGGCGAGGTTGGCAGTCAGGAGCTCCGTAGTGCACACCAATACATACTTGTGACTCAGGCCCCCTTAGTTCTGGAACAAGCTCGCGGTTGCGGGCATTGAAGAACCGCCATTACAGCGGTAGGGCGTCTCCGCGGCTGGACTGGCCGCTTCAAATTACGTACAAAAGGTTGCCCCTGTGGAGATGCCACGCACTGAGGGGTATACACACAGCGGTCACAAGCGGTAGCACTATCGGCTCTCCCCCTCCTCCTCTGCATGGAAGCCAAACGCGTTTCAAATACTTGCGTATCCTTGATCACTGGCAAAGTTTCAGGCATAACGGAGACACAAACAGATTAGGGACAGCTGCTTTATTAATATAACAAATCCCGCCTTGAGTGGGCGTCGGCAAAATAGCATTGTGGTCCTGATAGTCCATTGATTCACTGCCTGATTTGTAGTCCCTCTAATTAAGACCAAGTGGGTGTCATGTTGCTCCGTTTTGAAATTGCTGCCCAAATAATTAAAAATATATAAACAAAATGTCTCGGTGGGCGAGGTTGGCAGTCAGGAGCTCCGTAGTGCACACCAATACATACTTGTGACTCAGGCCCCCTTAGTTCTGGAACAAGCTCGCGGTTGCGGGCATTGAAGAACCGCCATTACAGCGGTAGGGCGTCTCCGCGGCTGGACTGGCCGCTTCAAATTACGTACAAAAGGTTGCCCCTGTGGAGATGCCACGCACTGAGGGGTATACACACAGCGGTCACAAGCGGTAGCACTATCGGCTCTCCCCCTCCGCCTCTGCATGGAAGCCAAACGCGTTTCAAATACTTGCGTATCCTTGATCACTGGCAAAGTTTCAGGCATAACGGAGACACAAACAGATTAGGGACAGCTGCTTTATTAATATAACAAATCCCGCCTTGAGTGGGCGTCGGCAAAATAGCATTGTGGTCCTGATAGTCCATTGATTTACTGCCTGATTTGTAGTCCCTCTAATTAAGACCAAGTGGGTGTCATGTTGCTCCGTTTTGAAATTGCTGCCCAAATAATTAAAAATATATAAACAAAATGTCTCGGTGGGCGAGGTTGGCAGTCAGGAGCTCCGTAGTGCACACCAATACATACTTGTGACTCAGGCCCCCTTAGTTCTGGAACAAGCTCGTGGTTGCGGGCATTGAAGAACCGCCATTACAGCGGTAGGGCGTCTCCGCGGCTGGACTGGCCGCTTCAAATTACGTACAAAAGGTTGCCCCTGTGGAGATGCCACGCACTGAGGGGTATACACACAGCGGTCACAAGCGGTAGCACTATCGGCTCTCCCCCTCCTCCTCTGAATGGAAGCCAAACGCTTTTCAAATACTTGCGTATCCTTGATCACTGGCAAAGTTTCAGGCATAACGGAGACACAAACAGATTAGGGACAGCTGCTTTATTAATATAACAAATCCCGCCTTGAGTGGGCGTCGGCAAAATAGCATTGTGGTCCTGATAGTCCATTGATTCACTGCCTGATTTGTAGTCCCTCTAATTAAGACCAAGTGGGTGTCATGTTGCTCCGTTTTGCAATTGCTGCCCAAATAATTAAAAATATATAAACAAAATGTCTCGGTGGGCGAGGTTGGCAGTCAGGAGCTCCGTAGTGCACACCAATACATACTTGTGACTCAGGCCCCCTTAGTTCTGGAACAAGCTCGCGGTTGCGGGCATTGAAGAACCGCCATTACAGCGGTAGGGCGTCTCCGCGGCTGGACTGGCCGCTTCAAATTACGTACAAAAGGTTGCCCCTGTGGAGATGCCACGCACTGAGGGGTATACACACAGCGGTCACAAGCGGTAGCACTATCGGCTCTCCCCCTCCTCCTCTGCATGGAAGCCAAACGCGTTTCAAATACTTGCGTATCCTTGATCACTGGCAAAGTTTCAGGCATAACGGAGACACAAACAGATTAGGGACAGCTGCTTTATTAATATAACAAATCCCGCCTTGAGTGGGCGTCGGCAAAATAGCATTGTGGTCCTGATAGTCCATTGATTCACTGCCTGATTTGTAGTCCCTCTAATTAAGACCAAGTGGGTGTCATGTTGCTCCGTTTTGAAATTGCTGCCCAAATAATTAAAAATATATAAACAAAATGTCTTGGTGGGCGAGGTTGGCAGTCAGGAGCTCCGTAGTGCACACCAATACATACTTGTGACTCAGGCCCCCTTAGTTCTGGAACAAGCTCGCGGTTGCGGGCATTGAAGAACCGCCATTACAGCGGTAGGGCGTCTCCGCGACTGGACTGGCCGCTTCAAATTACGTACAAAAGGTTGCCCCTGTGGAGATGCCACGCACTGAGGGGTATACACACAGCGGTCACAAGCGGTAGCACTATCGGCTCTCCCCCTCCTCCACCAGGAGGGCACCGGATGGTAGTCACCTCGACTAGGTGAGTGGGCGACACTGGGCTCTGCAGTCTCACGGACCAGGAGGCGTTGTCGGCGACCAGGATGGAGGTGCGAGCTGTCCCACAATGGTTGATGCTGTCGACGTCGCTGGACCCAGGATTGGGGCAACAAGTCTTGGCAAATTCAAGCCCTCGCGGTGGACCTAAAATGGCGTCTGGAGTGGACCAGGAGGGTCCGGGGTGCTCCTCTTTTGGAAGGGAGCAAGGGCCAGTCTGGAGCAACCAGACCAGCAGTGTTGTCGTCGTTGATCATCGTCGGGAAGGCCACAAGCCAGCGGGCTAGTAGCCAGGCAATGCGGTGAGCAGCAAAAAGCAGAAGGGCCCCACGTAGATCGTGGAGATGCTGGGGGGCTGGACTTCGGTGCTGGAGCTGCTCAGGGTCGGGGCTTCTCGGACCCCAAAGCACTCACCAGAGGATCCCTCGGCGGTCGTGCTGGTTCGAAGTCGTGCAGTTCTGATGATGGCCGGTCCCTCGAGGTCTCGTCGCACCTACGGTTCTCAGCTTAGCTGTAGAGGTAGGTAGAGGTCAGAGGTGCCAGGGAAGCCGAGTCTCGTCGTGCTGGTCGGTCGGATTCCTGAGGAAGGACGTGCAGCAAACCGCAGAGTTCTTAGATGGTGCCTGCGGATGCAGGGTGACTACTCCTTAGCCACAAGGGAGAAATCTTGAGAAGAAGTCGAGAGTTCCTTTCGTAGAAAGTAGTTTCTTGATTCAAAGATGATCTAATTTGGAAGGGTCCCCGCTCCTGCCTTTATCCTAAAGAAAGGGGTGGGTACGCGACTAGGTCCTGCCCTAGGGGTGGGACCAGGAAGGGGGGTGGTTACACCCCTCTCCCATGCCGGACTTTCCCCAGGCCAGGGGCTGGTGTGCCCCTGGAACTGGTTCTAGCCGGCAGATGCGTAGTGAGCACCGGGGTGCCACTTGCAGTCACCTTCCTGTAAAGCCCTGCCTACCCAGGATACACAAAACCCTGTCTGGGATGGTGCTAGCACCGCCCCTGACAGGAAACCCTTTGTCCAAGCTCTCCTCGCTGGAAGGACTCCCAGCAGCAGGAGGTCAGACTCGTGTCTGTGGTGGCAGCATCCATTTTGTGGAGCTGAGGCTTCAGTTAACTTTAACCGGGGTTCACAGTTACATACATGTCGTGTCCCTCTAGAAGGGTGGAATGCTAACCCCGTCGCCAGAATTTATCCAGGTCCTGCGCAACCAGATAACCATGAGTGGCGCTTTGAGCTTTTCGTTCTATTTTCACCTACAACTTTAAAAAACATATCCCAGATCTGTTGATTGGATTTTTGTTTGTTTGGTGTCATTTTACTTATTGTTTTGGTGTCATTTTACTTATTAAAATGCACTCTTTTTGCAAAATTGGTTTGGGATTTTTTATTGTGATGTGTTTTCACTTAATTCCCGTTTGAGTGCACAATGATTATTTTATACATTGCATCTATATCTGAATGAGACTATTAGTTATAGATTCCTTACCTTAGAATTACCCACAGGAGTCACACTGGATCCAGAGAAATTCTTTCCTAGCAGTGACCCTGCGCATCTTTAGGTGGTGTTGGTTGGCTCCGTGTCCTTCGTTGGCGTCGTGGTCGCCAGGATGACGTTACGGTGTCTACTGCGCGCTGACTTCAGTTCTTTCTTTTTCCACACCAGTCTTCGCATTCCTCCGGTAAGTTGAAGCACAAAAAGAAGGTAAAGAAGAATCATAGCTTTTTACCTTCCCCCGTCCGTTAGCCAACGTGATGCTTGAACCGGAACTTCGTCGCACTCCGGCTCCTTCCTCGGAGCCCGTTGGGACGACTCCACGCTTCCCTCGTTTTTCCCGGCCCTAGCACCGCAGGGTCCCCAAGGATCTGGGCTGGTCGACCTCACGGTACCTTCCCCAGAGCCGATTCTAGTGGTGACGCCCCGACGCCAGTTGTGCCCCCAACCAACTTAGACCCCAGCCTTACTCCCGACGTGGACACGTTGTCGGACCGACGTCCGTACCGGAATCGGAGGGTACTTTTTTACCTCTGTTCAACCCTGGTGTTTCCTACCGCCCTGAGTGGCAGCCAGAGGAAGTTGAGGTGGACTAGGAGGGGTCTATTGACCCTCTAGCGGACCAACTTGAGGAGCCGGACTGGCGAGAGGAGTTGGGTGATGCCAGCGGTCAGGATACCTCCCCAGACTTTGGTATACTTTCTCCTCCTACCATGGCTACTGAGGAGGGAGCCTCCTATACTGTGGTGTTGCATAACGATACAAAAGGGGATGAAGGACGGAGCGTTTGAGCAAATCAAACACTCACCCCCAGTCAACTGATCTGGGTTTAATCCATCACCATTCTTTAGCTCACTCAGCCACCCCAGTTCAGACATGGCCATATGCAAATCGTCTGACCCTGTGCCTCATGGGAACAGTCCAGCCCGAACTGCCAAGCCATGTCTTCCCTGGACCGGAAACAAGCATCCTGGGACCGGTTTCGGATTCATAATCCTCATCAGCCAAGCTATCTTGAATTCAGTGGCCAAGTGAGCGAGGGACTCACGTCTGAGCATACCCTGCCAACTTAGGGCAAACAAAGCGATACAAAAGGGGATGATGGACGGAGCGTTTGAGCAAATCAAACACTCACCCCCAGTCAACTGATCTGGGTTTAATCCATCACCATTCTTTAGCTCACTCAGCCACCCCAGTTCAGACATGGCCATTTGCAAATCAGTCTGACCCTGCACCTCATGGGAACAGTCCAGCCCGAACTGCCAAGCCATGTCTTCCCTGGACCGGAAACTAGCATCCTGGGACCGGCTTCGGATTCATAATCCTCATCAGCCAGGCTATCTTGAATCCAGTGGCCAAGTGAGCGAGGGACTCACGTCTGAGCATACCCTGCCAACTTAGGGTGAACAAACCGATACAAAAGGGGATGATGGATGGAGCGTTTGAGCAAATCAAACACTCACCCCCAGTCAACTGATCTGGGTTTATTCCATCACCATTCTTCAGCTCACTCAGCCACCCCAGTTCAGACATGGCCATATGCAAATCAGTCTGACCCTGTGCCTCATGGGAACAGTCCAGCCGGAACTGCCAAGCCATGTCTTCCCTGGACCGGAAACAAGCATCCTGGGACCGGTTTCAGATTCATAATCCTCATCAACCAGGCTATCTTGAATCCAGTGGCCAAGTGAGCAAGGGACTCACGTCTGAGCATACCCTGCCAACTTAGGGCGAACAAAGCGATACAAAAGGGGATGATGGATGGAGCGTTTAGCAAATCAAACACTCACCCCCAGTCAACTGATCTGGGTTTAATCCATCACCATTCTTTAGCTCACTCAGCCACCCCCGTTCAGACATGGCCATATGCAAATCAGTCTGACCCTGTGCCTCATGGGAACAGTCCAGCCCGAACTGCCAAGCCATGTCTTCCCTGGACCGGAAACAAGCATCCTGGGACCGGTTTCGGATTCATAATCCTCATCAGCCAGGCTATCTTGAATCCAGTGGCCAAGTGAGCAAGGGACTCACGTCTGAGCATACCCTGCCAACTTAGGGCGAACAAAGCGATACAAAAGGGGATGATGGACGGAGCGTTTGAGCAAATCAAACACTCACCCCCATTCAACTGATCTGGGTTTGATCCATCACCATTCTTTAGCTCACTCAGCCACCCCCGTTCAGACTTGGCCATATGCAAATCAGTCTGACCCTGTGCCTCATGGGAACAGTCCAGCCCGAACTGCCAAGCCATGTCTTCCCTGGACCGGAAACAAGCATCCTGGGACCGGTTTCGGATTCATAATCCTCATCAGCCAGGCTATCTTGAATCCAGTGGCCAAGTGAGCAAGGGACTCACGTCTGAGCATACCCTGCCAACTTAGGGCGAACAAAGCGATACAAAAGGGGATGATGGACGGAGCGTTTGAGCAAATCAAACACTCACCCCCATTCAACTGATCTGGGTTTAATCCATCACCATTCTTTAGCTCACTCAGCCACCCCAGTTCAGACATGGCCATATGCAAATCAGTCTGACCCTGTGCCACATGGGATCAGTCCCGCCCGAACTGCCAAGCCATTTCTTCCCTGGACCGGAAACAAGCATCCTGGGACCGGTTTTGGATTCATAATTTTCATCAGCCAGGCTATCTTGAATCCAGTGGCCAAGTGAGCAAGAGACTCACGTCTGAGCATACTCTGCCAACTTAGGGCAAACAAAGCGATACAAAAGGGGATGATGGACGGAGCATTTGAGCAAATCAAACACTCACCCCCAGTCAATCAATCAATCAAATCAAGCTTTATTCGGTCTTTAAGTTTAAAACCATAAAAGCAGCAAAGAAAAAAATACATACATGTATAAAGACACAATAATTAATTGCAGGTTTAAAAAAGAGAAAAAAACGACTATTTAAGCAAACTAAAATCAATCTTGTACAGAATAAAAGCGCATGGTACACAGGAACCCCCTTTCACCGGATTTTATAGTTCAATACTCTGGGGCCAGGATAAAAGTCAAACAAGTCACAGATACTAATAGGGCCATCTCCAGTTTTGGGCTGAGAAGATCTTAGATAGGGGACAATGTTCCTATGTTTGAATTTAATTAATATCAGATCTCCCGGGACGTTTTTGGGCAACGTACCCAGCCATCCCACCCTCCTGACGCTCAGAATTCCGCCATCTAGGTCAGGTGGCAGCGGTCTATTGTTATTGAGCCAGAAGATGGCTTTGTTCAGCAGGTCCTGGTTTGTTTCAAATTTGTCCTGTCTGAGCTCTGGCACCCCAGAGAGAACAGTCACATAAGGGGCGGCTTCAGGGGGTAAGTTAATTCGTAGCCTTTTTTCTTGAGGAATCCTAGGTGCTATTAAAGAGACACAAGTGGGTTTAGAAGTAATAGTACAACTTTTTGGGATGGGTTTGCTAGTAGAGGAATCGATTGGTCGTGCTTTTCTGTGTTCTGTAGACTTAGGTTTCTCATGGTTGGTAGAGGGCATATAACATAAAGGAGCAGCAGTGTTTACATTTAATGGATTGATCCTTTTTACTATTTTTTCCATGCTGGACAACCTTTCTCCCAGATCCTGAATTTTTGTGACCAGGGGTGATAGGGCCGCGTTCAGCAATCGTTCAATATGGGCCAGTAGGGTCGATTGGAAGGGGGAAACAGAGTCAATTAATGTGGCCCCCGCCTTATGCGGCGTTGAAACAGTTGGATTAGCGGGGGGTAATAAGGGGCTACAGCACATTTGATCAACATTTGCTGGAATCTCCTCAGTGTTCCTTTTGGTGGATAGGGCCTGGGTCAGCATGTTAGCTTGAGAGGGAATTGTTTCAGGAGATAAAGGTACGTCCTGGAGAGTGCGGTTTATAAGGTCAGTATTTCTGCCAAATGTGGGCGGAGTTGTTATGTTAAGGGCATAGTTTGTGCCACACAAGGCATTCAGCTCCTCCAAGGTAGACATATTGTTAGGACTACAAGAGCCCCGACAAAGACACTGGACGGGTCAGGGAAAATTGACAATTGGAAGCAAAGGGTTAGTGGTTTTCTGTACCTACTTCGATGATGGGGCCAAGTGGGGTGGCCTGTCCCATCCTCCTCAGGTCCTCTGAGGGCCACAGAGGGCCCGCCCTTTGCCCGGGCTTAGCCCGGCGTCCCGCGGAGCGGAGCGAAGCTCTCCTTAAGGCGCCTCCTGGTGCTTTCCTGGTGCGTGTGTAGCAGCGCCGCCGCTAGGGCCGCCGGGATGTGTAGTCCCGGAGCGGTGGCGCTGTATGCTGCTGGAATGGACTCCTGGCGGTGGCGGCAAGAGTGAGGGCTTGCTCTCCTCCCCCCTCCTCGTTTCAGGTAAGTTCAAATGCCCCCCGCGCTCCGCCGAGCGGAGCTCTCCTTAAGGCGCCTCCTGGCGCTTTCCTGGTGCGTGTGCAGCAGCGCCGCCGCTAGGGCCGCCGGGATGTGTAGTCCCGGAGCGGCTGCGCTGTATGCTGCTGGAATGGACTCCTGGCGGTGGCGTCAAGAGTGAGGGCTTGCTCTCCTCCCCCCTCCTCGTTTCAGGTAAGTTCAAATGCCCCCCGCGCTCTGCCGAGCGGAGCTCTCCTTAAGGCGCCTCCTGGCGCTTTCCTGGTGCGTGTGTAGCAGCGCCGCCGCTAGGGCCGCCGGGATGTGTAGTCCCGGAGCGGCGGCGCTGTATGCTGCTGGAATGGACTCCTGGCGGTGGCGGCAAGAGTGAGGGCTTGCTCTCCTCCCCCCTCCTCGTTTCAGGTAAGTTCAAATGCCCCCCGCGCTCCGCCGAGCGGAGCTCTCCTTAAGGCGCCTCCTGGCGCTTTCCTGGTGCGTATGTAGCAGCGCCGCCGCTAGGGCCGCCGGGATGTGTAGTCCCGGAGCGGCGGCGCTGTATGCTGCTGGAATGGACTCCTGGCGGTGGCGGCAAGAGTGAGGGCTTGCTCTCCTCCCCCCTCCTCGTTTCAGGTAAGTTCAAATGCCCCCTGCGCTCCGCTGAGCGGAGCTCTCCTTAAGGTGCCTCCTGGCGCTTTCCTGGTGCGTGTGTAGCAGCGCCGCCGCTAGGGCCACCGGGATGTGTAGTCCCGGAGCGGCGGCGCTGTATGCTGCTGGAATGGACTCCTGGCGGTGGCGGCAAGAGTGAGGGCTTGCTCTCCTCCCCCCTCCTCGTTTCAGGTAAGTTCAAATGCCCCCAGTCAACTGATCTGGGTTTAATCCATCACCATTCTTTAGCTCACTCAGCCACCCCAGTTCAGACATGGCCATATGCAAATCAGTCTGACCCTGTGCCTCATGGGAACAGTCCAGCCTGAACTACCAAGCCATGTCTTCCCTGGACCGGAAACAAGCATCCTGGGACCGGTTTCGGATTCATAATCCTCATCAGCTAGGCTATCTTGAATCCAGTGGCCAAGTGAGCAAGGGATTCACGTCTGAGCATACCCTGCCAACTTAGGGCGAACAAAGCGATACAAAAGGGGATGATGGACGCAGCGTTTGAGCAAATCAAACACTCACCCCCAGTCAACTGATCTGGGTTTAATCCATCACCATTCTTTAGCTCACTCAGCCACCATTCTTTAGCTCACTCAGCCACCCCAGTTCAGACATGGCCATATGCAAATCAGTCTGACCCTGTGCCTCATGGGAACGGTCCAGCCTGAACTGCCAAGCCATGTCTTCCCTGGACTGGAAACAAGCATCCTGGGACCGGTTTCGGATTCATAATCCTCACCAGCCAGGCTATCTTGAATCCAGTGGCCAAGTGAGCAAGGGACTTACGTCTGAGCATACCCTGCCAACTTAGGGCGAACAAAGCGATACAAAAGGGGATGATGGACGGAGCGTTTGAGCAAATCAAACACTCACCCCCAGTCAACTGATCTGGGTTTAATCCATCACCATTCTTTAGCTCAATCAGCCACCCCAGTTAAGACATGGCCATATGCAAATCAGTCTGACCCTGCGTCTCATGGCAAAGGGCAGCCCGAACTGCCCGAACTGCCAAGCCATGTCTTCCCTGGACCGGAAACAAGCATCCTGGGACCGGTTTCGGATTCATAATCCTCATCAGCCAGGCTATCTTGCATAAGGCGTCTGAGGCCTTTGGCCTCGAGCTTCTTATGGTGGCTGTCAGGACTAACCTCCTGACTGAGGTGCTTCAGGCGGCAGGCGGCAGCAGCCTCTTCAGAGCCCCTGCTGCCTTTTAATGAGGCCTTCACTGACATCCTTCTGGGCACTTGGTCCAATCCCAGCACAGGGGCTCCTGTGGACAGGATACTTGCCCGACGCCACTGCCCAGCCCCAGGTGACCCACGTTTCCTCTCCCAACACCCTACCCCTGATAGCTGAGAGTGGAGAAGTGTGGCTCAATGGCTAGAGCGGCAGACCCTGATGCAGAGGTCTAGCCTGGGACCAGGGTTCAATTCCCCGCCTCGGCGGGTCTTGGGCTCAAAAATTCCACAGACATGATAATTCTCGCCTCAGTGCCTATTCCAATCATGGAGTCCCACTCTGCAACTCTGGGCAATAGCTTGCTTAATCTCCACAACGGCCCCCACAACACTAAGGCTGTCTGGCCTCCACCTTGGGGGTGCCCAGGAGTGGACGCCTCACAGGGAAAGCCAGGATGGGTTCCACAGCGGTATTCGTACAAGCGCCTTGAGACCCTTGCGGGTGAGTAGTGCGCTATACAAGTATCAATTTACATAGCTTGGTGGTCCAATCCTCATCCTCAAAGGGTGCATTCCCTACTGCTCCCCAAGAGAGGGAATCCAAGAGGCTGGACCATCTTGGGAAGAAGATGTTTTCTTCCACCAGCTTAGGACTGCGGTCGGTGAACACTGCATGTCTCTTGGGCCGTTACACACACACACAGTGTGGGACACGGTTGCGCAAGTGCTGCCGCAATGCCCGGTGGAGGTACGGGCCATTCTCAGCTGCCCTGTTGCTGAGGGTCGAGGCGCAGTGAAGTTCAGAATCCGGTGTGGGCTGGATACCGCAGACTCGCTGAGTAGAACTGTTTCCACCTTGGAAGCCCTGAGGCACTACGCCTGGCTGAGAACATCTGGCTTCTCCGAGGATGTCCAATCTTCCCTTGTGGACATGCCCTTTGACGCCTATGCGGCCAAAAAATATAGAAGGACACATTATTTTTGTTCATGTTGTTCCTTTATTGTAATGTTTTTTCTTTGTTTGCCACTTGTCTGGTTCGTGATATGTTTTGTTTTGTTGCGTGCTTATCTAGGTTCCTGATCGATACTGTGACCTTATGCCCCTATTCGGCTATAAATCCATTTATTCCCTATATTGGCATAACCGTTCAAGTGCGATTTTCTGAAAAGTCATCTCTGGCCTCACACGAACAGAGCCACATTCCAGCATGACTCTCTGCTACTTCCTTTGCGACCAATTAGTGCAATGACAGAGCAGCAGTCACTATCTGATATTCCTAGATAACACTCCGAGTTCTTCAACAAGATAAAAACTTAGCAAACCTGGAAATCCCCGCTTGCTATGTTTTGATTAGTAATGGAACTCTAATGAGCAACTGATAACTGTCACTTCCTAGTGACATCTTTAATTGACGTCTTATGTCCAGCAAACTTGCGTCAAACCCGGCACCTGTCAGGTATAAATATTACCAACGTTGCCTTAAGCAATGAGAGAGATACGAGCTGTGAGTTCGTTCCCTGTTGCTGATGCCAGCTGCCTGCATGACCCTGTGTTGGTAAAAACTAGCACTCTGTCGCTGCAGCTTGCTATCCTGTGGTGGTGAAGCTGCTGATACCATTATCGCCGCTAAAGCGCGACCTATGGTGCAGTACGCTTAAGGAGCTGAACAGCCGTCCCTCTGCGAAGACATCCAGCAGATTCCAGCTGCCCGCGGACGCTGTCCCCCCTCCTTCCTCGACGCGCTGAGAGAAGCCGCTGCATTTCTCGTGCAGAGAAATCCAGTCCCGGCGCTTCCGGTTTACCCTCGCGGGTGACTGGGATATCGAGAGAGACCCCTGAAGGAGATACCAATCCTCCATCATTCTATTCAGAGGTATGGTGTTGACTAAACCCTTAGACGAGAATTCTTGAAACAAACCTTGGCAAAACCAACTTAACTTAAGCTACTTACTTACTCCCCTTTTCACGTGTTAGGCTTAGGTCAGGCACACTGGGGTAGGCTTAGTTAGAAGCACCAGTTGAGTATGTTAGCCTAATGTATATATGACTGTATATATGTTTTATTACTTTTAAACCATTGTATGGCTAAGAAACCATATCAATGCTTTTACAGTTCTATTTCGCAATACTTATCTTACTGTACGTACTTTTCATAATAACAGTTATTGCAATTGTGGCAATACATTTCTCTTGTACGAGAAGAAAGACTGTTCAATAAATGTTAACCCTTTATTGATACACACCCGTCTCTCTATTCTCTACATCTGTGAAAGTAAACTGCACTAGACTGACTGAGTGAAATCTATGTCTATTGTTTCACACGACCCTAGAGATCGACTCTTGATCTGAGGAGCAAAGTTGTCATGTTGCACGGTTGTTGGAAAGCTGAATCCCTTCTTGTCTGTGCCAAGGAAGCTGATCACTTCCTATGCAGAGAAGAAAGTTTCCAGTGACCTCTGAGCTAGTTGGTAACACAACCCAATTAAGTTTAGCATAGTCAGTGGAGGCCTGGAATATAAGCAGTTCCACGTCGATACTACTGTTTATGTTATTCCAATGCGCAGGGCCTAGTGGGAAACTAGGAACTACACTACATGGCGCCCAACGTTTGGTAAGGCGATAAACTAACGCAAGACTTGTAGAGTAACTCAGTCGTGCATATTTCACACCCCTTTCTCCCGTAAATACTCCAATAGACGTCTGGAGTGGGTGAAAGGTTAAAATCCGCCCGACCTTAGTAGGAAGAGATTCCTATGTAAAGCTCTGGTTTATTCAACGTTGAAGGATACAGTGTTCCAAAATATTGTGCACCTAATCTTTGTCTCCTTGGAGACCTACTCTGCAAACCTCGCATTTTTACAATGCCAGAAAACGGAACCTCTGGGGCCGCAGCAGATGCGACTCAGCAAGGTCCCGAATACACAGACCCGGATGCTATTATCATCCCGGCACACTTAAGAAAATCTATAACTTCAAAACTTATAGTAAACGGACTGACACCTCAGGGTGGTACAGTAATTTTCGT
Organism: Lissotriton vulgaris; assembly: GCF_964263255.1. NCBI lineage: Eukaryota > Metazoa > Chordata > Amphibia > Caudata > Salamandridae > Lissotriton > Lissotriton vulgaris. Next base: position 1,616,408,667 of record NC_141685.1, on the reverse strand, counting down.
GATAGAGGCTCACGAGTATCGGCAGACAGAGGTATTCTATTCATGGATAAACTTTCCAGCGGTAAACGCTATAACAAAAGAGTTTCACTATTACAAAATAGAGGAACCTCCGGGAGAGTACGCTCCTTTCGAGGAGATTGAAATCCCACTTAAATTTCAAGAGCACCTGCTCTGGTTTAATGGCGCCCTAAAACATACTGATCACATAACCAGGCTCGGTCCACTAGGTAGACCAGGAGCCACGTGGCCGGTTCTAGCCAGCTACACACCACATCCTGACATTGCAAAAATGTCTAAGGAAGAGCTGTTAGCACAGCTAAAAACATTAATAAAAATACATAGGCAATTAGTCCAATATGTAATGCGGACTGCAACAGTCCAGCCAGCTGTTAATACACCACAGCTGACCCCTCATCAGGGGAACACAAATAAAATTACACCACAGAACATACAGTCATGTCTTGGTAAAACACCCGTAAAACGGGAACAAATTCCTTTCTGGTTAGCACAGAAAATCACTCAAATAGAGGCAGTATTTCCTGATACTACCCCTATTGAGAAACACAGAATCTTGACCATCTGCCTTCCTATGGGAATCGCACCACACGTGGAGGACTGTGACACTTGGGGTACAGTCTTTGCTTCCATTTACACAAAAACACACGGTGTTCCGTCTATGGCGGTAATACCAGAAGTGCTAAAACAGATTCAAAATGAATTCGGTCCAGAGCCCGCTTTAAATCTAGGTATGAAATTACTGAAAGATTTCAAGCAGGTCACGGCTATATTATTAGCCAACGTAAAGGGAGAAGCAGCATCTGTGGCGATCCGCCAGAAGTTGAGGGAAACAGATATAAAAGATCCTGTTGAGCTTGCCAAAATCATAGAAAAATGCTATGAAGAATTAGGTAAAGACAGCTTGGGTGGAAAACCAGTTAAGCCCCAACTGCTCGAAAATCCTGAAAAATTATTTATTAAAAATAATTCAAACACTCCTAAAAAGAGCTGGGATGGAAATAAACAATCCACTCCCAAGGAAAAAGTTTTCCAGTCCAGAGGAAGGTCTCCTCGACGGAGGGAAAGAACTCCGACTCGAGAACGCCAGTCTCCCCAGCGGGAGCCCTCTGAGAAAAGATATGACCTTAGAAATAGGGATAATCTGAAAAAACCTGATAGATATCAAAGTATTGATACACGTCCCTCTCGATCTTTTCCACAGAATTCGGAAAGAAGAGGACGGTCAGACCCAGGAGAGCACACCAAGTCCAAAGACAAGGAACCTGCTCAGAGTAAAAAATCTCAATTTCAGAAAAAGAAGGTAGCCAGTATTAGAGTAATCAACCATGCCGAGAATACTGAGGACACAGTTGAAAAACGGGGAGTGGGCATTGACAATGTTGGACAGTGCAGCAGAAATCAGTATAGCGCGCAAGATCTTGATGAGTCATCTGGAGACAGTGGACACGAATGAATACATTCAGGTTGAAACTGCCGACGCCAGACTTAGCGAGCCCCATAAAATATACGAAATAACATTGCGTATAGAGGGTGATAAGACTAGGAAAATTAAGGGTCTATTTTGGGATAAGCTCTCAAAAGGCTATGATATTCTGTTAGCTGAAAAAGATTGGCCCCCGGAGTTTGTCAGGGAGTGCCCTCGTGGCGAAGAAGTGATTATGCCTGCCTTCTCGAATCACATTCCGATTCACAAAAAATATACATATGCAAGGAAATGGGCAGTGGCCCAGGCACCTGCATTATATAAAAATCATGTAGGATGGGATGAGGATTCACCGCCTCACAAAATCCAATTAAAAAGTGAACCAACTGCCCAACGGCAGTATCCCATAAAGCAAGAAGCTAAAAAACAGGTCAGGGAGATCTTAGATCAACTTGAGTACCAGGGGGTGATTGAAACATGCACCTCTCAGATGAACAATCCTTTGTTTCCTGTCTCCAAGCCAGACAATTCATATCGTCTAGTTTTGGACTACAGACACCTTAATACATGTTGCAAAACTTTTGCAGTACAAAACTCGCATAGTGCAGCCCTAATGAATAACATAGTTAGGAAAAAATATAAAACGACATTAGACATTTCTAATGGTTTCTTTTGTCAAAACATTGCACCAGAAAGCAGATACTTGACCGCTTTCTCCGCATTTGGGTCACAGAAAAAATTCTGTCGTCTCCCACAAGGGTTCAAGAACAGCCCAGGACTATTCTCAGCTAGGGTAACAGAGTTACTACAAATCTATGATGATGAAGCATTATCTTACGTAGATGATATTTATCTCACAGACGACGACTTGGATACTCACTTGAAAAGAGTGAACACCATTATACTTGGGTTCGCAGCAGAGGGTTACAAATTCAACTTTAAAAAGTCCCGAATTGCCCATCTGACAGTACTATTCTTAGGGTACGAATTATCAAGTGAAGGGAAAAGCCTAGCGGACAACTTCTTAGAGAAGTGCGCTGTACTCCAAGCTCCAAAAACGCTGAAGAATTTACAATCCATACTAGGTTTTCTGAATTTCGGAAGAACTTACATTCTAAACTACGCAGAGAGGGTTAAACCTCTCTACGAACTAATAAAACCTGATTTAAAACAAATCAATTGGACTCAAAAACACACAGAAATTTTGAGATCACTGCAAACAGACATGTTAGCAAAAACAAAATTAGATACACGTGACAACACGATCGATCTTGTAATCCGAGTCATCCCAGGAAGATGCGGATTCACGTACCTAACCTCTAATGAGGGAGAAAAGGTACCAATTTCAATTAAATCTCACTTGTACACACAAGCAGAAAAAACATTCAGTCACACAGAAAGAACTGTGAACGCAGTGCAAATCGCATTAGCAAATGAACGAGAACTAGCACACGGCAAACGGATTAATATCCTTACAGCAGAATCCGCCTTCGAAGCGCTATTCAGCCCAGTAAACCTGCCTACAGTGTCACTGGATCCGAAATGGATACAGTGTATAGATTCTCTAGGAGCGGAAGACGTGAAATACTATTTTGCTCCGCAATTTGAAGAACTGAATGATTTAGAATATGAAGAAGAATATCCTCTGCCAATCGAAATCCTGCCTCTCCCACAATACGCCTGTATAATCTATACAGATAGCTTTGTACAGCATTTCAACGTAGAGAGCAAATCCTACAATGCAGCATGTGCGATCATTAAAGGTCGTTGGCTGTGCGGTAAATTCAGACCGAAAGTAACAAAAACTGAATCAGTAAAGTACTGATCGGTTCAAAGAACTGAAATCAGATCCTTAAAGATGGCGCTCGAAAATGCAGAACGTGAATTCCCGACACTTATAGTGTGCGATTCTCATTTTTGCGTCAACTCTTACAATAACAAACTGCAGAGTTGGATCGAAAACGACTACAAAGATGACACAGGTGCCACAATAAAGCATAAATTGCTCTGGAACGAGGTAGCTCTTTTAAGTAAAGAACTACAAAAGACTCACGTGATTCACGCACAGAGTCTTCAACGTGATGGCGTTCACGTTGCAGGGAATTCATTGGCTAATACAGCCAAAGCGGAAGCAACTAACCCGGCTTCCGTAGCCACAAAAAAGCGTACAGATAAATACATAGACGGGGAAACCATGCTAGCAGTAAAAACGACCGTAAAAGGCGACTGTGCAGCACTACCCGTAAACTATCCACTCAATTATGCATACATAATCGATGCAAACTCTGTTCCTTTTGCTCGAATCCCTGGAGTGGGGGACAGAGTAATTCCAAACAGGAGCCGGAGGGGCTTCCTATTACTGGAAGCGCACATGGGGTTGGGTCTGAGACACCAAACAATCAATGCCTCTCTGAAAGAATTGCAATCAGAGTACTGGTGGCCGGACATGAGTGAAGGAATTCATGACTTCGCAAAAAACTGTCCAGACTGCAACAGAGATCGCAGTGATGAACCGGCAAGTATAGTTTCAGAAATCCTGATAGACTGCATAACGCGATCTATCTGCGCACTCAAAGATGAGAAGCGCGCCCCAGTGTACACAGTTAAGACGAAAAGCACTTAAAAAATGAGGTCCCCAGCGCTCGGCTGACGCTAGAACGGTTATAAAAGATTTGCGAGTCAATATCGGCACATACGCAATTACCACGTTCCATTCTGACCAGGGTCCTGCTTTCAGCTCTCGAGCCTATAAGGAGGCCATGGCTAGCATGGGAATTGGGTTGCGGTATTCTTGTCCGTCGCACAAGTGTGGTAGAAAGAAAAAACCGTGACATAAAGCAATGTATAACAGCGAAGGTATTAGGTTCAGGCGCTGGGTGGGTCAAACATTTAATAAGTGTCCAGACTAGTCTTAACAACATGCCAAGAAATTCTCTAAAAGGTTTCAGCCCATACGAACTATTGTTCGGAATTAGAATGAACGTTCAGGACCTCGATAGTCAGATGTCAGTGGTACAAGAAAAAACAACAGACTCTGATGTAAAAGATCGTTTGGCTGTTTTACAGGAACTGAATGAAACAAGAAAATCATTAAGCAACATAAAGTTAAAGCAACAGCCAAGTACCACTGACGAGGCACCACCCGCAACAGCCCCAGCAAGGCCTGTCTGGATTCCAAAGATTGGGGATCTAGTCAGAGAAAAGATCGCGGTGAAGAAGGAATTTGGGCCTTCTTACAGAAAAGCAGTACCTGTCTTGGCAGTCACCGGAACAAGATCAGTTGTGCTACCGCCCCTTGCTGGTAAAAAGGAGAACAGAGTCGTGTCTATCGATCTGGTAAAACCACAAGCATGTGGCCTATAATCAACAGTAGGCCCAATGGACTCCCAAGAAACAACAGAATACCCAAACTTGCAACAATCCAAGAGGTTCAAACTGAAAGACTCATCACATTCGATCAGCCTGCAGTGCACAATGAAGGACTGTGCAATAATGCCATGGAACTCGTGCCTCTTGAAACACAGATTGAAACAGTTCGTCAAGAAACAACACCAGTCTACAATGATGTGGCATCAGAAAGTGCTACCGATAGACAGATTGAAAGAACAATCCCATCAATTGACAGAACTGCCTCTGGTTATTTCATCAACTTCGACGACTTCTCTGAAGATTTAAACGACCCCGAAGTGATGCCAGAAACAAAAAAGTCTTTTAAAGAAAAAGCAACGGAACTCTTTCATCAACTGAAGGAAATCTACCTCATTTCCCCTTGGCTAGAGTTCTGGTTCGGTCTAGGTGTATTTTTCCTCCTGCTTTGGCTCATCATGGTACTGTGTTTGGGAAAATTCATTGAAGGAAAATATATTACAATGGACACAGCAAGTCAGAACATCAACCTAGTCCTGAAACCACACAGATCATCCCACGTGAAGAAAAGAGAACTGTCAACAGTAAATGTCACAGCAATTCCAATACCTGGTGGGGTAGTATGGGAGAAAACAGACTATGAGATCTATGGTCCGGTCGAAATCCTGAAGTATCCTCATCAACTAAAGGTTTCCTTAAGTGACTTTGTGACACCAAGTACATTCTCTGATGATTGGGACTTTAACAGTATTAATGACATGATGTCTGATTTAGTAATGTCAGCTAGATTCACAGATCATGATTATTTACAAGGTTCATCTAGTTATGAGCAGTTATTCTGTTACACCCATTATGGGGATCATTACTTGCATAAATCTGCACAGCCTAGAAATGTTTTTATGTATAATCAATGGGAACATTGTTCTACACCACCTAAAAGCAGTTCTAAAGCATTTTTTGAGAAATTCAAATACTTCTCAGGGTTTAACACCAGTGATGCAGAAACGTTTTATTACAAACTGTTAGATAAAACAGGAATGAAAACAATGCTAACAAATTCTAAATTGATATATTCAGAAGCATTTTATGACAAAATGATGACATTTGGTTTTGATTATTGGAAAAATAATATTGAAACGAAAACAATTTGGGGTACAAAAGATTGGCAGGTGCAAGGCATTGAAGCACTATTTAGAACCTGCATGATACCAGAACAAATGTTATTTTTAAATGACACAATACACCAAACATCTTGTCTTGGCCTAGCTAAGATCAAAGACCTTAAAACACCGTCTATACCAAAGCCAATACCTGAAAATGCAACAGCTGATATTGAGTTAGACGTGTCACAAATTTTACATTTCAACAGAACACATCCTGATTGGAAAAAGTGGTTAATCTGGCCTACAGACACAAATAGCTGTCAAGATAGATTCCTGAATAAAACACAGGGTTTAAAAATGACCAGATTAGACCCTAGATACTCCCAGAGACAACATCCAGGGATTATAACAACATACAGTGTAGGGAAACTCTGCCTAGAATGGCTAACTACATCCACACTGGCTGAAATTAAGCAACACTTGTCTTTACTAAAAGATGGTGCTGATTTGCGCGATTTCATTCTTGGACCACGCAAACAGCGTCAAAAGCGTTTCATAGCGACCAGTATCTATGCTGCTTACAACGAGGCTTGGAAAGTAAAGCAAATTGAAACTGCTGAAAAAATACAAGAAATTGATCGTATTAATTTGGAGAAATCACTTTCTGTGGTAGACAATGGGTTAACGACTCTGTCTTCCAGAATATATTCTTTGGACAATATTGTATCCTCTGCCTTTGATGTGATAGACAGAGATTTGCTAATGTTACAACATGGCCAGTCTCAATTACGCTCTATTATAGAATTAGGCTGGACGCTGCAAAATCTTCGTTCAGGCTATGTGCCTTGGCGTTTAATCAACACAACGTCATTATTTTCCAGTTTTAACCTTACTGATAAACAGATCAGTTTGGCACAGAAAGGAGCAGACTATACAATCCTGAGCATCGAAAAACTCGAGAGATTATCATTGACAATGTCAGAGAGTCCTGTCATTGAATGGATAATACACGGAATTATCACAATTCCGATAACAACTTTCCGATTTCATAAATGCCTTGAGTACATACCTGCTGGCCAATATGAACAATTGGGTAAGGGATATGTTAAATCCGAATGGAAATTACCATACACTCATTCTTGCTATAGTGACAGCGACAAAAATGTATTTCTTAGTGGTGACAACTGTAAACACTCACTAAGCGGTATACTTTTGTGTCAGGGTATTAATTTACACGGAGCATGTGATGGAAATTCAAACAACCTTTCATGCCACCAGCTAGTCACACCTGCAACTCAGATAGAGCCCTTCTTTATGCAACTCGCAAACGGGAGTTACATTCTTAGAACGGATCACAGGTGTTGTGGCCTCGCGCCCGGAAAAAGTTATCTAGTACAAGTAACGTCCATGGTCAAATGTTGCATGCAAGCATTGTTCCCGAGCGGGCCTCCAGACATAGTGACTCCCCTCTGGCCTCGTCTGAATCTCTATTCTATACGAATTGATACATTAAGCAAAATGAAATCTGTGCTTTTACAGACACCAGTGCCTATAACGTCATCTAAAGAGACGTATGATCTTCTAGTCGCAAGGACGGCTACTGAAGTCCATGACCTTTTATCAACAAATTGCCCCGTGCATTTCGTAGAAATGTTCAGCCAACTCCTTAACATGTCTAGTGCAACAAGCATCCCAGGCATATTTAAGACAGTCTTTACGGGACTGCTAACACCCTTCCAGGCAATTTTGGGAATCTTTCCTAATTTTGTGCACTCCATTTTTGGCAGCATTCCACTATTTTTGGGACTCATCGCAGGGATTCTATTTTTGACCATCCTGCTACGTTATGGCAAGCCTCGGCTCAGACATAGCTCCCATGGGAATGGAAGAGACAATCCTAGCAATGCGCTACAGGGACAGGATAACTAACGTCCTCGGATTGGCCAGGCTGAGAGATCTAAACATGACCTGGTTCCTTTCATTCAGACCGATATGGCAAAATTGCATTTTACCTGTGCTACGGTGTATGCTTTGCGGCGATGAATGCGTGTTGGACATCTGTCTTTCACTTCCATCAGCAGTACCAATGGACGTCGATACTTTGCTCAGTCCAATAACGGCTCACGCATTGTGTTGTCCCCAGCGGCTACCAATCCTGATGACGGCATTCGTGGAGACTCCTGTACTACAGCCAAGTGGTAACAGTGGAGCGAGTGACAAAAGCAACATCATCCAGGTACAACGTTCTGTGAGCATTGCTGGTCCTGCCTTCGATGACAGCAATCATTCTCACACCTGCCAAGTTACAGCGCTATCTAATTTGGTTGAACTATCACCTGATTTTGTAGACCAATTCTTTGCGAGCCTGTCTGATACGATGTTCTCACCCATAGAGAAACAATAACTTTTGAGAAGCTTTCCGACACACAGCGTTCCCATGAACTCTGAATTCGGCCTTCAGTTTTGTTCAACAAAAACTGCCAGGAGCTTTGGAAAATCTATTTTCTTTGAATTGGACAATTTTTTTTAAAATGTTGACCCTCTCTTTTTGGCACAAACAATTCTTTGCTTAACGTAAAAACTATTCTTAGAGAACAGAAGCTTCACACTTCTATTTCTAAACACATCTAGAGACATAACAACATTACACCAGCCTCTAGCACACATGTTATTACAATGCATTTTTATGTGATGATTTATCTCGCATTTCTTCTGTCAGAGATACTTCATGTGTAATTCTTTTGCATAATCGTTCATTGATTTCATATGCAATACCTTTTGAATGATTACTATGCTTTAAAAAACGTACAGTACCTAAAATCCATGTATTACAAGTACGCCTATTTCGAATGCATTTATGTATTTTGGGGTGGGCAATGTTACACATACATCTAATTGCTTTAGTTTTAGTAATTTTGATGGACATGAAAACGTGGAGTGGGTGTTGCGTGCTTATCTAGGTTCCTGATCGATACTGTGACCTTATGCCCCTATTCGGCTATAAATCCATTTATTCCCTATATTGGCATAACCGTTCAAGTGCGATTTTCTGAAAAGTCATCTCTGGCCTCACACGAACAGAGCCACATTCCAGCATGACTCTCTGCTACTTCCTTTGCGACCAATTAGTGCAATGACAGAGCAGCAGTCACTATCTGATATTCCTAGATAACACTCCGAGTTCTTCAACAAGATAAAAACTTAGCAAACCTGGAAATCCCCGCTTGCTATGTTTTGATTAGTAATGGAACTCTAATGAGCAACTGATAACTGTCACTTCCTAGTGACATCTTTAATTGACGTCTTATGTCCAGCAAACTTGCGTCAAACCCGGCACCTGTCAGGTATAAATATTACCAACGTTGCCTTAAGCAATGAGAGAGATACGAGCTGTGAGTTCGTTCCCTGTTGCTGATGCCAGCTGCCTGCATGACCCTGTGTTGGTAAAAACTAGCACTCTGTCGCTGCAGCTTGCTATCCTGTGGTGGTGAAGCTGCTGATACCATTATCGCCGCTAAAGCGCGACCTATGGTGCAGTACGCTTAAGGAGCTGAACAGCCGTCCCTCTGCGAAGACATCCAGCAGATTCCAGCTGCCCGCGGACGCTGTCCCCCCTCCTTCCTCGACGCGCTGAGAGAAGCCGCTGCATTTCTCGTGCAGAGAAATCCAGTCCCGGCGCTTCCGGTTTACCCTCGCGGGTGACTGGGATATCGAGAGAGACCCCTGAAGGAGATACCAATCCTCCATCATTCTATTCAGAGGTATGGTGTTGACTAAACCCTTAGACGATAATTCTTGAAACAAACCTTGGCAAAACCAACTTAACTTAAGCTACTTACTTACTCCCCTTTTCACGTGTTAGGCTTAGGTCAGGCACACTGGGGTAGGCTTAGTTAGAAGCACCAGTTGAGTATGTTAGCCTAATGTATATATGACTGTATATATGTTTTATTACTTTTAAACCATTGTATGGCTAAGAAACCATATCAATGCTTTTACAGTTCTATTTCGCAATACTTATCTTACTGTACGTACTTTTCATAATAACAGTTATTGCAATTGTGGCAATACATTTCTCTTGTACGAGAAGAAAGACTGTTCAATAAATGTTAACCCTTTATTGATACACGCCCGTCTCTCTATTCTCTACATCTGTGAAAGTAAACTGCACTAGACTGACTGAGTGAAATCTATGTCTATTGTTTCACACGACCCTAGAGATCGACTCTTGATCTGAGGAGCAAAGTTGTCATGTTGCACGGTTGTTGGAAAGCTGAATCCCTTCTTGTCTGTGCCAAGGAAGCTGATCACTTCCTATGCAGAGAAGAAAGTTTCCAGTGACCTCTGAGCTAGTTGGTAACACAACCCAATTAAGTTTAGCATAGTCAGTGGAGGCCTGGAATATAAGCAGTTCCACGTCGATACTACTGTTTATGTTATTCCAATGCGCAGGGCCTAGTGGGAAACTAGGAACTACACTACAGTTTGTATACCAGCACTTTATCTTGAGTGCAACTGTTTCAGCTGCTTTTACTATATGTCATAAATAACAACTTTTGATACATTACTTTTTTGATTTACGGGCTTCTTCTTCTTTTTCCTTTTTTTCTTTTTTCTTTCTTTTTCCTAATTTATTTCTTGATTCATTAATGCCTGTATATTGATATGTTGAATTGTATGGTTTAAATAATTTTCCTCTTGAGCAAATTGTTAGGTGTATAGACTGACGGTCCTAGGTTCAGGTTTGTTGGACTGCCCCTGTCGTTGGTAATGACTGTTTGGTGACAAGGCGGATTATGTGCTCAAGCGTTTCAAGGACTCTAGGGCTAATGCCAGATCCTTTTGCCTTGCAACAACTTCTTTCCCCATGCAGTCTGCCTTTCGCCTCTTTTGTGGCTAGGGAAGAGGTTCCCCACCACATTCCACCCCGAGCCACGGGGCTGCGAAAGCTACCCAGCCTCTGCGTGCTTGGGGACTTTGGGACATCGTCGTGGGTCTAGGGGCTAGTGGGCGGGTCTGTCCACCAAAGCCCCCCTGCAGCAGCCTCCAAACTTTTCCTAGTCGGATCTTCCAGGGCCACCATTTGTCAGTGGGTGGCAGGATCTGCCATCATCTCCCCCACTGGAACAACGTCACGTCGGATAGGTGGGTTTTGCAGATAGTCAGAAGGGGCTACCCCTCCCTCCATGCCACCAACACTCCATTGCATGGTGGAGGATCATTTTGCCCTTCTCTACCAGTAAGTTACTGCTCTTTTGGCCAAGGGAGCTATCGAACGCCTCCCTGTGCCAGAAGTAGGTCGTGGTTGCTACTCCCAGCTCTTCTTGGTACCCAAGAAGGACAAAGACCTGCGTGTTATCTTGAACTTCAGGGATGTCAACCGCTTCCTCCGGAAGGAGAAGTTCAAGATGTTAACCTCGGCTCAGGTCTTGCATGCCCTCGACCCTGGAGACTGGATGGTAGCATAGGACTTGCAGGACGCTTACTTTCACATCCCTGTCTTGCCTGCCCACCGGCGTTACCTACGGTTCACGGTAGGACACGAGCAACTTACGTTTACCGCTCTTCCCTTTGGCCTTACCAGCGCCCCAGGATGTTCACAAAAGTGATTGCGGTGGTCGCAGCTCATCTGTGCAGATCAGAGGTTCCCCAGCATTGAATCTTTCATAGATTCACATGCTTGAATCTTCCCCGTCGTCATGATGGGAGGCTCATGGTAATACAAAATATAGCAGTATTAGAAGAAAAAACGAACTGCCAACCCATGAAAATGGGACTCACATTTGTTAACCTATCCTCCTCTTTATGAGGTCCAATTATCAGCCAATCAGATGCCAGCCCTTGAGACCACAATCCTCTGCAGAGCCACCATACGTCAGATTTCTACCGCACATCGTCTGAGAAGGAGTCTCCCTGAGCTCCGCTAAGATTTTTTTCTCAACTGGGGACTTTTTGGCCCTGTTTTTTTCCAGTTCGGGACTCTGCTGAAGTACTATCTTTTTCTCTATAATGTTTGAGGGATCTAAGAAAAGGATGTTTCGATCCTGCAAATCCTGTGGGAAGGTTAGGCTGTTTTAAGAGGATCCCCGCAAGGAATGCCTGTACTGCTTGCACCCCAAGCTTGTACCTAAGGAGTGTAAACATTGCAGAACCTTCTCTGCAAAAACTTTAAAAGACAGAGAGGCACGTTTACTTCTGTGGCTACAGAAAAAAATTGCAGTTACCTTATGCATGGCATGTTGTTTTTATTCATTAGTCTTGTCATACAGGGGGCTTGAGACTGACCGAGCCACTGGTTGACACGGGGTCCGTTTTTCTCGTATGGTTGCTGGTATGCACGATCTTAGCAACCTTCAGGTAAACAATTCTGGTTGTTTCAGTCAATGTGTTGGTCTAACGTGCTTTCAATGAAAACCCTGGGATGAAGGGGCTTTGTCATTTCACTGCTGTGTTCTGTTTTTAATGTTATCACAGGTCCTTTGATCCATTGAGTGTGAAGATCGATATTAGAGAACCCCTACATTGCCCTGATGAAGTTGCTGGAATGTTGAGCGACGAAACATGTTGGCATTAAGCAAATGAATATGGTAGACAGTTAACCAACTTTTAATTGGGAGGGTTTGCAGCATTGGAATAAAGTTGGATAGCCAGCAAACCTTACCAGATTTTTAATTATTTTTGTGAACCGAATACACTGGTTCTATTTGCGGTTCTAACTGTATATATATGGTGATTTTTGAATAGTGCACATATTGGTTTCTGTTCACTATCATTACACCTTGCACATTTTGTATAATTTATGAACACAACATTTTTTGGTTTTCTTTCTTCACACACCACTTAGAGAGAGGGTGACCGATGATGAGAAGTGGGTAGACTGGTAATTGCTAACCAGGAACCCCCTCTGGTGTTGTTACCGCGAGGCACTCTCTCTCTACTCACCAACCTTTTCATAGTGAGGTTTGGCCTGTGGATATGTTTTTATATGTAGAATATACACCTTGACCTAAGGAATTAGTGTTAATTCACACATTCATGGGTTTTGAAGAATGAGGGTATATTATGTCCACAGCAACCACCGTTTGCAGAGCCAGACAAATATCCAGTGCCTATTCGAAGGGGCACCGGTCAAGCAGGCGTCCTTGTTTAGCAAGAAATTTTTAAATTTGTCAAAGCTAAGGAGACCCATGCCCACTTGTGAAAAGCTGGAACTGCACTTAAGTGAGCCGGCCCATCATTGGGGAACCACAGTTGCAGCGCTTGGCAACACTGCAAGCATCAGACACCCAAGCACTCAGCAGCTATTGCCTCGTGTGGCTGGTGCCCCGAGCCAGTACAGTAAGGGGTAGTCCAGCACATCTGAGTGACAAGGCAGTCCTACACTGCAAGAACATAGGTGCACTATAACCAGTGCTTTAAACGGGCCGGTACTCACCGGTACTGAGTACCGGCACTTCTTCATTTTCTCCCCTTGAGTACCGGCACTTTTTTCTAGAAGAAAGAGAGTACCGGTACTCATGGGGATCTGACTTTAACAGAGGCAGCGCGCTCCCTTTATCCCTCAAGTTATACTACGGCAGCACCTTTCAAGCACTGCACGGAATCAATCAATGGAGCTCGTCACCAGGACCCAGAGTGAGCCGCTTTGTAAATCAGAGCAGAGGTTTGTCTGCTGAGTCATTTGCTTATCCAAATATCTTTCACAGTGGGCGCTAAGAGGGGACTGTAAAATCTAATGGGTGGCGGTGGGAGGCACTATTCAGGTCATAATAAAAGAACGTATGGGAATGCTTTTACAGTCGCCACACATCTGAATTGCTTTCTTGCACACTTCCACTTCCACACTCGCTGAGTCCTATTTCATCGACCTTGGACAGACCTTAAGACCAATCAAAAATGTGGAGATTGGCACCTGGTTCCCCAGTACAGACGTTGTCGGCTCTGGCCCTAACTCCGGTTTACAAATGTTCCAGGAAAGACTTATTTATTTTATGCGTTTTTATATAGCGCAGACTTTACCCGAAGATGTCAGAGCGCTTCACAATAGGAACAGTAATGATACATGAGGAGAAAATTACAAGTGAACAAATTACAAAAGCAACTGTTAAGTTACATGAGGCAAAAGTGACAATTGTGAGCAAACAAAAAACAAGAGGTAGCAAACGATACATTACTGGATGAAAAAGTGATATGTGTGCAGGTTACAAAAGCATACAAAGTACAAGTAGAGGTATAGTACTGAAATAAATGGCAGACACTCCAGCACAAGAACAAACGTTACATGAGGCAATGGTGGCACTTGAGCAAGTATCTAAAGCAAACAAAATGTAAGAGGTGGCAAACAGTAGGTTACAAGAGAAAAGTGACGTGTGCATGTTGCAAAAGAGTACCAGTACTGGACAGATGACTCAGTGGGCTGTAGGCCACCGATTCGATTTAAGGCAGGCTGAAGCAGCATGTAATCCTTAGGCGGTTGATAAAATGCATGCAGATTTCGTGCATACAACCTTGGCACGGTCAAAAAGCTAACCCCGCCTCTTGTTCCCCCTTAGCCCCACCCTTAACTCCGCCCACTGCTCCTTTTGGTGAGTACCTGCACTTATTTTTTTCCATTTGAAGCACTGACTATAACCAGTACTTCTGTGTAAGGAAGGCACCAAACACACCCACCAGCATGGTTCAAAGGGGAGCCCTCCAGGCCCATCAGGCCCCATGTTACCCTCACAGGCTGCGCACTGCCATAGCCTGGGGGAGTCCATGCAGAGGCAAACCCCCGCTCCAGCCACACTGCCTACAGAGCGATAGTGCCATGTTGCCCAGGAAGGAGGGTACTGTACGTCCACATCCTCAGGCCCGCCAGTCACGTGGCTATGTGCCACTTCGCACCAGCATCCAAGGTCCCTAGAGGAGTCGCCAAACCACCGCTGCTGCGCCCAAGCGCACTGACGCCATGAACAAACCCGGCTGCGACAGGAGCTGATGGCCAACAAGCCAGAGCGAACGGACACACAGAGGTGATGACGGCCCACCACCAGGCCACAGGCACGTGGTCGTGTCACCACTACAACCTTTCAGGGTGACCGCCGACCCGGCCATGGCAGCCCCACGATGGAAAGCGTGGATAGGACGACTGAACAACTATTTTAGGGGCACCAGAGAGACTGTGAAAAAGTTGCTACTCATCTACTATGGTGGCGCTGAGATCTACTATCTGTTTGAGACTTTGCCCACACAGGAAATGATAATGACTTTGAGGCTGCGGTCGCCGCGCTCAACAGGCATTTCGATCCCCAGCTCAACACAGACTTCAAGCGCTTTAAGTTCAGACAAGCGTCGCAGTCAGACACACAGTCTGTGGACATGTTTTATGCATAGCTGTGCAGGCTGGCAAGCTCATGCGCCTTCACGGACGAAAGGGAAGAAATTTGCGGACAAGTCATCCAGGGATGCCGCTCAGCACTGCTACGGAAACTGATCCTTCGACAGCCGGGGATCTATCCTGACGAGATCCTCATCTTGGACAGGTCCCACAAACTCTCCGACGCCCGGGCGTGCAAAATGGAGGCTGCCCTGCAAAGGACTGCCATGTCGCCATCACCGCTGAAGTACGCAACCATACAGGAAGAGAGAGTCAAAGCCATACAACTGCGTCTGACTATGGCCTGCCATGCACCGCATCCATCAACAAATGGGGCATACAGCATCTGTGGGGTAGAACACCCATCAACTGCAGTGTGTGGAGCAAGGGTAGAAGACATACTCCCGCTGCGGAAAGGTGAATCACTTCGGAGGTACAAAAGACTGAGTTTTGGGGTGTTGTCTGCAGCCGAAGTCTTCCAAAATGCCATCCAGGAAGCACTGTCCGGGCTACAGGGCGTCATAAATCTGAGTGATAACATTCTGGTGTTCTCAAACAAGTTGGAAGAACATCACACCCACCTCCGAGCCACCCTAAAGCAGCTAAAGGACTGTTGTCTGACTTTCCACAGGGGCAAGTGTTCCTTTTACCAAGAGTCGGTCGACTTCTTTGGCTACATCTTCACCAGAGAAAAATTGAGCCCCCGGTGTATCTGGTCTCGGTGTTTGAGAGCGCCCGGCTGGCGTAAGCGACTGGCTTCCATGTTTCTTGGTCATGCTCCTAGAGGAGGACAACTCCTAGAACTACGGGGCTTGCGTCCACCACCAGCTCTGTGCGTGGAGCAGGGTGGAAGTAGGCCATCACCGTCTTGTCCATGAGGGCCGTCTTTATGGTATTGAATGCTGTGTTGGCAGCTACCATCCATTTCCATTGGCGGTCACTGCGGGTGAGGGTGCGGAGTGGCTCCGACAGAGAAGCCAGGTTCGGAATGAACCTGCCTCAGTAGGTGGCCAAGAAAGCGATGGCCAACCGGGCGGCAAGCACCCCGAAGTCTACCAAAGAAGTCTGCAGTTTCCTTGGCATGGCCACCTACTGAGGCAGGTTCATTCCGAACCTGGCTTCTCTGTCGGAGCCACTCCGCACCCTCACCCGTAGTGACCGCCAATGGAAATGGATGGCAAGAAAGACTTTTCCTGAGGCAGGCTGACTACAGGAGTTTTCCCTCCTCTCCCCCCATGGGGCAAGTGTTCGTTGCATTTAGGGCAGTGGTAGTTTCTTGCCACCTGTTGGTAAGAACGGAGCCCCGTCTTTTTACTTAGGTCCTGATGAATGCCCTGGAGCCACCTGGGCCAACAAGGCAGAAACATGTTGACTATTTACGCGACGGTTAAGGGACAATACATTTTCCCATACACCGTAGACTGTTTTTAACATCATATATTTATTAGTCACATTAAAATTATTTAAAATAACTATAATGATTTTTACTTTCACTCACATCCTCACGGGCCACCACTTAGTTTAGAAGTGCATCCCTGTCATCAGGTGTATGCCCGCCCTCTATCAAACGAAGGTTTTAGAGGGCGAGGACTGGTCAATGATGAAGCATGACACCAGGTGGTGTGTGAGACCAGTCCGTCACATTTTGTGAGATGCCTTTGCTCACAACACAGATGTAATCCTAACAGGGTCACTAAACTAGGAGCAGCTCTTTTGTGGGAAATAGTTAGTAGTTGAGGCTGCTAGCTCCTAGAACCCCGTGCCTCTCGTCTCCTACTCCTCGCTCTGTGGAGTTCGTTTGTGGTTACAGCATTTCCACCTTTACCTGTATGGACAGGAATTCCAGGTAGTGACGGACCACAAGCCGCTGCTCCCACTTTTCGCAGGGTCCTCAAGACTGGCGCCTTCCAGGATTGAAAGATGGGCCTGTGAGGAGGACTGAGTAAACGCAGACGGAAGTGGCCGACGGGCGAGCCGACACCTCCTCAGCCGGAAACGAACAGCGGTCTAGTCTTGACCGAGGCACAAAGGGAGGGGCCTCTTACATCAGCTGACCCAAAAGGAGGACAGGCAGAAGCGGAGATGTGTGAGGACGGAAGGAAGCGAACGGAGAAGGCAGAAGCGCGAGACCAGAAGAATGAGGACAGAGACGATCCAGACGTGAAGACGGAGAAGCGGAGGAGCATCTGTTATACAGCGCTCAAACCCGTGGGCTGCTGAAGGAAGAAGACACCCCAGGTCCCTACGCCATGGTCCTGGAGACGGGTCGTGGTCTGACGCGAGCACCGCTCAAGGGATTGTTTTGTTGGGGGTGGTGGGGAGGCACTGGGAGTTAGAGCATGCAGGGTGGGTTTACCCAAGCACTCAATAACCCCTCACGATTCCCTTCCCCCACTACGCGGTGACTGGCGACAGTGGCACTAAAAGCACGAGGGTAAACAGAGAGCCCAGTTTTAACCCTGCTCTGTTTTCTTTTCCTTCCCTGCATCTCCACCGGAGAAAGAGAGAGAGAGAGCGAGAAGCCCAAAAGCCTGGGAATATCACAAGGCCCTGGAGAGCTGGAGAAGACCCCTGAGGAGAAGAAGGGAGATACCTTCTCCAATAATTTTTTGTTGTTTCTTTTTCCTATCTTTCTTTGACCTGACTTAAAGAACTGAGCACTGAGGCTCTTGGGAGCTATACCAACTCTAGAGACAGACCTTAAACGAAAGGAAATAAAAGAGAACGTTTATGATAATATAGCGTCCTGTGGTCCCTCTCACCCCTCGGAACACCCTACACCCTACAAAGTGGTGTCAGAAGTGAGATTTTCATCTCAAAGTGTTGCATCATGACACAGCCCGTGCCTGTAGAGAGTATTATCTCTCAGCTCACGGAAGGACAAAGGCTGGTGTTGGAACAACATGTCCAAACCGCACAAAGAGATAGAGAAGCCCTACAGGACGCTTTAACCCCTTCGATGCTCATGACGAGCTCAGCTCGTCATGAGGCACACTGGAGCTGTGCTTATGACGAGCTGAGCTCGTCATGATACACTGGGGATCACGGATTTCCAGCACAGGAGGGGAAAGGTCCTAGCAGCCAAGGTGTTAAAGGAGCAGGCCAACCTACTCACAATCAATCAACAGGTACAGGACACTGCGATCCTACAGCTCACAGACGCCATTGTGAGCACCAAGGTACATCCTAATTTCCCGGGGTCAGTGTTACAAAAATACCAGGAGAGTGAAGACCCGACTATTTTTTTTATCAATTTTGAAAGAGTAGCAAGCACAGCGGCCTGGCCCCAAGAGCAGTGGAGCCAATATATCGCCCCTTTCCTATCAGGCGAACTTCAGACAGCATACCAGGCTGCCAACTCCGATGGCACTACTGCCTACAAGGAAGTCAAAAGAGCCATTCTCGAGCGACTGGGTTGCGACCAGGAGTTCTGTAGAACAAAGTTCTGGAAAGAGAAATGGACTGCCGGACACAACCCACACGCTCTCTATTATCGGATCAAGGATCTGGGCAACCGATGGTTAACCCCCATACCTCCACCATGGAAGAACTAGCAGAGAAAATATATATTGAACAGTTCCTGGATGCATTGCCCTCCATCACCCGTTCATGGGTGAAGCAGCACCCCAACTGTACTTCCACAATGACCTCGACCAGATCCTAAGCCCCAAACAGCTTCCTGCATGCCTCCTAAACACCTCTTCCCTTCTCCTGGTCCAAGTGGCCAACGGCCACAGTGTTATCACTGCGCTGAATGGGGGCATATAGCCAGACAGTGTCCCCATCAGACCCCCGCGGTCCAACCCATGGAAGTGGAGTACTCTAGAGAGCAGATTTACGTAACAGAGAAGAGTCCCCACCAGAACAGGAAGGAGGTTCTCTTAAACGGGAAGAAACAACATGCTCTGTTGGACACTGGATGTCATGATACAGTGATAGATCAGGCCTTGGTATCCCGACTACAAATAAGGGAGACTGAACACGTAAGCGTTACTTGTGTACACGGGGACACCAAGAGCTATCCGGTAGAAGAGGTTCTGTTGGATGTAGCAAACGACCCAAACCTACAAAAGGTTGGCGTCATACCCTCTCTACCTGAGGCGGTGATCGTTGGCTCCGACCACCCCAGATTTGAGCAGTATCTCAACGAGACAAAGGAGAGTGCTACAACCTGGTTGCACAAAGCACCTTTTAGCAAGAGCTCAAAAAGAAAGGACAAAAAGAGCAGACAAGAAAGACGAAGGGTGAAGTGGGACTTTACTCGTTCTCTACCATCAAGCCCTGCTTTTCCTCTCTCTCTTGCACACTCGAATAGTACGGTCCTGGTTAGCTTCCGCACTGCCCAGCTGGAGGACAACGCCCTTAAGCACGCTTTGGAACAAGTCCAAGATCAAGAGCCAGAGCAGGTAGGACCATATTTTTGAATAAAAAGAGGTTTGTTATACAGGGCTGTGAGAAGGGACACACACACTACCGCCCAGTTAATCGTTCCCCTTCCCTTTCGAGGGCATGTTCTGCACCTAGCACACAATCAAACAGCCGGTGGACACTACGTTAAAGAGAATACCCTGAAGTACCTGTTGGATAGGTTTTATTGGCCCGGGGTGTACAGAGACATAGCAAAACACTGCACTGCATGTGTACGATGCCAATACACTAACCCGGGATGTGTAAAAAAAGCCCCTCTACACCCCTTGCCCATCATCGACGTCCCTTTTAAACAGGTAGGGATGGATCTGGTCGGTCCTTTGCCCCCCTGCACCAGAGGACTCAAGTACATACTGGTCATAGCTGATTATGCTAGAAGGTTTCTGAAGGCCTTTCCTTTATCCAGCATGACCACCCCTACCATAGCTCATGCCATGATTTCTCAATTTTTTCCGAGAGTGGGGTTCCTGTCAGAGATACTAACTGACCAAGGGACCCCTTTCATGACTCATCTAATGGCACAAGTCTGTACGATCCTGGGCCTCTACCGAATCCGAACAGATGTATACCACCCCCAAACAGATGGCCTTGTGGAGACCTATAATAAGACCATAAAAACCATACTTCGCAAGTTTATCTAAGAGACAGGGAGCGACTGGGATCAAAAGCTGCCCTTAGTCCTCTTCGCCATCAGGACACATGAACAGCGGTCCACAGGCTACTCCCCATTCAAACTCTTGTTCGGAAGAAAACCCTGAATGCTGCTGGACATGGCGGTAGAGCAATGGGAGGGGGAGGACGAGGAAGGAAAGCCTTTGGCACGTTACGCTGCTGATCTTAAAACCACATTCACCGGGGGACTAGTACACAACAATATGGAGAAAGCACAGAGGACACATAAAACATATTACGATCAAAACAGCCAGCTGAAGGTATTGAGTCCAGGTGACAAAGTGCTTCTCTTGCTCCCTTCCACTGAGAACAAACTGTTGACGCAATGGAAAGGCCCCTATATTATAGACAAGAAAGTAACCCCGTCACATATAGTGTTCTACTACCCAGGCAGGCCGGGGAAAAAACAAATCTATCACGTGAACCTCTTGAAAAGGTGGGAAGAACACGCTTTGCCTTAAGTACAAGGAAAACCTGCCCTCCTCGTGTGTACCGACAGACACCTAGACATTCCCCTAGCAAACACCCAGGAACCCCAGACCGAGGCAGTCCCAACTGGGGATATCCTATCCTCTGTACATAAAGCACATGTGCTTGCCCTACTGGATGGTTTCCAGGTCAATTTTCTTCCTCTTCGGGTTGACTACCTTGGTATAACATGACATTGTATCACTAGATCATACCATCATAAAACAGAAACCCTTTAGGATCCCAGCGGCTAAAAGAGAAGCAGTGCAGTAGGAAGTGACTACCATGTTGCAGGCCCACATAATAGAACCCTCCCAAAGCAATTGGTGTTCCAATTATGATCGTGCCAAAGCCCGACAGCAGTCTGCACTTCTGCATTGACTTCCGGCGAGTGAATGAGATCACCAAATTATACACATACCTCATGATCCGAATCGACAAACTGATTGAACGACTAGGAAAAGCAAGGTATATATCAACCCTTCATCTTACCAAGGGATACTAGTAGATACCCTTAACCCCACTAGTCAGAGAGAAAACAGCGTTCTAAACACCATCGGGTCTATACCAATTTAACGTGCTCCCCATTGGCTTGCACGGGGCACCTGCCACGTTTCAATGGTTGATGAACAGGATTCTGAGGCCCCATATGGAATACGCCGCCGCATACCTAGACGATATAGTCGTCTTTAGCCATACTTGGGAGGACCATGTGAAACACCTGACTGCTGTGTTTTCAGTCATCAGAACAGCCGGCCTCACTATAAACCCGAAGAAATCCCTGCTAGTCACTAACTCAATTCAATACTTAAGGTATACAATACAGGAAGGCCTTATAAAACCCCAAGTAAACAAAGTGGAAGCCATCAAAGCGATCCCTACCCCCGCTACCAAACGAGACATCCGCTCCTTCCTAGGTTTTATACGGTATTACCCTAGTTTAGCCCAAATGTTTCTTCCCTGGCCAGCCCCCTATCTGATTTACTGACAGGGAAATACCCTCCTGTATACCAGCCTGGGGCAACAAACACCAGAAGAGCTGTCAAACCTTGAAAAACGCCATCTGCACTTACACAGTCCTGATTTCCATAAGACATTCATCCTACAAACCGATGTTTCTGACTCAGGTTGGGTGATGTACTATATCAGCCAGACTCTGACAGTGTCAGGAGTGGTCAGACCAGGGTTTCTAAAACCCCAAGGAAATGTCAGAAGAGGCATAAGTTACTGAGCCCCAACTAGTCAAGACTTCGCAGGGTTATTTCTTTACCCTTAGTCTCTCTTTGGCTGCAATATTTATGGAGTTCGCGGCCGCGGAATTCCAAGATGGCGGCCAAAGACCGACACATGGGTTATCAGTCTGGTTGTTCTGCTCGCGAGCAGCCGCAGCTGTTTTAGCGTTCTTCAACTGACAGAACTGTAGGACAGGCTGCGTTCCTTGAGTGCTCTGTCCTATTTTCCTCTAAAGACTCAGCGGTTTTTGATGAAGGTTTTGGAGTTCCAGAATTTGAAAAGTTAAGTGAAGCTAGTGAAGTTTGCTCGTATTCTTTGTGAGAAAGTTTTTCCTATGACTTTAGTTACATTTTTGAAGGTCTTAAGAAGCGTATTCAGCCTAAACTCTAGTTACAGTGTCAAGTGGATATTCTTCTGAAGTTTTTTTTCTTTTTGACTAGTTTCTCTCTGTGCTACGAGAAATTAGAGAACCGGAAGAGACTTGAAGTAGAAATTAGAAGTGTAGAGACGCAAGTAGCAGTTTCCTCTGCACATTCAAGCACCTTACTTATCAAAGAACATTCTCTGGCAATAAGCACATTCTATTGAACTGAATACTACCTCGCAGCAGAAATATAGGTTTAAGTAGATATAAATATATATATATATATATGTACTTACCAACGTGCGGTGTCCGTATCTGCTGAAAGACAAGAAGACGAGAAAGGCACGTCAGAACAAGTCTAAATTGTATGCTGCTTAATTCGCAACAAACATCATTATAAAAGAATAAAAGAGAAAGCAAGGATCAGGTGTTATACAGGTAACAACAGTTTAACAGAGAGAGATTAGTTAGCGCTTAAGAAATAGAAATAGAATTTACATATCGTTTTGTGTTACAGGGTTCAACAAGAATTCTCACACCTAACCCCAACAGAATAGTGATAGATCGACACATATAGATCAACACTAAGTTAAGAGAGCTGCAAAGCACTGTGGAAAGACAGGTAACCTAGAAGTAGTAGTTATATAGGAGGTGAGGAACAGTAGTAGGTGGTTACATGTTGTAATTTGTTGCAGGAGTCTACAAGAAGAATTGTATGAGTCCAGTCCAGAAGAAACGAAGCAGTGCAGTCTCTCTTTCTCGTCCCAACCCCCTTTCCCCCTTGCTCCTGCCAGTGAGCATTGAAGCTCACTGTAGTGGTGTTGGGGAGTGAGGAAATTCGCATCTGCTTCTGTGGAATCTATAGTTTAGGTTTTGGTACTTGACAGATTGAAGTGCCGTTGCCCAAAACTTCCACCCGAGCAGGATGGCAGAGGGAATCAATGTTAAGGCCTTAGCATCAGTGTTAGATGGTATTCAGAAGCAATTGAGTGATACTATGGAAGAGAATAAGTCTCTTAGGGAAGAAGTGGGAAAGTCTAGTCAGGAGGCTCTTTTCTTACGACAAACATTTGAGGAATTCTCTATTGGTTCGCACCCTGTGTCCAAGGAAAGTAATATTCTGTCCTTCTCCCCTGCACCTTCTGTTACTGAGTTGACTACCCAGGTTATACATTCCATCTCTCCCACGATTCCCCTGGCAGCACCAGAAAGATTTAGTGAAGATACCCATAAGGCCCAGATTTTTTTTACTCAGTGTTCTTTACACTTCCTGTGTAGACCCATTATATTTAAAGAGGATCAATCAAAGGTGGCTTTCATATTGTCCTACCTGAGTGGAGATGCAGCGGCGTGGTCTATGCCATTGGTAAACGACAATGATTCCATTTGATATGATTTTGATGCTTTCAAGAAGGAATTTTTACACATCTTTGACAGACGATCTATTTCTCAATCTACCGATAATGAACTTCTGGATTTGAAGCAGGGAAATCGAGATTTGGTGGTATACCTGGCTCAATTTAATAAATTGATTGCTGAGACCAATTGGCCAGAAGCCAAAAGAGCCGCCATCTTTTATAGAGGACTGAAAGATAAGTTAAAGGACGGTTTGTCACAAATTCCTAAGCGGCCTACTGAAGTTTCAGAATTAATTGATCTAGTCTTGCAGATTGACCAACGTCAATGTGAAAGAAGGAATGAAAGATGCAAGGATGTGAGATATATCCCTCCGCGATTCGACAGAGTTAGGTCAGAAATTTCCAAACCTAAATAAGTCATAGGTGACGAAGAACCAATGCAAATTGGGTCAGTTCAGGGACCCTTGTCAAACTTTGCATGTATTTTGGAAACTCCAGGCATTTCGTTAAAGATTGCCCGAAAAAGCCAAAAAATAACACATGGGTAAAAGACAGGCTCCACCATTAGGAGGAGTTGCTCTGGTGGAAGCTATTGATAAGCCAACTCCTGACTCTCAATTCATTGCAAACACTTTGCAATCATCAGCTCCGCATTTAATTATCTCTATTCAAATAAGATTTGGAAATTCTGAAGTAAATAAAATTTCGGTCATGATTGATTCCGGGGCAACCGGTAATTTTTGTGATATCAGATTTGCCCAATCCTTGAAGATTCAAATTCTTAAGAAGGATAGACTTGAAGCTGTTTGTGCTGTGGATGGTACTAATCTTTCCTCGTGCCCCATTGTGTATGACACTGAAGAAATCTCCTTGAGAGGGCCTGGAAATCATCTAAGCATATTAAAATGTTGTCTCATTGACGCACCTCAGTTTCAACTCATTTTGGGGTTAGCTTGACTAACAGAGCATAACCCTAAAATTGATAGGGCCAAGAGGTCCATTGAAATGGACTCAGATTATTGTAAGCAACATTGTTATGGTAAAGGAATAGAGAGCCATCCGACTACATCATCTAAGAGTTTGGCCAGTATGACTCAGTCAATCTGTGCATTAGAGGTCCCAAATATTCCACAGGAATACCAGGATTTTGCCTCCGTTTTTGATGAACAGGAAGCAAAGAAATTACCTCCGCACCGAGAGTATGATTGCAGAATTGAGTTATAGCCTGGAGCCTCATTGCCTTGTAGTAGAATCTATGCTCTGTCTGAAGCAGAAAATCAACATCTTAAGGAGTATGTGGACCAATATCTGGCTAACGGATTTATCTGCCCATCCCAGGCTCCTGTCTCATCTCCACTCTTTTTTATTCCTAAGAAGGATGGCAAGGTGGGGACGTGTATTGATTATAGGGTGTTAAATCGTGTCACTAAGAAGAACCGATACCCTTTGTCCTTAATTTCTGAACTTCTAGATCAGGTAAAATAGGCAAGAGTGTATACAAAATTGGATTTAAGAGGGGCCTACCATTTAGTGCGTATAGCAGAAGGTGATGAATGGAAGAGAGCGTTCCGAACTCGGCTGGGTATGTTTGAGTAACAAGTTATGCCATTCGGCCTGTGCAACGCCCCAGCGGCATTCCAACACTTTGCCAACGATGTGTTAAGAGAGTTTTTGGATCGTTTCGCAGTTTTCTACATCGACGACATCCTCATCTTTTCGGCCAACATGAAGGAACACATTCAACATGTATGTGCAATCTTGAACAGATTATTGGAAAATCAACTCTTTGTCAAGTTGGAAAAATGTGTGTTCCATGCCACCCAAGTGGAGTTCTTGAGTTTCGTGTTGTCATCCGATGGAGTCTCTATGGATGAGACTAAAGTAAGAGCAATTAAAGATTGGTCGTCTCCACAAAATGTTCAGGAGGTGCAGAGCTTTATTGGCTTTGCAAATTTCTACAGGCGTTTCATTCCCAAGTTTTCTGAAAACGTTTGCCCACTTACTCGCTTGTTGAAGAAAGAGACCAAATTCGAATTAAAGGCAAAAGTAGACAAAGCCTTTGTGGAACTCAAGAGAATTTTCATCACTGCGCCAGTGTTGCAGCATCCAAACCCTGAAGAACCCTTTTACGTGGAAGCTGATATTTCTAATTTGGCCATTGGAGGAATACTTTCACAAAGGCAGAAGGTTACTGGGCAACTTCATCCTGTGGCTTACAGATCACGTAAATTAACTTCAGCTGAGATAAATTATTCCATTGCTGACAAAGAATTGCTTGCAGTCAAGGACGTCTTTCAAGAGTGGCAACACTATCTGTTAGGGACTAAGCATGAAGTGACAGTCTTTACCGATCATTGAAATCTGCAATTTTTAAGATCTGCGCGGATACTTACCCCCAGACAATTGAGATGGTCCTTGTTTTTTGCAGATTACATTTTTGTGTTAACCTACAGGCCTGGTTCTGTTAATGGAAAGGCTGATGCCTTATCTCATCTCAATACCGGTGAAGAAGAAAGCAAGACTAAAGAAGGGCTGATTATTCCTCAGGAGAAATAATCGGAGCCATTTTATATCCAGAATTTGAAGACAAGTTGAAGAATTCCCTTTCAAAGGATGAGTTGAGTACTTGGGTAAAGGAAGGAACTGGAAGAAAGATAAAAGACGGAAACCCACATTACCTGGACGACCTTTTTGTTCCTAATGATGATCTTCATTTAGAGGTGATTCAACATTGTCATGATGAATTGCTCGCAGGTCACAAGGGAGTCAAGAAGGCTTTGGAGTTAATTCAACAATAATTCTGGTGGCCCGCCATGGAAGCTCAGGTGAGACAATATGTAGCATCCTGTGAGCAGTGCATGAAAGGTCTAGGTCTGCCCCACAAGGTATTTTGCAACCGTTGCCCCCAGCTCCTTATCCGTGGCACACCATTTCCATGGATTTAATTTTTGGCCTCCCCTCTAGTCAGGGTTAAGCCACAATTTGGGTGGTGGTAGATCATTTTACTAAAATGAGTGACTTTATCCCTCTGAAGTCAATTCCTACTGCGACCCAATTGTCCACTCTGTTCATGCTGCTTGTAGTCAGGGCTCATGGCATTCCAACGGTGCTAATTTCCAATAGGGGCTCACAGTTTGTTTCACATTTCTGGAGGGCTTTTCCTAGGAGATTGGAAGTTGATTCTCGTTTGTCAACCAGTTTCCATCGTGAGACTGATGGACAAACAGAGAGAGTGAATCAAGAACTGGAGCAATATTTGAGCTTGTTTTTGATGGATAATGAGGGTGAATGGCTAATTTGGGCAGCTGAGTTTGCTTATAACAATGCTGAGCATTCCTCCACAGGGTATTCTCCTTTCTATTTAAACACTGAGAGACATCCAAACACATTTTAGGTAAAACAAGAGAGTGAGGTCCCGGCTGTAGAAGCGGTGGTTCAGGATTTACAAAAGGCCTATCAAGTAGCTACTAGTAATTTGATCAGAGCTAAGAGTTCTTACAAGAAGCAAGCAGACAAGAAGAGACGAGCTAATACCATTTATGAATCGGGTGACAAGGTTTGGATTTCGACTCGAAATATGCGCCTGAAAGGGAATCGTAAATTTCAACATAGATTTGTGGGAGCTTTTCAAGTAGAGAGAATGGTGAATCCCGTGTGTGTGAGGTTCGTCTTTCACCTAGGTTACGGTTACATCCGGTTTTTCATGTCTTTCTGTTGAAAAAGAATCCCCCACAATTGAGAGTGAGAGGTCCATCAGCTTCGGTTCAAATTCAGTCTAATGAAGAGTTTGAGGTTAAAATAATTTTAAATTCTAAAATAAGGAGAGGAAAGTTGTTCTACCTGGTAGATTGGAAGGGTTATGGCCCAGAGGAAAGAACTTGGGAACCAAAAGACAATCTGCATGCTCCCAAATGGTGAAAGAATTTTCATAGAACCCATCCTAATAAGCCAAAAGAGGTTGAGAAGGGAGCCTTGGTGGGAGGTACTGTCAGGAGTGGTCAGACCAGGATTCCTAAAACCCCAAGGAAATGTCAGAAGAGGCACAATTTACTGAGCCCCATCTATTCAAGACTTCGCAGGGTTATTTCTTTACCTTTAGTCTCTCTTTGGCTGCAATATTTATGGGGTTCGCTGCCGTGGAATTCTAAGATGACCGCCAAAGACCGACGCATGGGTTATCGGTCTAGTTGTTCTGCTCGCGAGCAGCGCAGCGGTTTTAGCGCTCGCTCGCAAAATTGCCTGCACACTTTAACTGACAGAACTGTAGGACAGGCTGCGTTCCTTGAGTGGTCTGTCCTATTTTCCTCTGAAGACTCTGCGGTTTTTGAAGGAGTTCAAGCATTTGAAAAGCTAAATGAAGCTAGTGATGTTTGCTCGTATTCTTTGTGAAAAAGTTTTTCTATGAGAAGCGTATTCAGCCTAAACTCTAGTTACAGTGTCAAGTGGATATTCTTCTGAAGTTTATTTTCTTTTTGACTAGTTTCTCTCTGTGCTATGAGAAATTAGAGAACCGGAAGAGACTTGAAGTAGAAATTAGAAGTGTAGAGACTCAAGTAGCAGTTTCCTCAGCACATTCAAGGACCTTACTTATCAAAGAACATTCTCTGGCAATAAGCACATTCTTTTGAACTGAATACTACCTTGCAGCAGAAATATATGTTTAAGTAGATATAATTATATATATAATTGTACTTACCAACGTGCGGTGTCCGTACCTGCTGAAAGACAAGAAGAAGAGAAAGACACGTCAGAACAAGTCTAAATTGCATGCTGCTTAATTCACAACAAATATCATTATAAAGGAATAAAAGATAAAGAAAGGTTCAGGTGTACAGGTAACAACAGTTTAACAGAGAGAGAGATAAGTTAGCGCTTAAGAAATAGAAATAGAATTTACATATTGTTTTGTGTTACAGAGTTCAACAAGAATTCTCACACCTAACCACAACAGAATAGTGATAGATCGACACACATAGATCAACACTAAGTTAAGAGAGCTGCAAACCACTGTGGAAGGACAGGTAAACTAGAAGTAGTAGTTATATAGGAGGTGAGGTACAGTAGTCAGTGTTTACATGTTGTAATTTGTTACAGGAGTCTACAAGAAGAATTGTTTGAGTCCAGTCCAGAAGAAACGAAGCAGTGCAGTCTCTCTTTCTCATCCCAATCCCCTTTCCCTCGCGCTCCTGCTAGTGAGCATTGAGGTTCGCTGTAGTGGTGTTGGGGATTGAGGAAATTCGCATCTGATCCTGTGGAATCTACAGTTCAGGTTTTGGTACTTGACAGTGACCTAAAACCTCTTCTCTACATCAGTCGTAAACTATTCCCCCGAGAGAAGCATTGCTCCACAATAGAAAAAGAGTGCCAAGCGATAAAATGGGCCATAGAAGCCCTGCAATATTATCTGTTGGGAAGCCCATTTATTGTCCTCACTGATCACGCCCCACTCAACTGGCATGTAAAGAACAGGGACACCAACCCTGCATCCTTCGGTGGTTCTTAGCATTGCAGCCTTTTTCTTTCCAGACAGTGCATATTCCTGGAGCCAAGCAAGTAAGTGCTGACTACCTGTCCCGGCACCCGTTTACAGAATGGCCCCAATGTCCATTCCTAAGGGGGGCAGACGGGAAGTGGCCAATGGGCGAGCCGACACCTCCTCAGCCGGAAACGAACAGCGGTCTAGTCTTGACTGAGTCACAAAGGGAGGGGCATCTTATGTCAGCGGACCCAAAAGGCGGACAGGCGTAATCATGTGAGGACGGAAGGAAGCGAACGGAGAAGATGGAAGCGTGAGACCAGAAGAAGGAGAACGAAGACGATCCAGACGGGAAGACAGAGAAGCGGAGGAGAATCTGTTATACAGCGCTCAAACCCGGCGGGTTGCCAAAGGGAGAAGACGCCCCGGGTCCCTATGCCACAGCCCTGGAGACAGGTCGTGGTCTGAGGCGAGTACCGCTCAAGGGATTGTTTTGGTGGGGGTGGTGAGAAGGCACTGGGAGTTAGAGCACGCAGGGTAGGTTTACCCAAAGACTTGATAACCCCTTACGATTCACTTTCCCCACTACCCGGTGATTGATGACGGTGGCACTAAAGCACAAGGGTAAACAGGCAGCCCGGTTGTAACCCTGCTCTGTTTTCTTTTCCTTCTCTGCATCTCACCCTGTTGGAGAGAGAGCGAGAACCCCAAAAGACTGGGAATATCACAAGGCCCTGAAGAGCTGGAGAAGACCCATGAGGAGAAGAAGTGAAACAGCCTACCCATCGAGTTTTATTCCAACTATATAGACATCCTTGCCCCTAGATTGCTTTCGGTCCTTAAGGAGGCCAGGGAACCGGGAGTGCTGCCTTCCTCGACAAGGGAGGCCATCGTCATCCCTCTTCTCAAACCGGGGAAGGCCCCTACTGACCCCTCTGTGTACCGACCCCTGTCCATGCTAACCTCTGATTATAAAATATTGAGTTGAATCCTGGCTACTCGACTCCTTACACATACAGGTACACTTAGTACATTCCGATCAGGCCCGCTTCATTCCTACTCGTAATACCGCGGGCAGCATACGTCGATTGGTTCGCATATTGAGTGGGGTCCACAACGATGAAAAACAGACAATGGTCCTCTCTGTAGATATAGCAAAGGCATTCGATAGTTTAGAATGGCCTTACTTGTTTTTCGTTATGAGAGCCTTTGGAATTGGGGAGGGCTATATCCGCTGGACCGAGATACTATACTCATCGGCGAGCGCCAGAGTGAAGGTGGGGAATGTCATCTCCTCCTCGTATCCAGTGGGACACGGTACCCGACAATTGCTTCAACTTCTTAATAAGATCAATATTGCTATTGTTGTCGACATGCCGGTGAGGGTGGGTCGGCAATGGGAGGGCAGAGGGAGGGTGGAACAGCTTTTTCCTTTTAATTTTTTTCCTGTTCTATGCTCTACAGCACATGCAACCATACTGTGTAGTTGGGTAAGCTGGTGACAACTGAGACCACTGGGCACCGTTGTCGTTGGATAATGACTGTACACTACCTATATTATGCTATGGCCCTTGTTAGATCATCGCATGTTGCGTACTTTTACTGCTGCCTACAAGAGTTTGAAAAGCATGTAATGTTTGGATTGATTACTATGTAAGCTGTTTGCGGTTTAAACAATAAACAGATTTAAAAAAAATTTAAAAATGAGGAGAAGAAGGGAGATATCTTCTCCAATAATTTTTTGTTGATTGTTTTTCCAATCTTTCTTTGACCTGACTTAAAGAACTGAGCACTGAGGCTCTTGTGAGCTATACCAAACTCAGACACAGACCTTAAACGAAAGGAAATAAAAGAGAACGTGTATGATAACATAGCGTCCTGTGGTCCCTCTTGCCCCTCGGAACACCCCACACCCTACAGGGCCGTCCAGTCGCAGGAGTACAACTTCAAGGTTGTGTTCCGTCCAAGGGCAAATTACTCAGCAGACTACCTCTCGTGGCACCCCAGGCTACCAGTCGCTCAAGCCCTCCCTACAGACGTAGCATATTTGGAGGCCTTTTTGAAGATTGATCTTGTACTATGCATGCCCAAAATCCACATTAGAGGATATTGGCCAAGCCACGGCCGTGGACGAGACGCTTGCCAGGGTGAAGAATGCCCTGATGAACAATGGGTGGACCCATTTCCTGGATGGAAGAGGGCCATGCTCTGCAACAGCTCTGGCAGATCCGACATGATCTGAGTGAAGGAGAGCAGAAAGTCATCCTAAGGGGGCACCTGATCGTGAACCCCAGGGCACTGCAGGATCGCATCATCAAGCTAGCATAGTGGGGCACCAAGGGATGGGGAAAACCAAATCCCGGCTACAAAACAAAGTTTGGTTCCCAGCGATAGATACCAGAGTGGAAGACATGGTGCGCCAACGTCACTCATGCACCATCACGGGCGGAGACCCGGCACCAGCCCCCGTCATCACCGAAGAGCCATGCGCGCTACCATGGTCTAAGGTCAGCATCGACTTTGGGAGCTTCCCTGAGGGCTGCCACACGCTGGTGATCGTTGACTCATTCTCCAAGTTCCCAGTGGTGGAGGTGGTATCATCCATGGCGTTCCCGCACGTCAAGAAAATACTGGACAAGACATTCGTCCACCAAGGCCTGCCGGATGAAATCCGTTCAGACAATGGACCCACATTCCAAGGCCATGAGTTTCAAGAGTATATGGAAAATAAGGTGATACGCCACAGGAAGATCACCCCTCTGTGGCCTCAAGCCAACGGGAAAGTGGAACGTTTTATGCGGGCCCTTAACCGAGTTCTGCGAATTGCAGTGGATCAGGGGAAAGATGTCGACACCCAACCAATTTCGAGATGCCTACCAGGAAACGCCCCACAGCACCACCAAGTGTGCTCCTGCTCACCTGCTTTTCAAAAGAGCCACAAGGACAGCATCCCGGCCGATCCAGCGTGGAAACCTCCTGAAAGAGACAACACTGCCACACAGGCTAGGAGGATGGTCACCAACTAGAAGACAAGAGTTAACCGAGGAGCAAAAGAACCACAGCTGAAGGTGGGAGACAGCATTGTGGTTAAAGACAGACACCAAGGCTGGAAGTTCAGAACGCCGTATAAACCAGAAGAATGGACCGTTGTCAGGGTGCAAGGGACCATGGTCACAGCACAAAGACGACAGTCAGCCGGAATGTATCATGTTTTAAGAGAGCTCATGGGCTGGACACCGACTCAGCGGAGGCAGAAGATCTGGACGGAGCCCAGTATCACACGCCTGTTAGTTCGCCAGAACCTGTGACCTCCCCAAAGCGACACCTGCGAACAGAAAGTGGAGACGCAGCAACTGCCGCTCAACGACACAGCCAAGACGCTGTAACTCAAAATACCCCTCACACCCAGGTGGATGCAGTGGCCAGTTCCAACTCCCGGAGCCAGAGGTATGGTCTCCGGCTGAACCCTGCACCCAGCCAGAAGCTGAAAGACTTCTTGTGCACATCCCCCCTAAACATGCAGATCATGGTGGACGATCACTAAAGAAAAGGAGAGTTGTAGAGAGCCACGCGGGCTCTCCCATACTATGTATCAGCCATGCAGTCCTCGGGGCGGGCTCCACCCGAGGAGATAAAATAAACAGCGAGAGACCTCTTGGGGTCTGCCCACCAGCATGTAACAAACTGTGTGGAGTGTCTTACTCTTTAGCTCTGTGTAGGCCCTGTCACCCCTAGGCCAGGCTTCAATGGTTCACCTTGAGTGTGCTGCTACTGACTCTAACTTGCTGGAAGCATCAGGTGGACCCCACAAGGCACTGTGAGCCCCCAAAATCGGTGAGATGACTATCTAACTTTTCACAAGTTTGCCTCTATCCTTGTTGCCTTTGCTGTGTCAAGCGCCAATTGCAAATATTGACCCTAAATGTTCACGACCCACATCAACAGCACAAAGCAAGCGCGCTAATGGGAAGTCTATGCCACTTAGAGGTGCCTCACGTTCTTATTTGTACTGACACACTCACGCTCTAGTGTGCTAATGGGGTTTTCCACCCATGGCAAGTTGACAAGATGCACACCTGTTGAGCCTTTCACCTGCAGTTCATTAAACATTATTTAGTTTGTAGATTTTTATGATTATTGTAGGGCAGGCATTGTGTACAGAGACATGCTGCGCATCGTCATTCTGTGCTACACGTATACATTACAAAGACAACAATGGTTGGCTGTTGCTGTCAAGGTGACATTTTTAAACAAGAGATCTGCCAAATCAGGGCGCTGAGTTGCTTCGTGATCCGAGGGCTCAGATGTCAGAAAGCCGAACCGACTGCGCCCTTGTTACACGTCAAGCACCTCTGAGAAGTGCAGGGCTGCGCGCCGTAAAAAAACGTCCTCTCGGAACAAACACCCTGATGTGCCCAAGGAGGGGGGGGCAATAGCACCTCGAGCAGGTGCTGCAAAACACAAGAGAAGCTGGTGGAGGTGCAGGGAGCGAAGAGGAGGGTGGGAAGGGAGGTGGGGAGGGAAGAAGGAAGGCGCGAGGCAGGAATGGAAAGAAAAACAAGCATTTACAATGCAATAGGACTCGTTTTTACGCAAGACCTAATGCACCACGGACAACGGGAGGGAGGGCACAGACAACGGGAGAGAGGGTGGGGGGAAGAAGGCATGGAGGACTGGAGTGCCGGTGGGGGGGAGGGGAGATAAGGGGGCTGCAACGTAGTGCACACAGTCCGTACTGTGTAACACTCGCAGTAAAAGGGCCAGTAGCCATGGGAGGTGACAAATGACGACATGACCGTGATAAAGAGGGACTAAAAAACCTCATAATGATTCATAAGACAGCATTTATGAAGGACAAAGACTCAAGCCAATGAAAAAATGAGCGGGGCAGTGGGTGGGGCTTCCCTCACATACTGAACTACCCCAGATCTTTCCTAGAGCAGTACTTGCACGCAGTCTCTAGGCTCGACCATATATTTATCTATACCCTCTTACCCTTCTAAGCTCCATTTATTTAGTCTTTTACTCTCTTGAAAAAAAAAAGAATTCTAGTAGCTGATGTAATGTGTAACTGATGTAATTTTGTAATTTCTATGGAGCCTTATGTAAAGCGCTCTGATACCTCCGGGTCTAGCCAGCACTCTATAAAACTCTCCAAAAAAAAAAATACCTCCAAAGATTTTTGGGAAGGAACTGACTATTCTAGAACCGAGAACTTTAAAAAAGTGAGCAAGGCCGGCAGTACTAGATACATTAAAAATTCAATGAACTAATTTGCCGAAATGTATTGGGAGGATGGTGTTTAACAAGGACTGTATTTCACTGGATGTCCTTGCAACTTGTAATTCAAAGGTTTCTCGAGCAGATATTAGCGCTACTTCTTTTTAAAACAAAAGTGCTTGGAGTCTGCTTAGTTTGTTAAAATCTGTCTTCAAAGTTGGAATGAAAGGCCACAATGACTATCATATCCTCCTTGCAGAGGTGGGAAGAGCAGAGGTGGGAAGAGCACGTTACTGAAGCAGGCGACAGTGCAGGAAACAACAAAATATATGGAATCCCATCTTTCAATTGTAGGAAAGTGCCCCTTTTTGCATGGTTATCCCCCCCGTTTTTGCCTGACATCTGATGTAACTTCACTTGATGGACCCTTGGTACCTGCAAATAAGGTTCCAAGGGCCTGTGTTCTTTCCCCCAAACTGTACCTTTCTACCCACAATTGACACAACTCTGGCCATAGGTAAGCCCCTGGTAAAAGGTACCACGAGTACCAAAGGCACTATGGCCAGGGAAGGCCTCTAAGGGCTACAGCACCTATTGTGTCACCCTTAACACCCACATACTACCATTGCAGGCTGTATGTATTGGAGCAGAGAAAAATGAAGTGTCAACATGGCAGACATACCTGTGTCGAGAAGAAAACAAGAGAGGTCCCCTTTGTATCCAATGTGGGACAGGGGGAATTCAGATAAAGCAACAATGTCCCTAGCACAGAATGAAATACAGGAAACCTCTGCAGTAAAGTGGTGTTATGTTTGTCGGGACTCAGAACAAAACTAGTAACAACATGTCAAAAGCATATTATCCAAGAATAACAAGTGGATATACTCAGAAATATTTACAAAACAAAATTTTAAAAAAAACATGTTTTATTCAATACAGTACATTATTGTATACATCAATATCATAAAAACACATATTAAAATACAATAAAAAAATTCCTATCACCAGGTAAACAATATTATGAAACAATGGTTTAGAAAAAACACAGTTGTCAGCGCAGCGTTTCGTTTTTTTGCTTTAAAACACCTTCTTCAGGACAGTTTTTCTCAGAATCACATCCAAGATGTGAGCAAATAAAATTGGAATTTTTGCTTTGATAGTCCAGTCTATAACGTACTTTGAGAGTACCAGTCTTCTCATCAAGGTACACACCTTGGCTAATCACATACCCAAGGTGTATTCGTGTATACAGGAACCACCGTTATCAGCAATTTACTTTGGAGGCAGACTCGGCTATAATAAGCAAGGCGGCGAATCACTGCAGCCACAGTCAGTCTACTGCAATTATATTTGATGGGCAGTTAACAGGGGTTGTCCTCCTGGCGAGGGCTTTTTAATTGACCATCTGAAATATTCAATACGGCCTCCCTGCTCCTGGTATACCGATTCCCACTGAAAAGCGATAGTGAAAAAAACATAACACTACTTTACTGCCAGGTTTCCTGTATTTCATTCTGTGCTAGGGACATTGTTGCTTTATCACACATACCTGTGTGCCATGTCTGCAACCCACTGCCTAGGGCCTAGGTAAGTTACCCATCTAGCAGGGTGCACTAGCTCACAGGTGATGGTGCAGTGGCATGAACCCTGTACCCCTACAGTATCTAAGTCTATTCTTAGACATTGAAAGTGTAGTAAAGCCATATAGAGTATATGGGCTGGGAGTTGGTTATTACATACTCCACAGCTCCATAATAGTTTTACTAAAACCTGGGAAGTTTAGAAGCAAACTTCTCAGCATATTAAACCCACAATGATGGCGTGTCCAAGATCGCGGACGGCTGAGACGTGCTTCTTGGTCTCTCTGTGCCACCGCCGACATAAGCACATCACATATGCCTGCTGGAGCCTTGCCCACGAACCTAGAGCGGCCCCACTGGTAACAGAGGTTGGAGGGCCCATTTTCAGGGTGAGAGGCAGGCAGAGAGCTCCGGATCTCCAGAGAAACGCCGGAGGACAGAGCACAAGGTCATGTGACGCTGCGGAGGCCGGCCACGAGGAAAGCGGACAGAGTGGCCCCGGCAGGTTCTAAGGCGACCTACGCAGGAAGGCTAGTGAAGGGCAGCCCGAAAATGAACGAGCCTGGCCCTGCCCTGTGAGATCTTAGCCACCAAGTGTCTTGGCCCCGGAGAAGGAGATTGGAGGAAGAGAGGACGGCGGGGGCCTCCTGAGCCACTGGAACTCCTCGGAAAGCAGCCCCAACAAGGAGAATGGCAGAGCACAGAAGCGATCTCACAACAGACAGATCAACGGCCTTGAGTTAAAGAAAGTGAGAGGGCTGGGAGCCATGCCAAGGAATGGTTTGGCCCAGGACCCAGCAAAGCCAAGAGACATAGAGCCCCCTTCGAAGTGAGAGCCGCATAGGGACCGCATCAATTGCAGGAAGGCAGACCCGACATCCAGAGGGAGACTGGGGCTCGTGGGCCTTTTGGCAACGCAACGGTGTAGTATGGCTAAGGCCCGGGGAGATCTCTGCTCCGCTGCAATCCCGGGCCCTAACAATCAAACCAAGGGCCCCCCTCCCAGTGTTGCGATAAAGGAGGACGAGCCGGGGGGCAGCAAGGTCCCAGGAATGGCGGCACGCATGGACCAAAGAAAGGTGGAGGGAGGTCGCGCCTGGCCCCCGTTCCCCAAGGCATTGAAGCACTAGCAGCCGTACCAGCCAAGCACTGCATCCTATTCAAGGGGAGCAGCAGGAGAACAAGAAGGGGGAACAGAAGCATGCACAGGACCAATACTCCTAGGGGGATTCGGGATTGGCCTCGAGGCACCAACCCTGCCACAAAGAGTAACACAAACAGGTCCGCATGACCTCCCCAGTCAGTTGTTGAAAGCCGTTGGCCCAGCCCCAAGGACTAAGGTAGACGAAACAGTCTGGGACACCGAGGCGACGGGCAGGACTACAAACTCGGAACTACAGCATTGCAGTGGGGTCAACAGGGCTGAATCCGGATTTGAAAAGCCCTGCTGGGCACTAATAATCCGGCTTCAACAAAGAAGGCAGAGAAGAAGAACTACCTGTGGCTGCAGATCTGGTTCTCCCCGCATGAGCAGACCCCTTGATGGAGCATTCCAAAGGAGCTGAGCCATGTCAGTAAATCAAGCAAAAAAATAGGCCTGGGCGGTAAATCCCGTTCCGCTCGCGGAATTTGGGTAATTTCGGAGTTTTTTGTTTGCCCATGCTTTCAAAATGCGTGTTCGCGAGATATTTCCCCCCCCGAGCACGCAAACAATGTTCACGAAGGGGAAAAAAGCATTGAGAACGGGAGGAACAAGCAATTCCTCGTGTTCGTGAAATTTCTGCATGCTTGCGGATATTTTCTGCAGTTTCGCTGAGCTTTGCGTAGAGCTACTACGCAAATTCCGCCCAGCCCTACAGAAAAA
Organism: Lissotriton vulgaris; assembly: GCF_964263255.1. Taxonomy (NCBI): domain Eukaryota; kingdom Metazoa; phylum Chordata; class Amphibia; order Caudata; family Salamandridae; genus Lissotriton; species Lissotriton vulgaris. Next base: position 1,616,370,736 of record NC_141685.1, on the reverse strand, counting down.
GATCACTCCCCTAAGGACATGTTTGGGAAACAAGGGCGGGCAGTGTCATATGAAAAGCAGACAGCGACTGGAGGTGCTCACAGGGTGGACCCGGTCGATGGTAATGGCCCCGTCACAAAGTCCTTTTTGGAATCTCTTTTTGCATCCCTAAGAGGAGACCTCACAGCCATTAAGTCAGAATTGCAACGGACCTGCGAGAGGTCCGTCACGATATGGAGGAAGTAGGCGACAGAGTAGCCGCATTAGAAGACCGAAAAACGAGCCATGGGGAAGAGTTGGAGTGGCTGCAACAAGAAGTGCTGCGACTCAAACAACAACATCTAGATCTTCAGGCGCACAACGAGGAGCTAGAGAATTGTTCCTGCAGGTATAACATCTGCATCAGGGGCATACCATCGAAAGCAGAGGGATCTAGCCTCCGAAACTACGTTGCAGAACTCTTCCGCCACATAGCTGGCCAAGCAAGTAAAACAACCCTGCAGTTTGACCGGGTCCATAGGGCTGGACCACCCAGATCGGAAAAGAATCCACGCGCCGATATCCTGGTACGTGTCCATGATTTTCAAACAAAGGTGGACATCCTAAACAGAGCCCGAGAGACGCACCCACTCAAATTTCAGGTCCATTCCCCGGTACTTTACCAGGGCCTCTCCCGGATCACTCTGCTGAAATGCAGGGACTTCAGCCCGGTGACATATCACCTGCGAAAAGCAAACATTCCGTACTCAAGGGGTCACCCCTTCCAAATTATATTTCACCACAAAGGAACTTTATATCAACTGAGATACCTGAGAGAAGACAGCCCCCTGCTCCGAATATAATTTCCCACCAACATACAGGGACGGGCACCTTCCCCCAGCAGTAGAAGACAGAAGCAGCAAAACTGGAGGCGGGTCAAGAACGCCACTGTCAGAACGAAGCCGGATACAGACACCATGAGTAAAGAGAGGCAAGTGGTACTCCAGGCGCTCTCAGGAGAATCAACCTTCTCTGAGGCTTCCTGAAGCTTGGAGTGTTCAGTTACAGCAGGTCATGGGGGAGGGGCTACCGGAGGATGGAACGGTGGCCACAAGCCAGCGGGTCGGTATCTCTAAATGCCTTGCTCGCTATATGTCTTTGACGCTGTGGAGGGCCTCTCCGCAGCAGATAGAAACCGCGACTGGACACTGCTCCACACCAACCAGGTTGATATGACGAACTGTGGTCGTACACTGTTATTTCATATGTTACATACACATTACATTTGGGGATCTTTCTGTCTTCTTTCACTTCTTTCTCCTCTTCACCTACACAATTACCCTACACAAGGCTATTGCGTTCCAAAGGGACCTAATTCTCAAGCGTCCGTTGTCCTACCCATGAGAATCAGGGAGATGGACCTCAATGCGCCCTGCAGACCCCAGCCCCATTACTCAGGCTATATGCATCACTAGTCTAAATGTCCTGGGCTTAAATAGCCCGGTGAAGCGTGCGGCGGTGCTGTATCTCCTGGAGTGATCTAGTAGGGTTATATGCTTCCCCCAGGAGATGCATCTACAGGCCAAAGATACCCCCCGCATGCACTCCCGTTGGTTTCCCCGACAGTACTTGTCCTCCGGCCCGACAAAAAAGAATGACATAGCTATCCTTCTTGCCCAGGAGTTTAATGACAAGGTTGTCTCCACACACATGGAAGTGAGGGGAAATGCCCCAGGGATTAGAGTGCAATGGGGGGAGGGGGTGGTGCATCCCTTTTACGTTAGTAAATATTTATGCTCCAAATGACAGGCAAGAGTTGATCCTCATCAACTCTCCTGACCAGGCCATACTTATAGGGGAGACTTTAGCTTAAGGATGGATTTAGGCATGATCGCTCAAGTCAGCACTCTTCCCAGACTGGGGCTTTCTCATCCGCCGGGCTCCAATGGTTGGCGGTTGGTGCACTCTGTGATATCTAAAGACATCTCTATCCCTCTGCCATGGACTACACATTCTACTCTGCAGCACACAAATCCTACGCCTGAATTGACCATTTTCTTACGAACACAACCCTAACAGCTTGGGAAGGGTAGGCAAGCATAGAGCCCCGATCGCCGTCTGATCACACTCCGATCACATTGACGCTGAATCTGCACACCGTGCAAATCCGCCCTCTGCGATGGCGACTGCGACATGCTATGCTGCAATCTGAACAGACGGTAACGGCGATCTGCTGGCTTTAGTGAACTATACTGGCTATAATGACTGTAATGGGGAGTCATATTTCCTCAGTATGGGAAGCATTGAAACTCGTCCTTCGAGGTGAATTCATTGCAATTGTGGCAGCGGAGAATAATGAGTTAGAGAAAAGCGACAGCAAATAGAAAAAACGGTTTCCGAGCTTAAATCGATCCACAGACGCAGAGGAGCCCCTCGGGTGTGGAGGGAGCTTGAGAAGCAGTGACTCCTCTTACAACGCCTTGATCTTGACTAGGCAGAATACGCCCCCTTGCGACTTAAGCATAAATTCTACATCAGTGGAGATCGATGCGGACGCATGGTAGCACATAGGTTGCACGGCAAAGTAGTGTCAGGATCAATTGATTCGATTCACACACCATAAGGGGTGGAAGTCCACTCAGAACCCGAGATTGCAGAGGCGCTTCATATGCTCGTGCTGATGCCCTGACCGGAGATATCGAGACCTACCTGCCAGACGTCCCACTAACATGCCTCCCTTCGGATCTTGCATCTCAGCTATATCAGCACATCTGAATAGACGAGGTGGTGGCAGCGACTGAACACCTTAAACCATCCAAGACACCAGGCCCAGATGGCTTTACCCTTCTTTTCTACAAAACCTTTTGCCAATAGTTAGCTCCCCTACTGACCCATCTGTTCAAATAGTTGCTGGACTCCGGATCCCTCTCAGACACGATGCTGGAGGCATCCATCTCTGTGATCCTTAAAGCCCATATAGACCCTAAGGAATGCCCATCTCCCTGCTCAAGACTCACATAAAACCGTTCACAGGCATCCTGGCGATGCGTCTCAACCCACTCATGCCTGGCCTAGTGGCCCTGGATCAGGCAGGATTTGCCTTGACGAGGCAGTGTGGGAACAATACGAAACGCCTCATCCCCCTCACGGAGCTCTTCCAACGTTTGCAGAGGGAGGCTATCTTCCTCTCCGTTGATGCTGAAAAGGCATTTGACCGGGGTGCACTGACCATACTTATTTGCTATGCTCTGCCAGTTTGGGTCCAGCGACAGGTTCATAGCATGGACACGTAGTATTTACAGCACCCCCAGGGCCTCAGTCAGGGTCAATGGGACCTCGTCTGCTTCATTTCATTTCCAATAACACAGGGAACTAGCCAGGGCTGTCCCCTCTCCTCTTTGCGCTCTATATTGAGCCCATGGCGCAGAGGGTACAGGAAAATCCATGGGTCACAAGGATCTATCTCAAAGCAGACACTCACACAATCAGCCTCTATGCTGATGACATCATTTTATCCTTGACAAGACCAAAGACATAACTTCCGTCACTACTGGAGGAATTGAGGGAGTTTACTGACTTTTGGGGTTTAAAGTTAACATTTCAAAATCACAGATTCTGAACCTCTCGGTCGCCCCAGCCCAAGTAGCTGAATTGCAAGCAAGGTTTCCCTTTGAGGGGGCAGCAGAAACAATATCATACCTGGATATACTCTTAGCACCCATGCCGGCAAAGACCCTGGCGGCTGATTATGGCCCCCTACTAGATAGAACTGCCAAGACACGCACCGGAATGTTGTGGTCTGGCCGCATAGTGCCCATCAAAATGAAAATTCTCTGACCTAGCCTATACATCTTTCAGACCTTACCTTTAACCCCGCCCCCTTTGATTCTCCATAACATACAACTCGCAAATCACCCAGTTCATTTGGAATGCCAAGAACCCACTGCTGAGCCAAAAGCTAATCATGCGACTCGAAACACAGGGAAGCATGGAGCTGCCCCAGACCTCACTGTACTTCCAATAGAAACTGCGATGAGGGTTTTTAGAGAAATTAGATGCTAGGGGCGCTCTGCCTCAATTGATACGTTACAGTGAGTGGAGAAAGTGGTTACAAGTAGTGCGTGAAGAGCAGACGGAAAAAACCCTTAACCGTCTAAAAGTCCAGGACTTAGCAATAGTATACAGCTGTGCTCTCGCAACTACAATGGGGTAGATGAGTAAAATACAATGACAAAAACAATACAATAAGTCACAGCAGATCCTTTGGTGTTTCTCTTGTCCCAGCAAGATGAAATTTAATGTATCCAGACTTGAAGAACAGTAAGCCGACACGTGTTTCGTCGTGGAAGACGGCGACCGGGAAACAACGGAGGAGGGATACCGTACTACCGCACACCACGCCTGGAGTTAAACGCACCCGTTTTTCCATAGTGCCTCAGCAGATGGATCCCCTCCCGGTTACTACCTTATACACACCCGTATCAAGTGATATACTCTGATTAATTTGACTGATCCTATAGAACGGAACACAGCAGCAAGAGTACTTTTCTTGCGCATTACTGGATGTACCGGTCCTATTGACCAGTACACATACACGTACATACCTGGATCTCCCTCAGACCCCTGCCCAGCCAGGGTTTTGGGCGGGATAGCGGACACTATTAATCAAGAGGTGACGTATATCATTAACCTCTCCCTTTCCATGGCCTCGATCCCGAGAAGTTGGAAGGAGGCAAAGTTGCTCCCTTTGTTAAAAAAGGCCGGTTCAGACCCAGCACTACCATCGAGCTATCGGCCCATTTCACTGTTGCCAGCTCTGGCGAAGGTGTGCGAAAAGGTGGCCTTCAAACAACTGGACAACTTCATTGAGTCCTCTCATGCCCTACATCCTGCTCAGTCAGGATTCAGAGCTGCCTACAGTACCGAGACAGCTTTAGTTGAGGTTTCGGAGGCTGTTCGTGAGTGCCTGGACGGAGGTGGCAGAGCGGTCCTGATTTTATTGGACCTCTCTGCCGCCTTCGATACGGTCCCACATGCCTTGCTGATTGCCAGACTGCGTGCCGTCGGCATCTCTGGGTTGGCCCTTGACTGGCTGTCATCATTCCTGAGCGATAGAACTCAACAGGTCTGGATGCCCCCCTACTCATCGGCCCCGAAGAGACTGTCAACTGGAGTCCCGCAGGGTTCTACGTTAAGCCCTTTACTGTTTAACGTTTATATGACCCCTCTACTATATCTGGCGGAACATCTGGGAGCCAAGATAATAGCCTACGCTGACGACACTCAGCTGCTATTCACATGGCCTAAGGGTGTGTCCGATCCATCAGCAGTCCAGCATTGTCTATCGGAAGTATTCAGGTGGCTTGCACAAGTCCAACTTAAGTGCAACGAAGACAAGTCCGAGGTCTTATTCTTCGGCTCCTTTCCTGACAATTTTAAGGACCAGATTTGGCCCCCGGACCTGCCCTGTCCCAGTGCGACGGGAGGCCCAGCTAAGAACCTGGGGGTCTGGTTCGGTCAGGATCTAAAGTTTGCGGATCACATAAAAAAATTGACCGGCATTTGCTTTGGTACCTTGCGTGCCCTGAGGAAATTTTTTCCTCTTCTGCCTAGGGCAGCCAAGGAGTCTGTTCTTCGAGCTCTGATCTTATCCCGGCTCGACTACGCCAATGCCTTATTTAGTGGTCTACCTGCGTACATGGTTCATCGCCTGCAGGTGATACAAAACGCTGCAGTACGTCTGCTTTTCTCTCTCCCTAGGAGGTCGAGCGTGTGTAGCCACCTACGTAGTTTGCACTGGCTACCAGTACCACATCGAATTCTGTTTAAAATTCTTGTGTTGGCATTCAGAGCAGTTCATGGCCAGGGACCAACATATCTGCAGAAAAGGTTTTCATTCTATACTCCCAACCGTGCCCTACGATCGGCCAATCTATGTTTACTAACCACCCCTAAATTCAAATATGCCCGTCTGGGAGGTCAATCCATTTCAGTTAAAGCAGCCTCTGCCTGGAATGCTCTCCCCTTTTCCCTCAGAGCCTCGCCAACCATTTCTGAGTTTAAGAAGGATCTCAAGACCCATTTGTTCAATGCCCCTCTCTTATAGTTCATCCAGGTTTTGCTCCAGCACTTATGTTCTCAATCCACTCACCGCGCCAGGATACCCCGTGGTAACAGAGCGCGCTATAAAAGTTTTAATAAACATAAACATAAACATACCGAGTGAATTCCTTCAGGAGTACCAGACTTTGCTCAACTCACTTGCTCGGGGTTGAGCCAAAAGCCCTGAAGAGGTGTTGACTCATCTGTACACGACGAAACACGTGTCGGCTCACTGTACTTCCAAGCCACGCAGCTGCAATTTATAGTGGAATGGAACCGACCGCTCTCAGAAAAGCACTGTTCCTTCATGCATCAAACGACTGCATGAGCCAATATTTGGCGGGAGATCTGGCTGCCTCGCAAGCATAGGGCATGGGGGCTATACTCTTTAACTGACACAACCCTGAAAATCTGAGATGCGGTAGCTCTTAAACACAAGCTAGCAACATTACACTCGCCAATGATGCCGATAGTTGACAACAAGGACTTTCCCCTAGTGACAGTGGTCGCAGGTTTTCCAGCGCTGGTAAGAACAGGGTTGCAAAAGGGTTGGCTCGCTCTTTGTCCTCTACGAGATCATTCCCTTCGACCGGCTGCAACAAGATTACTCGCTGCTGCCGACAGTGACGTCCCCGAGCTATGAACCCGGTGTTTCTCGCCCCCTAACCAGTTTTGAAAAATGGCTCACATCCAAAGATGCAGACAAACGTATTATCTCTGAACTCCATACTTTCCTTTACACTGATGCTACATTGTGCCATGTGCTCGCCACGAGGGAAGTCCTACTTCACTGACCGTCACCCCTGGAGTTTGCCCAGCAAAAGGCTATAAATAGTTCCAGCTTATCTAGCGCATGCCCAGTACGTGTAACATCTGTTCCTGCTTAGGGAGGATTGGAATGTGCATTCGAGGGGTTCTATGAACCGTTAACTCCTCCCATGTATCGATCATGTTTGAGAAATGTCCATATAAGGTTGTAAATCATGCTTTCAAAGTTGTAACCGCCCACTTTTGAGCCCCTTCATTGTGTATAAAAGGGGACCGCATGTCCGAGTTCTTTGTGCTACCTTGTACAATACTGTAGAGTGTTGTGTGGGCTGTAGTACTACCTTTAAAGGTTTATTAAACTATGTTTTTGTATTTCAGGGTTTCCGTGCCAATTTCTTATGTAGTCTGAGGACTTTGCGTACAGAAGGGCGAACCCTTTTTCGCACTTGCAGGCCTTGCTGAGGCCTGAACTCATCAATTGGCGCCCGTCACGTGGGGCTCATCAGCGACTCGGATGCTCGAAGGACTGGTCGTGACGAAGGATCGGAACCTTGCCGGGGACGTGATCACTGCCAGCGGCGTCTTCAGTCTTGGCATCCCGAGGTATTCTTCCTTCCCTTCCGATCTGACCATCTGGGTGGCGCCGGTCATCGACTGAGACCTCTTCTGTCGGTTTGCCGCGTAGTGGCCGTTTGGGCGAATTCGGAACTTGGCAGTTGGAATCTGGACGCTCTTGATTGGTAAGAATCGTTGTGCGATCCTTCCTCCGAGCCTTTGATAGTCTTGTTTGGCAAGGCAGTTTTATACGCTTGCCCCGACTTATTTGATTGTTTGGTAATGACTAGTCATATTATTGATCCTGTGCAAGTTATATGAGTTGCAACCCATATAGGCAGGCAATGTGGGGATATTTCTCCTAATCTGTGATTTTGAGCGGCGCAACGTTTTAAGTGCCATTTAATTATAATATTGCATATTCTGCATTATTTTTTAGACATGCCTGTTTTTAGCGCACTCCGTAAGTGGTGCTGCTGTTTTGGAAGTGACCGGTTGGTACTTGAAGAATCACAACCGGCTCCCCCAGAGGGGACGCCGAATAGAGATATGTAATGTACAGCACGTTGTGGAGGAAATATACAAAGAAGGATCCTGAGTTGCGATGGCCTATGTATGGATCGTTTGATTGGAGGAAAATCGAGTATGTGGAGCAATGTATGTGTAAGCAGCGAGTGAGGCAAGATATGTTTGAATGTATACGAATGTGGGTGAAAGAGGTGCGAGAGCGGGAGAAGCGTGAGCAAGCGCTGATTGAGAAAGAGCAACGAAAGAGTGAGCGTGAGAAAGCGCATGACGCGAAAAAACGCGAAGCGAAAGAATTAGAAGAGAAGCAGGAGAAATAACGTTGGTTGCAAATATCTGGCCAGTACCCTGTTCGACAGCCTCTTTATCCTGTCCTTAATAAATCGTATGATGATTTTTCGTTCGCTCACCACCCCCGTACGCTGGTCCGTCTGCCCCGAGTGGAGGAGATCAAGATTCTAGACCGCCCGGATAGAAAGTGGATACACGGTCTATGTTATCGACCAACCGTAAGACCGAGCTTCGTAAGATTGCTCAACGGGTTAATAAGGATTCTATTACTCTCGCTGACTTGCTGAAAGAGCTAGAGTTATGGGAAGATAGGGAGAAATTATACTTCACTGATTATCTCTCTAATGAAATAGTGGCAGCCTTTCGGGAATATTCTGATGTTCTAGAACCAGCGGATGTGATAGCTGATGCAAAGGATTTGCGTAAAGGTCTTTTTCTCTCTCCCCAGGTACCCGATGCAATCCAACGGCTATTTGCGTTACGGGATGAAATGTTTCAGCTACGGGATGAATCACGGAAACGGAAAGCTGGCGAGGAACAATCGAATCTGAATCGCGGCGGGAAGCAGTCATCCATCTTTTATTCAGATAAGATCGATGCAGTGCATGCTAAACCAATGCGGGAGGCGGCGCCTTTGTATGTTCCTCCTAAAGGAGCGGGTACTAGTTCGGATAAAGGGTCTCCTGATGCTCAAGGGTATTTTATCTATAACTGGGTCTATACTCCTTGGAATAGGGCATTAAAGGCAGCATTGCCTGATCCTCGAAAGAATCCCGCAGCCTTTTACGAAGAAGTTGAGGGGGCTTTGAATTCCTGCACTATGACTCTGTCTGATATTGATTTATTCTTTGGGCTTATATTACCCCCAGATATTTGGAGGTCGATACGAAAGGTTGATGACCTTCAGGCATTTAAAGCTCGATGGGCGGACCTTGAGGATGAGGGTAGGGAGAGGAAACCAGCACAGAAGCCGCCCCAGGTCATTTTAGATCTTCCGGTTGCTATTGTAGCTAAATTGAAAACGCTTATCCCCCCTAAAAAGATTGATTGGACTATGTTAGCGTCATGTAAACAGAAAGTAGATGAATCGGTTTCAGAATTCTTTACACGATTTGAAGAAACATTTCATGATTTTAGTGGTCAGTCGCTTACGGACGATACGGGCCGACACCTTTTTGTTGATAAATATGTTTCAAATTTATTGCCAAGTATAGCAGCTCGATTAAAAGCGAGTGAAAGTTCTTGGACGACTTCGACACCAGCATCCCTCCTGAGGATGGCTCACTATTACGAGCGTCAGAAATTAGAAGCAAAGGGTACTGAGGAAAAGAAATCTAAAGATCTGAAAACGAAGGTTATGTTAGCGCAAGTATATGGGCCGCCTCGTAGAGGTAATGATCGGGGCGGCAGGAATTTTCCTAACTTTCCTTCGGGCCGTACTGATTTGGCCCGGGATCAATGTGCGTATTGTAGACAGAAAGGCCATTGGGCGAATGAGTGCCCGTTGTTGCGCGCTCAGCGACAGGAGCGTGGGCAGGGGTCTATGAGGGGTAGAGGAAACTTTTCAGGCCCTAGAAACAACACGAATGACTGAGCTAGATTTGATTCTAATGTACGACCCCGAGATGGGTCCAATGTTTTTGATCGACGGAATCAGTATCAAATGTCTGACTATGCACCTCCCGAGCATCACGATTCACAGTATGCATAGGATTGCGTAGGATGGGGTAAGGAACCAGTTGAAGTGCCAGTAGATCAGAGGGGTCCTTATGTTACAGCACATGTTTTGGGCTCTACTGATAGGTTCCTGGTTGACACAGGAGCTACTCGTAGAGCTTTGTCCAAAAAATTGGTTCCGAGGGCTCCCCTGTCCGGCTCAACAATTACGTCAATAGGGTTCAATGGAACGCCTTCTGTTAGCCCACTGTCACAACCTCTTGCACTTTATGTAGATCAGTTTGCTGCACCATGTCCATTCCTACTCTCCCCAAAAACTCCTGATAATATCGTGGGCCTAGACATCCTCAAATATTCTCGGGCCATGATACGGTGCTCCCCTAAGGGAGTACGTGTTATTTTGAATGATAATTATCCACCATCAGAAAGGGTATACATGATTACCATAGAGGCTGCACTGGCCTCTTTGCCTGAGTCTTTATGGGCCACGTCCGATACCGACGTGGGACAGATGATCATCCCTCCGGTGCACATCAGTGTAAAGGAGGGAGTTGTGCTGCCACGCCTGCCTCAGTAACGGATATCACAGGAGGGGGAAGAGGTGCTCATACAGATAGTGCAGGACTTGATTAAAGTAGGGGTGGTTGAAGAAGTTCCATACAACGTGTGCAACAGTCCTATTTTACCGATTTTGAAGAAAGACACTGATACCAGGATTTGTCGATTCATTATCGATTTGAGGGAGGTTAACAAGATAGTGATACCTCAATACCCAGTGGTTTCTGATATTACGACACTCCTTACTTTGGTTCCGCCAACTGCAACGACGTTCAACGTTATAGACTTGAAGAACGCCTTCTTTTCGATCCCTATTCATCCTGATAGCCGATACCTTTTCGGTTTCACGTTGAATAATAGATCGTACAGATTCTGTAGGGTTCCTCAAGGCTATACTGAGAGCCCTAGCATTTACTGTCAGGCATTAAAACGACAATTAGATTCTTTTGTGTTACCTGACGGTGTGGCGCTTATACAATATGTCGATGACATCTTGTTGGCCGCCGACACCCCTGAGCAATGTAAAGAATGCACTCTGTCCTTGCTTACCATCTTGGCATCCCACAATCACAAAGTATTGAAAAAGAAACTGCAATATTGTAGACCAAAGACAACCTACTTAGGTCACCTTTTGTCTAAGGAGGGGCGTGCACTTACACCAGATCGCATTCAAGCCATTTTAGACACACCAGTACCATTTACGCAGAAAGAAGTTCGAGCCTTTCTGGGCCTTACATCCTTTTGTAGACAGTGGATATTGGGGTTTTCATACATAGTTAAACCATTGTTAGGCCTGTTGACAAAGGATACCCCAGTCCCCCTTCCATGGACGGATGAATGTGAGAGTGCTTTTCACCAATTACGTCAGGCCCTTTGTTCAGCACCAGTATTAGGCACCCCTGACTATACAAAGCTCTTTACATTGTATGTGCATGAGAGAGATGGATGCGAGTTATCAGTGTTAGTGCAGATGCACGGCGATAAGCAGCGCCCTTGTGCATACTTCTCGGCAGTACTTGATCCTGTTGCCCGAGCGTTGCCTGGGTGTTTTCGCTCAGTTGCGGCGAACAGCTGTGTCAATACGCCAGAGTGAAGGGATAGTCTTATCTCACAAGCTGTTGGTGTTGGTCCCCCATGCTGTTGATGCCCTTCTGAATCAGACAAAGACGCAGCATTTAACTAGTGATCGTCTGACAGGATACGAACTGACACTGTTGGCCCCTCACATAACGTTGAAGAGATGTGCAACCTTGAATCCAGATACGTTGTTACCCTTCCCAACGACTCAGCCTGAGGCGCAAGAGACGCATGACTGTGTCTTTGTGACCTAGGAACAGACAAAGGGTCGTATTGATTTACAAGACACGCCCTTTACAGATGTGGATGGAGAGCTGTGGGTGGATGGGTCCTGTTTAAAGTTACCAGATGGAACCACTTCCGGAGCATATGCAATTACCACATTACACACGATAGTGGAGACAGCACGCATACCACAGAAATCAGCTCAGGCAGCAGTATTGATAGCGTTGACACGAGCTTGTGAGCTTAGTGCATGATTATGTGTGAATGTCTACACAGACAGCCGCTATGCTTTCGGAGTAGCGCACGATTTTGGCCTGCTCTGGAAGGAACGGGGCTATTTGACATCACATGGAACCCAGATAATGTATGGAGAATTAGTACAAAACCTTTTGACTGCATTGACGCTCCCTAAGAAGATAGCGATAGTAAAATGTAGTGCACACAAGAAAGTGACAGACAAAGTGGGACAAGGAAATGCCTTTGTAGATCAAGTGGCACGCGAAACTGCGATGCAGCCTGGCTCTACTTTGATGTATGTTGTGAAGTCACAAGCTGAGCGGTGGCATGACGCTAGGGAAAAGGTATTAGAAATGCAAAAGACTGCTACTGAGAAAGAACAAGACCAATGGTCCAAAGATGGAGAGTTGAATGATGAGGGTTGTTGGAGGAATAAGCAGATGGATAAGTGGAAGTTACCCACAGCCTTCGTACAACCTATGGTTCAGATGGCACATGGGCTAGCACATGTTGGAGCTTCGGCAATTGTGAAATTGCTTACGCAAGTATGGGAGCATCCAGAGATTGCTAGCACAGCTAAGAGAGTGGTACAGACCTGCATGATTTGCCTTAAATATAATCCAGGAAAAGGGACACAAACTCCAGCAGGAGGATTTGCAACACCCACTGCACCTTTTGAAGTATTGCAAATGGATTATATTCAGCTGGAACGCTGCAATAATCTGAAGTACGTCCTGGTTGTGGTTTGTGCATTCAGTAAGTGGATTGAAGCATACCCTACTAAGGATAATACCGCAATGACTACTGCTAAGGTGCTTCTGAAGGAATTCTTTCCTCGTTTTGGTGTTTGCAGATTGTTGTGGAGTGATAACGGGCCTCATTTTGTGGCGGACATTATTAAATATGTCCTGAAGGGATTAGGCATTGTGCAAAAGTTCCACGCAGTATTCCACCCTCAATCAGCTGGATTGGTGGAAAAGTACAATGGCACGCTTAAATTGAAGATAGCGAAGATTCAGGCTTCCACTTCTCTGACTTGGCCAGATGCTCTGCCGTTGGCGTTGTTGTCTATCAGATTGGTACCACACTCTCGGACGGGCCTAACGCCCTATGAGATAGTTTTTGGGCGCCCCATGAATATATGGGGGGTGCCCAAACCAAGTTCAGTGTATGATGTACCTTGTGTTTTAATGAATGACTATTTGGCACAATTAACTGATAGCTTAGTTTCCATTCATCAACAGGTTCGAGAAGCACTCCCTGATCGGTCCACAGGAGAAGGTCACAATCTCCGGCCTGGTGATTTCATATTGATAAAATCGTTTGAGGTCGAGTAGGCTGGAGCCGAGATGGTGTGGCCCTGAACAGGTCCTCCTAGCCACAAGAACAGCAGTACGAGTGACGAATCGCAGGAACTGGATCCATTCTGTTCACTGCCGGAAAGTGCAACCTGATCTGGTGGAACCTGCTGTACTGACTGACCATCGAGATATCCTGACTACGGAGAGAGGCCGTGCTGTGGTACCTGACGGTACTGAGGAGTTCTTCCCGGACCAAACAACGCCTGCATCGAGAAGATACAATCTTCGACCAAGGAAAGAATCTGCAATTGTATGAGAAGTTGTCAGAACAGTCCCTAGGTTTGTGAAACGGAGAGCCAATGAGGCAAGGGGGGGGATTAGCCATGCATTAGAGTAGTGACACCCGTCTTGGCCCGATGATGAAGAAAACAACGGCTACCTCAGGGGTAAGAGTTCTGACAACACTTTAGTTTCAGGAAGATACTGTGTACATTTTGCTCGAGATGGATAAAAAAGATTTTTGGTTCTGTAGGGTTCATTTTCGTTATAGCAGTCATTGCTACAGTCATGTGGTTTGTTGAGGAGAAAGCTACTGCCCATGAACTGTATGTTGTTTCCACTCCAGTCCCTGATGAGCACTTCTTCTATACACTAGCATATCAAGAGTTGAAACATCGACAGTCATATTTGAATAACACCTTTATTCAGATGTTGCATCATACTCACGTTGCTACAAATGCCACAGACTGCTGGATATGTGGGATGATGCCAGCTCATCAAAAGAAAGGGGGAACACCGTTCATACCACTTCCCTTTTCTCACAATGGCTCCTGTAGAGCGTGGTGACTTTGCTTTTTGCTACAAGGAAGCCTACCGTAGGATGACTTATTTTCAAACTGAACAAGGAATGTCATCAAGATAAAGACGGCTATCCACAAGCCAACAGAACTATATGGGAGTGGGAAGAATATCGACCAGACAATGAATCAACACCTTATATTTTTACGAACACTAGAGACACTGTTGGAAAAGAGAAGTTTGTGATTGCAGTGGCCCAAGCACAAGCTGATCTATGTGTACAAAGTGTAGGCCATATTCCTGTAGGTGTTAGTGATTGCATTGTTGTACTGAACATCGATGGTCTGAATAATAGCACTTTCCTTGCTTCGCATAACACCTATTTTGTATGTGGGAATAAGGGCTATTATCAATTACCAGCCGGTTGGTCTGGAGTATGTTATGTATCATTTCTATTGCCACCTGTATTTTTGGCACCTGCATCATACCATAAAGACTTGAAATTATTGAATAATGTAACTGTGAACAGATTCAAACGGACTTTATCCATAGATGATGTTGATCAGACGGACACTAGTCTGCAACAATACATAGATTTCAATTTTGGACTGTTTTTCTTTGTGGGAGCTGCCCTGAATAGTAGGAAAATACTGCGATTGACAAGAGTAGTGGAAGCTGTTACTAATCAAACTGCTGCAGCTCTTGGGAATCTTACTGAAGAGCTACAAATTACTAGGATTGTTGCGTTGCAGAACCGAATGGTTCTCGACGTTATGTTAGCAGATGGGGGGGAGCTTGTAGAATTATCGGAAGTAGCTGCTGTGTGTTTATACCTGGCCATACTCCTTCTGTGTATAAGGCCATTAACAAATTGCACAAAATTGCAGCTGATATACATCAAGAAAATGGGTCTTGGACTTTCTCTGGGTGGTTTTGGACCTTGATTTCTACATGGGGCTGGAAAATTCTTACTGGACTATGTATAATTGTTGCCATATTATTCACCTGCTGTGTATGCATTCAATGTAGCCCTATGATATGCTCGTTGTGTATTTCACTTTGTGTGCCTAATAAACAAGCTGTTGCGGATGCTGCCCATAAGAAAACTATAACTAGAGAGATAGCGGATATGATGAGCATCGATATAAACGATGAGTATTTAGACTAGCCAAGAAAACCGAATGTCGTCAGCAAATGCTGAAAGGGTCGTCTGTTGTAAATAAAATAGCGATGATGTTAAGCATTTCGATGAAGACATGTTATTGTGTCTTCGTTATAGTTTTCCCGCTCATACTTGAATGTACGGCCGGACTCCATCTTGTTTTCCAGCGTCCATCTTGTAGGCTACATTGTGCCATGTGCTCGCCACGAGGCAAGTCCTACTTCACTGACCGTCACCCCTGGAGTTTGCCCAGCTATAAATAGTTCCAGCTTATCTAGCGCATGCCCAGTACGTGTAACATCTGTTCCTGCTTAGGGAGGATTGGAATGTGCATTCGAGGGGTTCTATGAACCGTTAACTCCACCCATGTATCGATCATGTTTGAGAAATGTCCATATAAGGCTGTAAATCATGCTTTCCAAGTTGTAACCGCCCACTTATGAGCCCCTTCATTGTGTATAAAAGGGGACCGCATGTCCGAGTTCTTTGTGCTACCTTGTACAATACTGTAGAGTGTTGTGTGGGCTGTAGTACCACCTTTAAAGGTTTATTAAACTATGTTTTTGTATTTCCAGTTTCCGTGCCAATTTCTTATGTAGTCTGAGGACTTTGCGTACAGAAGGGCGAACCCTTTTTCGCACTCGCAGGCCTTGCTGAGGCCTGAACTCATCAATAATACCTCCAAGACCAAGGGCTAGCTTCGATGGGAGGTGGAAATAGGGCATCCACTTTCCAGTAAGGAATGGCAGGATATTTATTACAGAATACATTACACAGCACATGATATGTCGGGCACTGAGTTCGCCTATATAGCTGCCTCATATTGTTATTTAACACCCGCTCGAATTCATGGCTGGAACGAGAGACGTACCGCGCAATGCTGGCGGGGCTGTGGTCTTCATCCTTTGTGGAATTGTCCCAAGCTGGTTAGATAGTAGAAAGAGGTCTTAAACGATATTAACCACCCATTTAACACGACAATTCCCCGCTTCCCCACATTCAAAATCCTGGGACTCTTCAATCCCCTGACCTTTCCCCTACGATTGATGAGAGGGTGCAGTTGGCAATGGAACGTATGTCAATGATGATAGCTAACAGGGCAGATGAATATGCAGAACTTTGGGCCCCATTCGTCACAATTCTGTCTAAATAGTTTAGGGAAGTGACTTTCCCTAAATACTTGCAAATTCCTCGCCGTTTACCCCGAAAAGATAAGGAAAACACATAAACTGCTGCCTGAGAGAGGGTTCACTTCACCCAGCACAAGGAGCCCATTTGACATACTAGAACTTGGGACACAGGAATTTTGGTGCAGAGGAGATGGTGGGGGGGTTGTTTAGTCTTATATCACATAAGTAAAACTCATAACTCTTTGATAAACCACCGACCCTGGGTTGTACGCACTGGGCTGTGTAATATCTAATGCATTTCACTCGCTGCCGGCCAATAGTTGTAGGCGAAAGCTGTGTTAATATGCTACGGACCACAATAAAACGAATTGTTCCATAAACCCACACTGATGCTAGTGTGGGATTTAATGTAAAATGCACTCAGAGGGCCTCTTAGAGATGCCCCCTGAAAAACAACCAGCCCTGGTGTTGTTCCTGAATGGCTGCCCGCCATTTGCCACAATCACGCCGGTTTCTGGACCTATGGGTAGAGGACCTCCGCTCTCTGGGTCCAGAAACATAGCCCATCCTGGGCAGAGGTGTCATGCCTCCTCCCCCAGGGTGGGCGGGTTCCAAGAAGAGAAAGCTGTCTCTGCCTTTTGCTGTCCCCCAGCAACTGGCTCCTACCGATTCTGACCCTCACCTTGGGCGGGAGAATCATTGAGAAAGCCAAGTTAGGAGGAGAGGTGTGCCCACCTTCGCCAACCCCACCCCTCAGGTGGGGAAGGCGAGATGGAATACACGTCTCAGTCCACCTCATCTTGAAAATAAGGGGAATCATCCAATTAGGAACAGGCTCATACCCCCTCCCAATGGAGGGTGGCATGCTAGAGCGTGTACCCACCACAAGGAAGGGATCCATTGGTCCTGACCTGCACACCCCCCTGCACACCCCTTTAACTCCCCTAAGTTCAGTGTTTAGGGGCAACCCTGCACCTTGCCTTATCAGATTCGAGGAAGACAGAAGGAGGACCAAAGAGTCGTGCTGACCCAGGAAGAAGAGGACACCAACTGCTTTGGCCCCAGCCCTACCGGCCTGTCCTGACTCTTATTTGACTACAGCAGAACCCCAGCGTGTCCAGCAGCCCCCCAGAACCCGGAGGGCTGCCCTGCTCCCATCTTACAGACTCTGTCTCCTGTGAGCACCAGACCTGCTCAAGGAAAGACTTCCGACCAGATCCAGGTGGCTCCGCTGTTCTGCACCACTCTGTACCAGACGCCCACAGCGCAAGTTTAAGTGGCCCAACACCAAGAGGAGGTCTCCCCAGCTATCCTGACCTGCGGTCTGGTGATCCCCGACCTCCCTCAAGCCGACGCCTGCAGCCTCAACCTGAAGGGTCCCCCCGACCGGAGCTGGTAAAAACACCCAATGCCAAAAGACACCCATGCACCCAAGGCCCCACAGCCTTGGGTGGCCCAACCTACAGTGTCCAGACATCCCCCAAGAATCCAACTTACCTCTCCAAGAAGCCTCCCTGACCGAGCCTGCATCATCTTTACCAAACTGGAGATCACCATTGAAATCCACAGGGCGCCCGATGTCTCCTTGGCACACTGCATCCGGCAGCCTCTGTACCGCTGGTGGTGCAGCTCTTGTGCTGAGTGTAGGCCCCTGCAGTGCTGATCCCTATCCCAGTAGCTTTGATCCCACAGCCTAGTAGCCTGCTCGAAAGCGGTCCCTGACCAAAGGCCTCCTTACCCCCATTGGCTAACATGGGGCCCCTGCACTCAGTACCAGGCCGCCCCAGTGCCGCTGGTGGTGCAATTTGAGTGCCTGCTTGGACCTTGGGGAACATTGGTCCTAGCCCCCAAAACTCCTACTTGTGAGTTATTTACTTACCGGTAAACCGTTAACACTCTTTATTCACATAGGAACCAATGTTCTGTTGCTAAAAATGTCTGTTGGCCTGTGTGTTTGTATGAAAGAAAAGTAATTGTGCCTTAAATGTTAAAAAGTCTTACTTACCTTTGTATTGTAGGATCCACTGTGTGATATGTAGGCATATCACCCCAAGTACTCCATGTAATCCAAAAGTAAAGCAAGAGTAATCAAAAGTAATTTCTATGTCATTTAAGCTGTTTTTAAATCATATACAGGATTGTAACGATTGCAAATTCCTAATTGCATGACCTTGTAAAGTTTTAAAATTGCAATTTTACCTACCTGTACCAAGTCCTGCTTGGTTCTAGAAATAAAACATGAGTATAGCTTTTTTATACTTACCTAATGGTTCTGGATTGTGTCTCTGAGTGTGCGTAATCAGTCCTTGATTGAGTGAATGGAGAGCTTAACACACCCTCCTGATAAGCCTAACTGCTCAACCACACTACCAAAAAGAGAACGGTTAGTGATTATCTAAATTTAGCCTCTGCTATACCTCTGGGGATCCCTTGGACTCTGTGCATACTATAACTTACTTTGGTATAGCATATACAGAGCCTGCTTCCTACATTGGTGGATCAGCTGTGGGATCTAAGACTCAGCATTTGTTGGACTAGCTTAGTCAAAACCTGATTGTAGGAAGGTGGCTACCTGACTATGGTTACCCCAGATTTTTTGCCCTGTGTTTAGCTGGTTTTCGACTTAGTTGGCCTGGTTCCCTGCTAATCAGGGCCCCAGGCTATCTGCTCTCTCTGTAAAATGGATTCCATGTACCCTAGGTGCATAACTAGATTGGCTTGGGTCACCTTATCAGCCCCTGTACAGAGCACTATAGGTGCCCAGGGCATAGGTGCATCCAAGGCCTACCAGGGGCTGCAGCATATCTTTTGCCACCCCTGGCTGGCTATCTAAATTGACACAACTGGCTGATCACTCAGCTGGGGCAAGTGGGGGTAATCACCCCTTGCTTAGATATAGTATACCTATATCTAAACCTATATCTGGACACATATATAGCCTGTAAGCCACTCCTATGGAAGGCCTCATCAATCCTGGAGGCAGAGTGCGTGGTTTAATGTGAGATGGTGCTCTAGCATGAGCTGAGCCTGTCTGCAGCGGTCGGGACCAATTCCCTTAGCTGTTCCGGGATAATGCCAAACCATATACTATTAAGTGCATTATAATCCTCGCGGTTATATGTTAACTTTGGTTTGGCTTTATCAAAACATGTCGTGTAAGGTGTCATACGAATTGGAATACTACCCCCTCGCCAGTCCTGGCGACGGGGGTAGCATTCCACCCCTCTAGAGGGGACGACATGTTACTTTTGCTAAAATGCGGTTGATTTTTAAAAGAGCCTCAGATCCACAAAATGGATGCTTCTGCCACAGACACATGTCTGACCTCCTGCTGCTGACCGAAACTCAGCAGAGGAGGCCTGGACAAAGGATTTCCTGTCACAGGGAGGTGTGACACCACCCCAGACAGGAGATAGTGGATTGTAGCAGGGAGGTTTGAATGAAACCAGACAGTGCCTGGGGAGCACAAGGCTTCCCCTTGCATAATCCGGTCAAACCGGTTCTGGGGCAGCCCAGCCCCAGCTCCAGTGAGACCTGGACAAAGGAAAGGGGGTGTAACCACCCCCCTTCCTGGTCCCACCCATAGGGGAGGGACCTAGCAGGAGATCCACCCCTCAGATTGGAATAAGAGGGGGAGCAGTGCCAATGCAACTGAGATCATCCTGAAATCAACTTTAAACTAAGAAGACGACTGGACTTCGACATTCTGATGACAGAAGACTGAAGAGCATCTCCCTTGTGGCCTAGGAGGGGCCACCCTGTGAACACAGGCATCACCCAGCACCTCGACGTCTGCTTTGCCGCCGCCTCCCGCCGGAGCCCGAGTGCAGAGCCTGACAAGACCCAGCTTCCAAGACGTCTCCTAGCCCGATCCACAGTCCCTGCAAAGAAGGGACCCGTGGAGGCACCGAGAGACGTGGGAGCGGCCATCTTGAAAGAGCCCCGAGACGCTGACTGCGCAGCACCCGAGGCACCCTCGACTCTGTGCTTTGGGGTTTGAGAAGCCCCACAACCGAGCAGCATTTGCACCGAAGATCAGCCCTCCAGCATCTCCACGATCTGCGTGGGGCCCTTTTGTTTTGTGCCACTTGACTCGCCATCAAGTCCGCTTGTCACGTGGTCAGCGGCCATCTTGGCGACGAAACTTACACTGTGGGTCTGGTTGCTCCAGACCTGTCCTCGCTCCTGTAGAAAGGAGTAGCCGCTCTGACCTTGCTGGTCCGAGTAATAAGCCTTTTTCACTTTCCCCGTGGCTTGCATTAGCCAAGGCTTGTTTGCTTCAATCGAGTTGCCGACACCGCCATCAGCTAGAGCCTTCGAGGGACAGCTCGTGATCGACTCCTGGACGTCCTTGACTTCTTCGTGTCCACGTGGCTGCAGAGAGAAGCAACCCCTGATCACCTGTTTGCACCCGACTTTGCCTGGTTCCAATCTGGTTCCACGGTGGTCACTGGTCAGTGACTTTGAACATTGTCCCCTCTGCTTTCAGGTCTTCACCACTTCAGATCCACCCTTGGATCCACCGGACACTTCTGCTTCACCTCACCTGCAGCTGCAACAGCTTCAAGCACCAAGAGCCTGCGTGTCAAAACTCGACGCCACTTCGACCCTGTGCACCCACGGCCTGTGGGTGAGGTAACTTTGCAACGCCGGTGTTCCCACACTGGTACACACCTCTAGGGTCTGTGTCTAAAGTTTTGTGTCTCTAGGTTCAGCGGAAGTATCTTTTAATTCACTTTAACTAACTTTTACGCACCATTGACATTGCATTGGTGCGCGCCGCACTTTCCGTGCTGCACCCGTCTCCTGTGGGCTACTCCCGACTTCATCATTGCTAGTCCTGACTGCTCCCAGCGAATCTCTAGGCCCTAGGCCTAACCATTGTTCGAGAAGTGTTACTTATACCACTTTTTTAGTATATGGTCTGAGTGGCCACCCGCCCTCATCCATAATTGTGCAACTTTATATGTTTTACTGTGCTTTTGATTTAACGCTTGTGCCCCTTTCCTCATAAAGAGTACTGGGGAGTAATTTAGAAATAAATACATATATTTTTATAATATATACTTGTGTGGTGTCCTTTCATTTGATTACAGGATTGTATGTGGTAAAACAGCTCGCTTAACACGACCTCTTAAGTTAAGCCTTTAAGGCTGCTTAGTCCATGCTACCACTAGGATAGCTTGTCTAACAAGGTTGACTTACAACCAGACATCTTTGGGGTTTGTTTGGACTGATACCCAGTGGTTCCAGAATTGGAAACACTACATATCAGGCCAACTTCTCACACTGATCACACAACAAGAATCCAAAAACTGACTTTAGTACCACTCATTTTTTTTTTTAATCGATTATTTTCCAAATTCCTAAAAGTCTTGTTAGGGCCTTGTAATAAGTCCCTGTAGTAATTTTCTAGAAAACTTAAGCCACTGAAATTAGTAGGGAAGTACTTAGAACTTGTTTTAGGTCTCCTAAAAAGAACCCCACTTAAGTAAAACAATAAGCACCCAGAGAAGATGGCTGAGGAGCTCGACCTCATCCCTTACTCCAAACTAGAGGTTAGAATTAAGGCTTCTCTGTAAAGCTAAACACATAAGAACAGGGTCCAACCCTACCAGAATACAACTCTAGGAGTTTCTGGCAGGGCAAACCCACTACTGAAGATTTCCAGTCAGATGGGGAAAGTAGTGAGGCTGATGAGGCCTTAAACCACCCACCTCAACTACTTCGGGAGGATGGAAACTTGGTATCCTACCCTCCAAACCCAAGGAGTACAGGGTCTAGATCCTACAGAGGTAGGGCTAACTATGTACCAGACAGTGAGGGCAACTTCACTGAGGAGGACCCCCTTTTAGCAAGGATGGCCAAAAGGTTAGAGCAAGAGACTAGGCTCCTAGCTAAAGAGAGAGAAAGAGCAGCGATAGGCCTAAGATCCATTAATGGTGGCAGCAATTTAAACAACAGAGAGAAGGAAGTGTCTTATGACTCTAAAATCCCCAAAGGGACTGTCCCTAAATTTGAGGATGGTGATGATATCACCAAGTGGTTCATTGCCTTTGAGAGGGCTTGTGAAGCCAGAAAAGTGGGGAAGACTCACTTGGGGGCACTCCTTTGGGAACTGTTCTCTGGTAAGTGCAGAGACAGACTCCTGACCCAATCATGGTTCGTAAGCCACCACTGCAGGTCTTTTGCAGTTCCCTCAGAGATTTGGAAGAAGTCGGAGAGATTCCCTTGATGCTGCACCCACTGGAACTTCAGGTCCCACTGCAGAGCCCGCATATGCCATCTGGCCATCTGATTTACCAACAGGATGCAGGATGCAATGAGTCACAGCAGCCGCAGAATCATTCTCACCGAAATTCAGGAGAGGTTGAAACATCCTAACCTGAATATCCTGGACTCGCTGCATAGTAGGATAAGCTGCACTGTGTCCAGAATATCTCCATAAAACCGTGAGCCCTACTTATGATCAAGTATTAAGGGACCAGATACTAATGAAGACTAAATCCAAGAAAATTCAAGAGAAATTGTGGTCAAGTGCTGAAATGACTTTGGAGGCAGCTGTGGAGGTAGCAAGGAGTATAGAGGTTTCATAGAAATGTATACAAGCTATGAGGAAGGAAAGTGAGGGGGCTCCATAAGTTTCAGCAGTTGTGGGAGCAAAAGATGTTAAAAGTAATGGGAAAAGGTATGAAGCAGAGGGTAATGAAACCGTACCTACTGGAAGCCAAGGGTTGGTTTGCAATAGGTGTCGATCAAGTAGCCATCTGACTAATTCGAAAATGTGTCCTGCAGTAAGTAAAATATGCTGTACGTGCAAATAAAAAGGGACACTTTAGCAGTGTATGTAAATCTGTAGGAAAAAGAATACATTACATAACAGAAGATGTCGAGGAGATAGAAGAGTGCATGCAGGGAGTGATCTTAATTGTACAGGATGATCTTGTGGGTGATGTAGAAAAGAAAGTTGAATTGCCTAAGTGTACAAAAAGCATAGATGGAGTACAAATTTAAACAATGGTTGATTCATGCGCATGGTATACCATCATTAATAGGATATGTTTGACAAAATGTGTCCAGAAAGAAAATTGTATAAATCTGATGCAAGTCCAGGCAGTTATTTGGGCCATAGAATTCCTATGCTAGGGTTCTTTTGGGCTAATATAGGTTTTTGAGCTAAACAGTGTTATCGTAAAGTTTACGTGGTTACCAAAGGTGCTATGATTTTGGGTTGGCCCTACATAATGGAATTGGGGATAAGAATAGATCCGAGTGATAACCCCCAGTATATTCTGTATGTGATGAACTACAGGTGATAAATGTGATGGATGAAGGATATCAGGATTTAAAGAACAAATATCCAAATGTTTTCAGTGATGGTCTGAACAAACTTCAAGGATTCAAGCACAAAATTGTGTTGGGTCATAATGGTGTACCAATTAGACAGAAATTGAGGAATGTACCTTGGAACTATAGAGAAAAGTTAAAAGGCTTGCTACAGGATCTCTATAAAAAGAGATAATTGAACCCACTGAAAGTTCTGATTGGCTTTCATCGATTGTGATATCGTTGAAGGCCAGCGGAGAGCTTAGACTTTGTGTAGATTTGAGGTGTTTAAACTAGGCAATTTGGGTAGACACATTTCCTCTGCCCAATTTACAGGTAATGATGTTGTCGACTGTTGAGGAGAAGTGTGGCTCAGTGGTTAGAGGCGGCAGACCCAGAAGCTGAGATCGGCCGTGGACCAGGGTTCGATTCCCCGCCTCGGCGGGTCTCGGGCTAAAAAATTCCACGGAGTTGACAATTCTCGCTCTGGTGCCTACTCGACTCACGGGATCACACTCTGCGACTCTGGGCAATAGCTTGCTTAATCTCCACTACGGCCCCTCGCCGCGGGATGCCTGGCTTTCACCTTGTGGATACCCGGCCGGGGTATCTCACAGGGGAATACCAGGACGGGTTCCCTAAGCAAGCGCCTAGAGACCCCTGGGTTATAGCGCGCTATATAAATCGAAACACATTTACATTTACATTTGATGCTATCATTTTCTACAATTGATCTTACCAGTACTTATCGCCAAATTGAATTGGAGGAACACTCTAAGCAATGTACTGCGTTTACAACACCTGAAGGAATGTTTTAATACAAGAGGATGGCCTTGAAAGTCCTTCTACTGCCTTCCTGCGAGGAATTTCCCAGATTTTGAATGCTGCAACAGGTGCAAAAGTTTTTTAAGACGATAGCCTGATTTTCATTAAGGATCAATACGATCATGATAGGAATCTGGAACTGTTATTGTCAGCACTTATGGAGAATGGGTTAACTGTAAAAAGAGAGAAGTGTGTTTTTGGTAAATAGCAAGTTAAATATTTGGGACATGTGATAACCAGTGATGGAATTCATCCTAAAGTAAGCCATGTGGAAGCAATTGTTAATGCAACAGAGCCCAAAAATAAGTAGCAACTAATGTCTTTCGTAGGGTTAACAGAATTTTATTCACGCTTGGTGCAGAACGACGCTACAAAAGTAGAGCAGTTACGAATGTTACTAAAGAACACTAAATTTTGTGGGTCGCAAGATCAAACAAGATGTTTCAAGGCAATTAAGGATGACATTTTTCTGCATTTAAAATCATTTGTTATGGGAGTAAACTGTATTATATCAGTAGATGCCAGTGGGCACAGAGTTGGTGCAGTATTGTCACAAGGGAAAGGAAAGATGGAATGGATAGTAGCATAAGCTTCTTGCACTTTGTCTCCAACGGAGCATATTTGTTCCCGAAGGAGTTTCTGGCTGCTACGTGGGTAATGGAACGCTTTGGGTTATATGTGTGGGGTAGGAAATTCAAAATTTGCGCCAATCATAAACCATTGATAAAAAATTTGAAACTGGGTGGTGGTAGGAATCTTACTCCTAGGTTATCAAGGTCATCAAGGTTAGCATCAGAATTGCAAATGTTCTTTTATGAGATTGTGTATGGTCCTGGGAAGGATAACAGTATTGTTGATGAATTGTCAGGGTTGCTGTTAAAGGAAGGGAATGTAATTGTAGAAAAGAAAATAGTAGTGAGCGTGAGGTGGCTTTCACTTATGAGGATGTTGTAGTGAGTGAGGGAGAAAAGTATGGGGAAGTTCTGTCTGAAGTAGGGTTGGGGAGTTTGGGAAAAAACTCTGCCTCCCGCGTAGCGGAGTTTACTGGCCCCTAAGCCCTGGCTGGGACATTCCTTGGAAACTGCTAGAGGCCATAATTATTCTGTATACAGACACCTGGGTTCAGGTCAGGCTGGGTGAAGGTGGCTGTTTATCGAAGGAAATTAGAACAGCTGGGCTACTGGGCCCTCACTCGCCTGACCTCCAGGGAATGCAGCAATTCTGTGGGGACCTTCCCCCTGTTAGACCTCGAGGTCTCGCCCTGTCCAAATTCCCCCAACATCCAATACGGGTGTAGCTGCGCGCGACCATGCGGCACAGCTGCCACAATGCGAAGCATTTCACCACTGCGGGTCAGGCACACCAAAGCGTAAAGAGGCTCAGCCCCACTCACCACTCCTTGGGGGGCTGAGCAAGATAAGGTGCAGCCGTCTGCAACCAACAGCGGTCATGTGCTCCCAGTGTAAGGCAGTCACTGGTGGTGCTCCGACCGCATCCTGTGGGGCCTGGTCGACGCAGGAGCTGCCTCCCTTCTCCTCTCCTCTGGCTGCTGGGAACAACACGGGGCTCTCTTCCTCCACTTGCGTGGGCACGACCGGGCTCCCTGGATTAAAAGCCCCGCCCACCTCCAGGCTTCGTTCTTTCTTGACTTCCTTCTCCTGAGGCAACAGATGCCCGCGAGGCTCTGGCTCTCCTGCCGGCCCCGCCCACAACCAGGCAAACTCTGCCTGACTTCCTCCTCTCGGCACGGCTGCTCTCGCCGTGTTCCCTGTCAGAGCCCACTTCTCGGGGTTAGAAGTTAAAATTAGAAGCGCCCTCCCCATGCTGTACTAAGCAGGGGCACACACCTTTGGGCCATAGGTTTCTCCGCGCTTTCCCAGCGCACTACGATACGGACAAAAATGCCAGACGAGACCACGTCAGGGCTCGCCTACACTGGCCACAAAACTCCTAGATCGCTCTAAACACTGCTCCGGGCGCTTCAGGGCACCAGAAGAATCTAAAGCGCTCGGCCTATCTCCCACTTGAATGCACAAAACAGGGAGCAGGCAGCACTTCTTTTCCAGAAATCCACAAGGCAGAGCTGGGCAAAGGAAGGCCAGCACACAGGGCCTCCCAGCAGGTAGTAGCTGAGTCCCACAGCGGTTCCTCCTGGCAGAGTTTTCCTCAGGTCCCAAGTAAACACACAGCCATGTGGTCACAGCCCCAATATTTATATCATATGTATCCTTCGTTCTGCCCTGGCACAGGCTTGGGACATAATTTAAACCAGTCCTGAGAGGTACTTAACAAGTGCACAACAGTCCACATTGACAGTGTAGGTCCTGGCCCCAGACACACCACGGGGGGGGGGCGGAGCCAGCATTGTACAAGGCAGGCACAGACCTATTCAGGGTCAGTGGCTACTTCTCCCACTACTCCAAATGCAGATCAGGCCCATTCACCCTAGTGCTGACTCACCCAGCCCCTCTGGAGCCACTGCACCTCCCCAGTCTCTGTCACTCGAGTCAGACATACAATACACATCAGGCAGGCACAATGACACATAGCACACAGAAATGCCCACTTCTAAAACTGGCATTTAAAAAATAGTGATAATAAAACGACGAACATCATTACGCAGCATTTATTACTACAATTCCAAACAGGGGTGTGGAATTTTTTTAATAATCTACATGGCCAAGGGACAAAATGCTACTGAGATCTACACGTCCTGTAAAATCCACTTGTCCCACCTACTCCATAAATCAATTACAAGGGCTGACAGAGAAACAACTGTGTCCATGTTTATGGGAAAATATGTACTTTTCCCACTGCTCACCATATACGCAGGATGATATCACAGTCCGCTTTATGGGAGGGCAGAATTCATGGTGGATACATTTGCTCCAGGAACCAGCAGCCACTCCTATAATATTTAGACCAGGAACCGGCACCCCCATCTTTAAACTGGGTTCAAGAACCAATACACTCTCGGACTTACACTGGGTTCAGAAAACAGCACCTGCGTGATCAGCTCAGTAAACAGCACCCCCCAGGCCCTTCAACTCCTAAGCTGAGGATATGCACGTGTGCCTCCCTAATTTTGTCCCACGAGCCACAGCTCTCTAGAGAACACCCAGGAGTTTTCAGCCACTTCTAGAGCACGCACAGGTATCTCCAACCCTGCAACAAAGTTGATCCTTTGCTCCCTAAACCAGACACAGAAGTCAGAATCAGCACCCAACCCCCCTCCCAAACCAGGCCACAAGTCAGTACCCCATTCAAACCCAAATAACTACAAGGCACCGTACCTACAGTCAACCAAGATCAATGAGACAGTTTCGCCAGCCCTCTAAAACTGGTTGATCTGCCACCGTTATTACTCCTCTAAAACACAAGGTCAAGAAGCAAGCTCCCCCCGAAACATGGCCCAGGAGCAAAAATCCGCTCTAACTTGTCACAGAGCATAAATAATTTACAGCAGGGCAGTCTGCACAGTGCACAGGTCCACAGATGAGAAAGCAGGCAAGCAAACTGGACAGAGAACTCACAGTTGATCACAGAAAAGAGCTGAAGTCCACTACTCCAGCGCACAGGTGGCTGGAGCCGAAAAGATAACTTCTGCAGGAGGGAAAAGCAGCCAAGAGCATAAACTGCCTACTTGAACACAATCAGAAGAATATACACATTACAACCATGATGGGAATTAGTTCTCAATCTAGCAACTTTGGAAAGATTAAAAGCATAAACTACACATCAATTCCCCCTTATTTGTATGTGTTGTCCCTCTTGACATCACTGTAATTCCACATCAAAAAAAGCTGAAAACTTTCAAGATTCCAACAGCATTCCCCTAACGCAAAATTCACCCTTTATGGGGGGGGGACAACAACTTACTTAAATTTCACAACTAAAACTATATGGGATACCACAAGCAACGGGTGAAAATTAAGGTGAATGAGTATAGAGAGCTGGAGAACAGAGCCCATCCAATGCACCAAGGAGCCACTGTTGTATGTTCACAGAGAGAAAAAGTAACAGACGAAAAGAGCACACAGCTAACTTCCATAGACCTAGAAAGGGATGCATACAAGGACTTTAGAGACAGTTAAAAGCGGACGACCAACAATCTGCGCAAAGGAGAAAAGTTTTAGAGATATGAGGTAAGGGGCAGCCCACCTCCCTGCACCCAGAAGTGGGTATATGCAGCGCGCACAGAGCAGGTGGAACCCTTCTCTCTGCACCCATCCGGATCAGAGGGGTCAATGGGATGGACACAGAGTGGAACGTGGGACTCTTGCGACCCTGCACTAAGGTGAATGTGATGTGTACAGAGGCAAGGGGGAGGGGACTATTTCCCTGAGCGCTAGAGAGGGGGTAGTATATGAGGTGTGTTGAGAGAGTAGGGGATGAGTAATTATGAGTAACATTTCACTGACTATGAGTGACACTTTCTCACGAAAAAAATCAAGCAGATAAGATGAGGGAAACAAATATCTGAAATTACACTCATTTGAACAACGTGACTGCGTCAGCAAAAATACTTTTCCATAGCATAGCAGTCAGTGCAACAGTAGATGTTGATTTACACACTCTTCCTGCACGGGGCAATGTAGGTCTGAGACTGGCCTGATTCACCATAGCACAGTAAATCATTGTATGTGTTATAATCTGACACTGTACAACCAGCTCTAGCTGCCTTATCGCTCTCTGCCAAAAAGGAATTTGCTAATCAACATACACACAACCACCGCTTCCCCCACACATCGCCCCCCCCCCCCCCCCGCGCTGAGGCTGAATAAACTGAAGCACTATATTTAGGGCTTAAAAATAAATATTTGAATATTCCTACCAGGTAACTCCGTGTAACCAGCACTGCTCGAGTCCTTTCATTAACTGCGCAATGTATTCCAGGAGCTGTGTGTAGTGCTGACCGGTCCGGATTAGCTGGTCCAACTGAACAAGGGAACAGTGCTGATTGTGCTGAACAGTGCAGGCACGTGTGTGAGAGAGGGCAGCCCGGCAGGGTGCAGCTGCAGCATAAGGGAGTCTGGAGGGCGCACAGGCGCTTTCCAAATTAATGTAATTTGAGCAACCTGTTGAACTCAAGAACCATAGTTTGCTGGGAACTGTATACTAGGGGCCTCATTTATGAAGCGGTGCGTCACTTTTACGCCACCGGTGCGTCACTTTTTGTGACGCACCAGTGGCGTAAAAAATGCACCTTGTTGTCCATATTTACAAAGTGCACCTTGTTGTCCATATTTACAAAGTGACGCATCTAGGTAGATGCGTCACTTTGTAAACCCCTCCGCCACATTATACCTGCGCCAGGTATAATGTATGCAAGGGGGGCGTATTGACGCAAGGAAGGGTCGTAGAAGTGACGCAGTGAAATCTATGAGATTTCACTGCGTCACTTTTAGGACGCCGTTGCATCAAAATCCTGCGCCTGCCTCACAGCAGGCGTAAGACTGACGCAGGCCCTTTCACATGGGGCTTGCCCCATGTGAAAGGACGCATTGCTGGAGATGCGTCACTTTTGTGACAAACTCCAGCAATGCGTCACTTTCGCGCTTACAGATACGTCAGAAATACTGACGTATCTGTAACTCCTTGCGACATGATGCATCATACATTAAATATGACGCATCAGGAATGTCGCAAGGAATGCGCACTGAGAAGTGACACATCGCTGCTTTCACGCAGCGATGTGTCATTTCTCATAAATGAGGCCCCAGGTGTTTGGGCCGTTCGTTCCACGCTTCGCTTCCCTCCCCCACAGCAACTTTACTTGATTGATGATCCTGTTACAACAGGAAAAAAACGTTTTTACAGAAACAGAACCCTTCAGATAGAGCAGTGCAACAGCAGTTTCTGTTAAAGACACCTTGCAAAACGACATTCGCAAGCGGCCTCGAAGATAAACACCAGACAGCTTTTGTCCTCTAGGCAGCCTCAGGCCTGGTCCTCCTCTCTTGGGGGTTGTGTCTGTGAAACCCCTACCCAGCCACTGTCTTTTAGTGCTCTGGGGGCTTGTGTCTGCTGCCTCCCAGGCCCCTCTTCCGAGCCTGGTCTATGTCTCCAGCCTGCCCCGCTCCCCTCCTGGGGCCCTGTGCCCGTCCATCTGCTCCTGGGCACGCACACTGGCCTCTACCTGCCAGCAGCCGCAGAGACAGTGCAGTTCTCTGTCCATCTATGTGTCAGCCCCGCAGCTCGACTTCTGGGGCAGCGGCATCGTGCTTCCAGATCACAGAGTCAGGGAGCTGGAGGCCAGAGACCCGTGTTTAGTGATTTAATGTCTTCTTGTCCGTGGGACAAAATAGACATTAAATCTTCTTGCCCATTATAAAAATATATATGGTTCGGGCATCGGGCGATATGATTCCCCCACCCCTGTCCAAACATACCAAACTTGATCACGCTACTCCTCTCATATCAGGAATTACCACTGAAACACATCAGGCAATCCCAAATGCATTCCTATGAGAGGGCAGCCTCACAGTAGTGAGAAACCAAAATGGCTGTTTGTCACTACCAGGACATGCCACACGGTTGAGGCACATGTCCTACCTTTTACCTACATTGCACTCTGCCCATAGGGCTAGCTAGGGCCTACCTTAGAGGTGACTGATATGTTGTAAAAGGGGAGTCACGGACGTGACAACCACTTTACGTGCCATGTCACAGCGGCAGTAAACTGCGAGCGCAGGCCCTGCAATGGCAGTGGCCTGAGACAGGTTTGAAAGGCTACTTTGGCGGGTGGTGCAAGCAGCGCTGCAAGCACACCAGTAGCATTTAATTTACTTGTCCTGGGTATCTGAGATACCACTTTACAAGGGACTGATAGGTAAATTAAATATGCAAAAAAGGTGTGTACCAATCTTACCATGTTTTACCACAGAGCACATGCTCTTTACACTGAATAGCAGTGATACAGTGCCCAGAGTCCTTAAAG
Organism: Lissotriton vulgaris; assembly: GCF_964263255.1. Lineage (NCBI taxonomy): Eukaryota > Metazoa > Chordata > Amphibia > Caudata > Salamandridae > Lissotriton > Lissotriton vulgaris. The sequence continues at coordinate 1,616,339,281 of NC_141685.1, read as the reverse complement.
CACCAACACCAGGTCAGAAAAAATACCAGGAGGAAGACAAAAAGTTCAGGGATGACCCTACAAAAAGGGCCAGGTCCAACAAGTCTTTTTTAAGTACCATTTTAAAGATATAAGGGAAAAACTGTGACTTTAATCCATGCTTTTAAATGGTTGCAAAAATCATTGCGTTGCCAATCCTATGAACATATTCTCAAAGTCACGAGAGCAAAGTTACAGCCGACCATTTCATATGTCTCACCCATCACCAGGGGGAAAGATGCGAAGCTTCTAGATTTATTAGTAGTCAAGGCTTATAAAGCAACTTTTGGGATTCACAGGTCAGTGGGCCAAGCTGAATTAAGATTGAAGTTTGGTCTCCAAAGACAGTGTTTGGTGTCACAAGGGGCTTTTTTTAAATGTATGTACTCTATGTTCTCTCCCTCCCGTTACCCTAGCAAACATAACAAAATCTTCTTATGCTGCTACCTGGAGATCTCACATTTTTTGACCTTCCTGCATGATATTGGTTTGAAAATTAGGCTTCAAGAATTGAAACTGCCAAATTATAAATTAATCCTAAAAAACACAAATCAAAGTTAAATCCGTTCATAAGGATAAAACTGAATTAGCTGCCAAAAAACATGCATGGTATGTGATCAATTCACATCAGTCTTTACGCATCTAGTCATACCTTAATGCCCATTTCTCTGCAAAAATTAAAAAAACATTTTTTTGAAATAAGATAGGGAACAAAACCAACTAAGGAGGGTACACCGTCTTCGATTCAGCAGTGACCTGATACTAATTGTAGACTCTGTGAATGGCCACGTGAATCTTTATTGCATTTAGTATGCGTGTGTCCCAAATTTCTTAAAATACAGCGCATCATTTTAAAACCACTATTTTTGAAGTTTGGGGTTAGATCGGCCCGCCCGACCCTTATTCTCTGTTTATCGGGCGAGTCCATTCTGTTGCTATGCCAATTGATTACGTTTTTAGTTGCTGCCGAAAAAAGTTTGGTATTAACTGTTCAAGATGTATCATAATTAAATTCCATGGCTTCAAGAGGAATCTTGAATGCATGCTTTCTGATTATTTGCACTGCACGTCCTCTTGTAGAAGTTAGTGTCTATGCTGCTAGGGTAATAATTAGAAATGAAAATAACGAAGTTATCTTGCTTGTAACAGAAACTATAGATGTACTTTGATAGCCTGTTTGCGCAATGGAATTATTGTTTACCGCACGCTTGCACTTTAATTCGTAATGATCCACTCCATGTCCGATAGATGTTATAGTTTATTTGTATAATGATTGATAAAAGTTAAACGGTTTTATTGCACAAATATGAATGTATTTATAAATTGTCAAGAATATTTTTCGTCATCCTTTTAAAAAAAGAAAAGAAGCTTACAAATAGTTTTATTACTGGTCTGTAACTAAATTTGATGTTTTTTTATATATTGCCCGATTATTAAGATGCTTTAATTGCAATGATTTATGTTAATCAAGCAATAAAAACATTATTTATTCATTCATCCGAGCCTAATCCCGACGTCACTTCAGTACATCCAGCCACGGCCAATGATATGGATACAAGAGAACTCTGTGTTTAGTGGCAGCCATGTTGAAGTGGTTACTGATTTAACCCCATTTGGTCAGCCACAATGCAAGTCTACCTCATTGGGAAGACTGGAGATACAAAAAATATTTTATGTATTTATTTTCAAATTTTTAACTATTGCCTAAACGTTCTACATGGCGCTAGCACTAAAAAATCTTGTTCAAGCAGAAATGTCGATGTACAGAAAGGTACGCTAAAAAGGTTACATTGTTCACTTTGCACAAGGTACTTAATTTTAAAATATCAAAGTATCAACTGAAACAAATAAAGAGGTAAAACTAGTCCCCTGTTGTACAGCCCATATATATGTTTAATTTGATGAAACACAGGCTCAGAGGAAGACGTCACAGGGTCAGGTCTGGTCACACATACTTTTGCATGTGCACTGTCTACACCAGAAGGGCGACCCCCCTGATCCGCCGTCACTCACACTTGAGGCTTCTCAAATTCCACGCAGGTGCAAGGAGGCTTACAGAAGTATGTGTAAAAGGGCAATAGAAATAGCAAATACCAACACACGCACCTCTCATCTTCATGCAGCAGCAATACAATTCAGCACAAAATTACAAGACAGCCCCGTCCACAGCCTTCTCCATGAAGCACGTGCGTAGCAGCGCGTTCCCAGCTACCGCCCTGCACAACGCTGGCTCCGGGCTGACAAAAAGCAGCCGGTTCTTCCCGTCCATGGGCGATAGAATCTGGACCCAGCTGGATGGATCCACTCTGAAGTGCGGCCTCACTGTCTGCCAGGAGGAGCCAAGGACTTGCTTGCTGCTCAAGAGGCAGGGCCTCTGTTCAAGACAATCCGGGTTACCACCAGCGCACCCTGTTCTCTTCAAGTCTGGCACCTCGAGTCCCAATGTAATCCTTCCAGGGGGCCTAGAGAAGCTCGTCATTAGAGCGTAGCAGAACGCCACAGAGTTTTTATGCACGTCCGCTGAATTCTGAGTAGTGCAACTCCACAAGCTCCGCCCACCCCTAGTCTGAAGCAGAGTGGATGCAGGAACTGGAAAGGAACATGGTTTTGAAGGTGATAAAAGAAAATATATCGGGAGGTTAGCCACGGGAATCTCAATTCAGTGGAAAATGTAGTGCATTTTGGAAAAAATTGAAGATGAGCAATCCATGTGCAATAACATTGTACTGGGAGGAGACAAGATTTTACCCGAGTGGTGTGCATGAGAAAATCATCAAAGTAGGTTGTGAGGGGCATGAAGAAATGTCGAGCACAAGGAGGAAAATAAAAGAACATTTTTGGTGGCCAGAAGCAGATGATCGTTGTGTGAGGAATTGCAAACCTTGTAGTGCAAGTGATAAGGCTGTTAAACCACTAAACGTTCCTTTGACATGGTCAAGTTACCGGATGGACACTGGCGTAAGTTGGCCATAGGCTTTATGGGGCCATTTTCGACTTTGTCTGCCAGAGAGACCTAAGCCATAGTACTTATGGATTATTATTCAAAATGGCCGGAAGTACGTATGGTGAGCAAAATTACAACTGATGTAGTAATTGAATTCCTTGGGGGATGTCATTTTAAAGGAGGGTCTTCCTTAAAGCCTGGTATCTGATAATGGGGTGCAATTTATATCAGAGAGGATACAAGTGTTTTTGGTGAGGTCTGGAATTCAACATGTAAAAGTTTCCTTGCACCATCCAGAAAGTAATGGTCAAGTAGAACACTTTACTCGTGTTATAAAAGAAACTATTTAGCTAGCTTCGATATCTGTGTTGTCATGGAAGAGATCCGTTCAGGACATGCTATTGTTCTACAGAATTACTTCCCATTCTGTGACAGGTTGGATTCCTTTTGAGTTGTTGAGAGGGAGGAAATCATCTTTCAAGTTGTTTCCATGGTGGTTGAGAAGGAAGAAGGAGGTGGCGTTTGATTAAATTTTTCATCAAGAAATGAGAAGGAAGGTAGAAATGCTTCAAGAACAAAACAAATGTAGATAGAATGTTCATAAGAGTTTTCCTAAAGTGAGTGAGGGACAGCATGTGCGAGCGAAGAAGCCAGATTTTGTGGAATAAGGGGCGTCACGTTGGTCAGAACCTTTAAGATTTATCAAGGTTCTGGGTAGTGCAGTCAAGTTGGAGAATGGAAGAATGCGGAACTTATGACGTGTGAGCCTTTGTAATGTGAGAAAATCTAATATTGAGAATGCCAGTTGTAGAAATGTTGAAGGATGTGATGGATATATGATGGGAGATGGTTGGTTGGATGGTAGTAGTGACTCAGAGTTTGTGTGTAGAGAGAAGAGATGAGAATGTGTGAGGAAAAAGCAGCAGTGGCAGATGTCAGACGAGGAGAACATGACATAGGGCCAGATGTATCAACCTTGCATTTTGCGAGTCCGTAATAGCGAATTTTACCGATTCGCTATTACGGACTCATAAAATGCAATGTATATAGGATTCGCATTTCAAATAGCGATTCCTACGCATTCCTTATTTGCGACTCCCAAATTGCGAGTCGCAAATAAGGAATGACTTCCCATTCATTTCTGTGGGCCAAGAGGCCCATAGGAATGAATGGGAATTTCATGCGCAATTTGCGAGTACCCAATAAGTGCTTGTAAATTGTGCATGCAATTTCATGGGTGCAGGGGTTTCAAAAGGACACCCTGTTGCACCCCTGAAATATGAATATGTGCACATGTGAAAAACATACATGCCCTAAGGACATGTATATGCGCCACATGGCACTTAAAAAAATGCGAAAGTGCATTTTAACAGAAAATCGCAAATTACCACCAACTTGAAGTTATATCTCAATTTGCGAAGGCTACAATAATAGCATTTAGATAATCGCAAATTGCGATTCCCTAACTGCAGTCGCACTTTAGGTAATCGCAAACAATTGCGATTACCCATATTGCAAATTCTTATTGACATGAAGATTTGTTGGAGTAGTAGCGTAAAGAAATGACTGTGTCACTTCAATAATGTAATGGGATAATATGATGTTATTAGTTGTCTCTGTGTAGTATTTATTTCGTTTTTATTTCAATATGCATTGTGTATTTGTAATGTCTATTTTTGTAGTTTAGTGAATTGTGTTATTGGTGTGTTGTTGGGGGAAAGATGTGTGAGACATATTCTGTTTTGTGGAATGTTGGGGGCATGGAATGGCATGGGCACGGGGGTTCGAGGTGGTGACGGTTGGGGAGGAGTCCGGTGAATGTCAGATAGTGCCTGCGCCGCTCCTTATGTCTGCATTGTATTTTAAATAAACTACGTACTAAGACTTACCTTCATAGACCCGTGCACTTCCTGACAACACAACTAGTGACAAGAATGGTCATAGGAGGAAAGCGTAAGGTGGTTCCTGTGACGCATTGTTTCCCTCTTTTTAGTCGTGAAGTATGGCTGCGGCATATTTTTCGTACGTGTGAACTTCTGGGGTCGGAGCAGCTCACACACCTACGACACATGTTCGTTTATAACCTTTCTCTGTTGACTTCGAGCTGAGTGTTCTAGTTCAGACCTAATCAGCGCGCATGCGTCGAGACCCTGAGGTGGGGACTGAAAGAGAAGAAGGACCTCCGGCTTTCATCATGTATCCTAAGCCTCATTAGGGACCGTTTGCTTTCATCAGTTGCAGGGTGTTCCAAAACATAGTATCCAAAGGTTGTCGTGCTGACTTTTGAAGTGAGGTAAAAACATTGGTCATGCCACGCATATGAGCGTTTTTAAAATTTCTTGGGTGGACTGAAAGGCGAATAGGTCTCTGTGCTGCATTTTCAGTCATAAATAAGCCAGACAGATAGAGATATTTGCTTTGCACCTCATAGTGTGTTTATGCCCCCCAGCAGGGCCGGCCTATAATTTGGCACCTATGTTGTTTGGTTATAACTAAAGCGAGAACCTACAGGGTGTCCTATTCTATTCACAGGAGGACAGTTGCTACCTCACCGCAGTGACTTTCTCTGATCATAAACATTTCTGCACCTTCCCTGGGCTAAACCACCTCTTACCCACGTTACCTCCTTCACACTGGCGATAAGTTGTTGTTCGGATAATATGGTGTGAAAATATGGGACGGGAGGGGGTGGGGGGGGGGGGCGTTACATGAAAAGCATAGGCAGAATCACTGGAAGCAGGCCAGAGGGAGACTTCTGCATGCACATACTTCATGAATGGCGCCCTGTTCGTGGGTGCAGCTCTAACTCTGTCCCCAGGAGTTAACTGTGAAAAAACAAGGGGGCATATTATCAAGGGGGTTTATCTCCCCTTTTTTGGCTTTAAAAGCCAAGAAAGAGGAGATAAAATTATCTCCCTATTACCTAGCTGTCCCTAACACCAGTTAGCGACAGCTAGTAGGAGATACCGACCATCTTGGGCCCCACTTTGCATGTCAGTGATATTTATCACTAATGACATGCAAAGTGGGCGTGCCAAGATGTTAGCGACTGAAAACAGTTGCTAACATCGCTATCTCCTATTACCAACTTTTGGAGATATTCGCTCTAAGCGCGAATATCTCCAAAAGCTAACACCTGCCCTGAGCAGTTCTTAGCCATGTTATCCAATGGGAGGTGGATAACATGGCTAAGAGCATTAGCTCGGTAATGCATGAATATCGAGGACTTTTCAGCGATATTCATTCATTTGCGGCAATTTTTATCGCATTTGCGATAAACCTTGGTAATACCAAGGTTTATTTGCGGTAAAAATCGCCGCAGCTCAGCGGTAAATTTTTGTCTCTAACCAAGCAATAGCGATAATTATCGCTATTGCTTGGTAATATGCCCCAAGATTATTTTAAGTATTTTCAGAAACCCGTTAGCTCCCTCGAGGACACAAGGCACTAGAGACTAGAGAAACTAAATACAATTGCCTCACTATCGATTTTTTCACGTAATCCACATCGTCCACTTAGAGATGTTCTCTGATCAGTGTTTTATTGGCCTGGTGGTCATTTTAATAATTTTAGGTGAGATACAACTAAAATAAATACATTTTTTATTTAAAAAATCGTGTGTCTCCTACTTGAATTGGGTCTGTTGGCATGTAAGCATTTGGTGTTTGAATTGCAACATGGAGGGTGGAGAGCATTTTGTTATTTTTCCTGGAAGCACAGAAAGAGACTCAGCCGTAAGCCATTTTGAAGCACATAAACAGGTGACTGGATTGTCCAAACCATTTTGAAGTAAATTAACGCAGAGTAAAAGAGGAAACATTATGTTTAACGTATTAATACAAATGTGTTTCCAGGGACTATAGTAAATAAAAATGGCAGATTAAATGAATAGACAATAGGTCTTGCATTTTAGAAATGTTGATCTATTGGTATTGTAAATGATAATGCCTTTTATTATTGCCAGTTTTTAAACACATAAATAGAAGTTATTGTCATTTATAATGCCAATAGCTAAAAATCTCGCAATTACGAGACCTATTGCATTGCAAATGTTTTTTTTTTTAGGAGAGGGTTTGATGGGGGAGAGATCAAAAGTGACTCTTAGGTACTTCTTGGCCCAAGGCCCTGCCCCCTCCTCACATGGTGAAATGTATTTTTTGTGGCCAGTCTGCTTCACCCCAACACATCGGCTGCAGCCTCAGAAGCTTTTTTCCCTAGTTGGGGGTGACTGGGTAGAAATGCCTCAGGCTGGCCTTGTCAGAAACCCTGATCCCTCAAGGCTCTGCCATCTCCTCTCACATGGTGGAAAGTATTTACAAAGCGGCAGGTCTGACACTCAGAGTTGTATTGTCAGTTCAAATATGTGACGGAAACAGATGTGCAGGTGTCTAGGGCCAGGTCAATACAGTATGCCTGCATTTGAGGTTCATTGATAGACAAAAGGAGCAGATAGAGACAGTGGTCATATTTAGTTGCCCATGTTGGGTACAGTAAGGGGATGGGTGTTAATTAGAATCTTGCTTGGAAAACTGAATTTTACTCAGCCAAGAACAAGGCCTCCGCATATGGATTGAACTACGACATTTTTGGCGACGATTTGTCAGGCACAAAGGAAGTCAGAGGTAGAAAGCCCAGCCGCGAACCCACAGAGAATTGGGCAGCTTAGAGAAAGACGGGCAGCTCATAGAAAGACTGTGAGAACAATACTGGTCAGAGAAGCTGTTAAAATAAGTAAAGACTGTGTCTGCTTTAAGCAGTATAATCTTATGCCGGTGTCTGGGTGTGGAGTGCAAGAAGAGGAAACCGGCATAACAGCGAGAACGGAGAGGAGGCTTGCTGCTGGTAATGGAAAGACTAGTAATGTGTAAAGGGCCGTAAAGCGAACTAGCAGTATGAGCGGGGAAAAAAAATACTGAATGCGACTAAGGCGAACAGCAAAGTGAGGAGAGCGTGTTCTCTCTGTGTGTAACTGAAGAGGAGCAGAGTGAATGCTGACCGTTGCAGCAGCAGGCTTAGGAATGAGCTTTTGCTGACAAATCAAATGCGCACTGGCCCGTCAGCTGAAGCAGGGCATTTATCCATCACGCTGCACTCACGGGACCCATCTCTTTGTCCTAGGACGCTAATTTAAGCGGCTCCTACTTTGAAAGCACACGCTATTATGCGTAATACCAAAGGAAAATAAGGATACGCGATCCAGCCTCCTGCTCAGACGGTTATCGGGACCCTGCCGCCGCCCATGAGCACGGCCTCTTAGGCCTACTAAATGTAACTAATCAGGCAAAGCTCATTTAATTTAGTCCTGATGATGATCCCAGTATAACCCTTGGAGATAGGGATCGAAACATTCGTCGACTGTTTAACATAGTACTGCTCCTTTTTCGATTTATGATTTATGTTGCAGTAACTGTGGGATAGAGCTTACTTAAAAATGTATTGTACTGTAAGCCGCCATTTCTCCTGTTTGTTTGCCTGCTACTTTTTCCCCCATGTATTGTCTTTTCTTGACTTGGTACAGGCTTGTGCCCAGTTATCTTTGTGTGACTTGTTTCACCTCAAATGTATGAATTTTTGAATCCTTCAAAATAAATGCTTCTATGTCCGGCTGGACACTGAAGAAAGCACACAGTCTTCATTTTTAGCCTGTGTTTATTCTTGTTCTATTTCTCAAGCTAAAGGACCATTTGTTAACTAAAAAACGGGCATTTATCAGCGGCACGAAAGGCGCGCTCCTTTTGTATATGCGAGGATTCAAAGACTCGACAGTTGCATGTTATGAGCAAGCTGTGGGCAAAAGAGAAGGAGATGTTGTTCATAGCTCTGCGTGTGAAGTAGTTTTGTGGATTTCAGAGTGATGCGATGCCACAGCTTGAAGAACACTAATATATTTAAAGTAAATGCTGTGTTTCAAGAACTCCTGGCAGCATTGAGATGCGGTTGAGAGACAAAACAAACATTTAATAAACTGTTCACACGGTATAACACAGCGCTTAAAGAAAGAGCTCTTACTTGCACTTGGAAAGATATTCCTTGTTGTGGAGTCCTCGAAGAACAGTTATAAGATCTGATTTGAGGTTGTGTCTGGATCTGTGATTGGCTGCAGTAGAAGTGGTTCAATGGTTTATTATTCCTGCACAGGTTGAGAATTCCTTGACAAGTCTCCCACCTTGTGCTCACTACAAATATAGCAAGTATGGATCTGAGCACTGCTATTGTTACTCCACATCCCTTCCTCATGATTCCAGGGGACCCTCCCATTGAATGGGAAGACTGGATTGATTGTTTTGAAAATTATATTTTAGTATTAGATGGAGCCAGATTTCCACCAATCAGAAAGAAAGTTTTACTTCTGGGATCTCTTGGTAAAGACGGACAACATGTGTTTAAATACTTAACGGCGATTGGTAATGCACAGGTGGGGGAGCGGGGGGTGGGGGGCAATGGAGGATGCATACATGGAAGCAGCTCTATGTTTGCAAGCCAGATTTGCAAAACAAGTAAATGTGGTGATGTGCTGTCACAAGTTCTATACACAACCACAGCGTGGAAATGAAAGCATTGATGGATTTGTGGCACGTTTCAGGGAACTTTCTCCCAAAATGCCAATTCGGTGGAATGACTGACGAGATGATCAGGGATCAACTAATTGTACAGTGTAACAGCAAAAAGATACAGCAGAGACTATGGGCTTCGAACAATCCCACACTCAAAGATGCAATACACATTGCAAAAATTGTAGAAGAATCAGAAAAATGTATGCGTGAAATGAAAATCACAAACTGTGAAAAGGTGGAAAGTGATGTTGCTGTTTTAGGACACGAAATGGAAAATGTAAGTGCAGTTAACGAAAGAGGTCAAATAGCTGGAAATTCAAGTAACAAAAATGGAAATCCTAAAGGATATGGATTCACACAAAGGAAACCTGGTTCTAGAGTATGCCACAGGTGTTGCACTGACTATCACATGGCTGATTCCAAGCTATGTTTTGCCACCGGCAAAGATTGTCGCAAATGAGACATCTAGCAACCACGTGCAAAACGAATGAGAAGAAAGCTGCTACTGTGGAAGATGAACAAATTGGGGGCAAAGTCCTAATGTTGGATGGAAAGAGTACCGTAGGTGAAGTGGAAGATGATGAAAGGTGGAGAAGACGACCAAAGGCTGTATTTGACATCAATGGGAAGATGATATCATTAATGGTGGACACTGGTTCGCTTCCCACTATTGTACCTAAAACATTGTTTGATGCCATGTGGACCAGTGAAGAGTTGGTGGCATCAGATGTCATTCTGAAAGGGTATCAAGGAGCTGACATTGGTGTTATCAGTTTCTTGACAGTCACAATCAAAATTACTAGGAGAGTGACAACATGGAAAATGTATGTCGCAAGAGAAGGACCATCCATATTGGGGTGGACTCACCAATATGATTTGAATATAATGATAAATCCGCAGGCTGAAGAAAAAGTAATGATGGTCAGTAACCTTGGTCTGAAAGAGCTTTTAGATCTTCATAAAAAGATTTTCGAAAACAGGTTGGGTGAGGCAGCCAACAATGAGCATGTCATTTATTTATTTATTTATTTATTTTTGATATTTCTAAAGCGCAAACAAAGGCCTGTAGGCGTCTCGGCGCTAAGTATCTGAATTATTTACCCTGGGAGGAAGGAGCAGGATCTATTGATTGAAAAGCCAGGTCTTAAGTTGCTTACGGAAAGACCATAAAGATGGACTGGCTTTAATCACGTGGGGCAGAGTATTCCACAACTTTGGAGCCGACACCAGGAATCTTCTGTCACCCCATGAAACCGTTTTAGTACGTGGTACCACAAGATCGCCTGAACAAGATGAGCGTAGTGTTCTGGACGGACGGTAGGGAATCAGATTGCGAATGAGATGTGCTGGTCCTAGATTATGCAAAGCCTTATACACGATGCATAGAGTCTTAAACTTTATCCTATTTTTGATGGATAGCCAATGCAGCTCTTTGATGGTATTAGAGGCAGAGTGATATTTGGGAATATTTCCCAGAAGCCTTGCAGCTGAATTTTGTATTATTTGCAGTTTGTTTAAGACTCCTTCTTGTGCGTTAAGGAATAAAGCATTGCAATAGTCCAAAGTGGACAACACAAGAGAAGTGACCAAAGTTTTACCGGCTTTGTCTGGGAGAAAAGGGAGATTTTTTTTAATAAGTTTCAGTTTGAAAAAGGCTGAGGAGGTGATCTGGTTACCATGTGGGTGAAACGTAAGTCGATCATCAAAAATGACACCCAGATTCCTCACTTTGCTAACAGGCTCGGGAGGGGGGCCTAAGGAGGAAGGCCACCAATTGGATGACCACTCTGGTGTTAGCGGTCCGAAGATGACTACTTCTGTCTTATCGGAGTTTAACTTTAAACAATTGGAGGCCATCCAGCTCCCTATTGCTACCATGCCTGATTTAAAATCGTCCGCTACTTTATAGCCATTGTTCTTGATGGCTAGGACCAACTGGGTGTCATCTGCATAGGAAGTAAGGCTCATCCCATAAGCCCGAATGACATTGGCTAAGTCCGACACATAGATGTTAAAGAGTGTCGGACTTAGGGATGAGCCTTGGGGTACTCCACATGGCAGAGACAAGGTGGACGAGTGAAATGGTTCCATTGTGACTACCTGGGTTCTATCAGCCAAAAAGGAGGCCAGAAGTTTACTGGCAGGCCCTTGAACACCCAGGCTTTCGACACGGTCAATCAGGGTAGTATGATCGACCGTGTCGAAAGCTGCAGATAAATCAAGCAGTATCAAAACCGCTGTGCCCCCAGTGTCACGGATGAGTCTAATGTCATCCGCTGCTTTGATCAAAGCCGTCTCTGTCCCATGAAATTGGCGAAAGCCAAACTGGGTTTCATCAAGTAAATGATGTTGCCCTAGAAAAGCGGAGAGCTGTTTGTTCATAGCTTTTTCGGCTATTTTAGCCAGAACTGGTAGATTGGCGATGGGCCGGTAGCTCTTAGGTTCTTCCATATCAAGATGTGGTTTCTTTAAGAGAGGTTTTATAAGGGTTTTTTTTAGACTTTCAGGGTAAATACCTGTACCAAACATAGTATTGCATATGGAAGAAATAACCGGAAGAACCACATCTATAACTGGCAGTAGAACTTTGAAAGGGCATGGATCAAGTGCTGAGCCCGATCTGATGGTGGATATTATATCCATGGCCTGTGAATCGGAAATTTCTGCAAATTGAGTGAAAGTGGGTCCAGTATATATATCGGACAATATGTTGGAGGGACTTTTGGCTTTAGTGGCAAAGGCGGAATAAATATCATTAACTTTGCTGAAGAAAAAACTAGCTAATGCATCACAGAGGGATTGTGAGGGAGGTGGGGTCAGATTAGGAGAGTAGCCGGCTAACTGCTTGGCAGTCTCATACAAGGTTTTGTTTGAGTTTTTTGCTATTTCTATTCTGTGACTAAAGAATAGTTTCTTGGCTTCGTCAATCATAAGTTTATATTTGACGACCGTTTCTTTATATTTTATTTTGGCCTCCTCTGCATAGTCTTTTCGCCAATGCCTTTCCCTTTGCCTGCACTGTTGTTTCTGTTTTCTTAAGGCAGCTGAATACCAGGGGGCTGAAGGGGTGGATCTGTTACGGGATAGTTGTTTGACCGGAACCAGCGATTCATCAAACTTAGAAGGCACTAAGCATGGGCGGAAAATCCGCTCCGCTCGCGGATTTTGCGGATTTTCGGTAAATTCGCGATCCGCGAACACTCGCGAATTTACTGAAAATCCGCACATTCGCACGCAGCGGATTTTTTTTTCTTGGTGATACAATTTTGCAGCGTGCGGCGTAAGTTCGCAATTGCGAACATGTAGGTGCGGCGGGCAGCAACAATCTCGCACTCGCGAAATTACAAAATTTGCAATTCTGCACAAGAAATCCACTAGCAAGCAGCATAGACCTTCTGAAAATGATGATTTTTATCAGAATAACTCCTCAGGTTGACATTTGCCTGCCCTTTTTTGGATTTGAGGCCTTTTGACTTTCTTTGGATCACTTTTGGATTAGAAATCAACTTTCACAAGTAAGTTTTTTTGGGGCATTACATTTGCTGTTCTGCAGAAAAACGAGTTTTGCTAAACTGAAAGCACTCAGCAGGTGCAAAAGTTAAAATGCATCATTAGTAACCATTCCCTGTAGTGCTTCCTGACTGGGACCCCTCCAGAGTTCAATTGCTAGTTGCAACAATTGTATGACCCTGCTCTGACCCTCTCAGCCGGATCATAGAATAGCTACAAATAGGCCACAAAGGTCCTGGAAAAAAATGCACTGCAACAGAAAGCAAATGACAGATAAGGAAGCAGGTGCCAGACTGGAATTTTAAAACAGTGGCACATTAATAAATCAACCCCAAATTAATTCATGTCAGTTGAAGCAGGGCAGGTGTGCTTGCTTTTTCCCCCCATAATCTACAGTGATGATGATGAACCAGAGGGTGGCATTGATGTACCAGAGGGTGGCATGGGTGAAACAGAGGGTGGCAGTGTTGAAACAGAGGGTGCTGTGAACCTGTGATGATGAACCAGACGTAGAAACAACATAGTCGCGACCGTTGCGTGCCGACAAGTAAGTTCGCAATTGCGAACTGGTACAAAATCCTCGCGAACTGGCAGAAACCCTTGCGAACACTATAAAAACAAAAAAATCCGCAAATTTGCGAGAATTCGCGGACTTTGCGAATTGTGAGTTCGCAAATACGCAAATTCGCGAACGCCAGATTCGTAAAATTTGCCCATGCTTAGAAAGCACTCAGTTCCGGTAAGCCATGTTGCAAGTGTCAGGAAGCAGCGCGCAACTGCAGGAGTTATGGCTTGTACTCTATGCCTATGGTCGCAAGGCACAGACTTTAATCATGTAAAACCCTTCAATGATGTAGAAACCAAGACTCTGGGGTCATGAATCAGGTGAACAGTTAAAGCACTCCATTCAGGTTTCTGATTTGTATATGTATCTTGAGAAATACCTGAAAGCCCAGCCAGCGCGATCCTGTTGGGGTTTTTATTATTGTCTAATGTGTAATATGAGTATTTCCTTTGTTTTTCACTTGGTATTTATTATGATTGTTTTTCTTTGCTCTTTCAATTTCTGTATTTCTTAACGATGGCACGCCTGTTTTGTTTAAGGTTACCTAGCAACAATTGAGTGTCCATGGTTCTGCACAAACGTGCTTAACTCACTCCCAAGCACGTGCTTACTAGCGCAATCGGCAACACCCTGAACTCAGCAATAAATAGGCACAAACCTTGAGCTCCGCGCTTGACTCCGTTGGACTCAGGATTCAGAAGACAGCTTCGGTAAGCTCCTCGTCTCGTGAATAAACCGGATCCAGTGCTGGACATCAAAACTCCTGAAAGCTAAGTCCCAGGAATGTGGTGAGCATTCTGACATTTTCCTGCTACATTGTTTCTGAGATAAAAACAAGAATACAAGTTCCTTTTGGAAATGTGTGTGTTGTAAAGGTTTTCAGTAACATGAGAACTTGAAATTTTACTTATCCATTGAGCAGATTCTTTTGCTTACTTTTTGTATGAAGTAAAGACTTGGGCACCATTTGAGTTAAGACTTTGGAATAATTTATTTTTGGACAAAAGGCATTTGCAATAATTCACGAACGCTAGAACTTTTATAAAAGGACAATAAAGAATGGTTCTTTCTGAGAATTCTGACAAACTATCCTGAGTTAATAGTACTATGTACTATTAAAGAAAAAGCACCCTATAGAACTATGTACTCCTGTAAATTACACTTATTGTGTATTTTCTGTTATGTTTAGTTGTATATATTAGGAATGATCTGATGTTGGCAAGATTGTTTAGGACACAGGAAGGTCTTACCCAAGGACATTACTGTGCAATTGAATCCTTGCAAATAATAACAGGTGATTATGCGAACATCCAAAAGTTCTAATTACTGTTGTCTTGGCTTATTGGAAGGTTATTGATGTGTTGTTCTTTTCTTGTACATACAGTCAGAAGTAGGCGGTTCTGCGAATAAGATCCTGGCAGGTCCAGGTAGCAGAATCTAACAGGATCTCTTCCCTCTGTTTGTCTCTCATCCCAAAACCCCTTCCTCCTTAGAATATTTGCCAGAACCACTGTCACAATACCTAGTGGTGCTGAGAGGTATTCTGAGAGAGTTGGGATATTGTCATCTCCCCTGTCGACTACCTGGATTTCAGGTGAGTGGTAAGACCATCTGAACTGCAAGGAGGGTGCCCATGGCAGCAAGATCTAAGGTGAGAGAAATACTACAACAACTACTGGATGGCAAAGTGATAGAACCTGTGGAGGCAACGGATGGTTGTCACCAGTAGTCATCACGAAGAAGGCTGATGGCTCACTCAGGTTCTGTGTAGACTTGTGCAGAGTGAACCAAAATGTCATCATGGACAGTTTTCCCATACCAAACATTAATGAGCTGATCATATGTTGTCTGGTGGTAAATATTTTTCGAAAATTGATTTAAGAAGTGCATACTATCAGATGAGACTCAGTGAACACTCCTAACATCTCACAGCTTTTATTACAAATGAGGGAACTTATCAATTCTGTAGACTTCCCTTCGGATTGTGTTCCACTGCCACTGTGTTTCAGTGTTTAATGACTAACATGACTGCTTTGATAACCGTTTTGGATGATCTTCGAATGCGTGCAGACAGGGGACAATCAGCTATACTGATTCTGCTGATCCTGTCTCCCGCATTCGATACGGTTAACCATGCGGTCCTTCTTGCGAGGTTGGGTGGAATGGGGGTGGTAGATGTGACCCTGAGATGGTTTCAATCTTATCTGGCCTAAAGACTACAGCCAGTGGTTCTCTCCTCCTATCAATTAGATTTTGTTGATATTGAGCATGGTGTACTCCAGGGGTCCGCGATTAGCCCAATATTATTTAATGCATATATGAGTCCGCTGATAGCTAGTGTCAAGTCACATAATATTAGTCTTGCAAATTATGCTGATGACACTCAGTTTATTTTGTCACTGGAAGGGGATTATGCTGTCTCTTTAGGACCTTTTCATGCTTGTATGCAAGAAATGGTACCTTGGCTAAGAAAGAACTCCTTGCAATTCAATGGTGATAAAACTGAGATTTTACATTGTGCAGTAGGTAAAGTGCCTTTTGCACTTTCAATTGACTTTTGGCCTATCCCTACGGATGTACCTTTCATACCCGCTGAGACGGTACGAAACCTAGGAATCAGCTTTAATGATAAGCTGAACCCAGAGACTCAAGTTAACAAGATTGTGGGGAGTAGTTTTTCCCTCATCAGAGTATTTCTGAAGATTCTTCTAATGCTACCAATTCAGGCCAGAGCTTTGGTACTAAGGAGCCGTCTGGATTACTGCAATGCTTTGCAACTGGAGTCCCCTAGGTATCTGATTGGGAGACTCCAGAGAATTCAGATCACGGCAGCAAAGCTTGCGTTATTAAGACCACTATGGTCATCGGCATCTCAGGCCTTCGCAGAGCTGCATTGGCTCCCTGTACTACAGAGGAGTCACTCTGTACTTTTTTTAGGTGCTGCACAGGCTCGGGTCTAAACCGCTGCAGAGCAAATTTGGTTGGTATGCTCCTACCCGTAGTCTCCATTCTTCTTCAACCAACCTTGTAAAAATACAGAGGATTTAAAGAGCAAAATTGGGGGGAAGAGCCTTCAGTAACGCAGCCGCACGATTATGGAATGGTCTTCCCACTGAACTGGTACAGGTGCAGGACCTGCTGTTGTTGTGTAAGAAAACAAAAACTTGGCTCTTTCCCAGAGTATAAGCATTTCAACATAGCGTGACTCTTCTGCAGCACATTTGGTGGTAGTGTACGTGTATCTCAGCACCAGGATGCCCGTAGGGTTACAGTGCGCTTTATAAGTATGAATAACAATAACAACAACAATAACACACTCTCTGGTCTGGAAATGACTATGGTTTTTCAGGATGATATCCTTATATTTGGTGGTAATGAAGAGGAGTACAATTGTATACTGGGAAAGTGTTAACTCGCATTGGTAAGGCGGGTCTGACACTTCGGAAAGAGTAGTGTGCATTTTTACTGGAGGAGGTAGAGTATTTGGAGTGCAAGGTAACTGTCAGGATTGGCAGTAACTCAAGAATAATGTATGCCACTAACCTCAACCTTGTGACCAGCAGAGACGATGCACGAAGAAAGGCCTCCCAGTTCCTCCCCTGCACGACTCCCAACAAAGGTATCTTGAAACCCTCTGCGTGGACTCGTGCCCCGGGGAAAAGGGAAGTGGACAAAATAATAAAAGAGCTGTAGTGTCAGTGGTTCCCTCAAGGTCTGGTCCGAAAGCACTGCTAGGCACCAAGAAGGACTCCCACTCTGCAGAAGGGGACAACAATACAGAATTATAACACCTGTTCCTTCCCTTATTTTAACAGACAAATACAGGATATCGTTGTCTAGCCTTACCAGAGTTAATACAGCTACTCAAGATAATTCTTTCCCTTTTATTCGCAAAAACAAAAAATGTGAAACAAAAATAATATTGTCCAATCCAAAGTGTTCCTCTGATGGTTCATACAGCAGCTACACAGTTTGTGATTCAGGCTAACAAAAGAAACGCGAAGAATTCCAAATGTCACTTGATCGTAATACTCAGGCAAGAGTCTTGTCCAAACGACAGGCGTTGTTAATAACACAACGCATTGAAAACAAACTGTTCTTCAGCCTATGAGCACTCAATGTGAAAGTGCAGGAATTGTCTCTTCCACGGTATTCAATGAAAAAGAAGGAGACAAGGCTACTCCCCCGGAGCACTAAAAACGATCTCACTCAGGACGCGTCTTAAATATCAGACGCGTTCAGGGCAACATCGCGTTTCACCCGCTACCTGCAAAATAAATGCCAAACCACGCGTTTATAACTGCACCGCGGCTTTTCCCTACAAGTACACAGGAACACGAGACAAAACACGGAGGAGGCGAGCCCGCACTCCAACCGCGGAAGTACCTGACGCAAGTCTCGACTGTGTACGAATCTCCTGTACAGTGTCCCGAACTCCAAAGGCTACAATCTTCAAGCTGAAATCCGGCGGGGAACACCATCCGCCATTCCTCGAAGAAACCAGGTTGATTGACAAGCACCTTTTCCACATGAAGGAGGTGTTTAAGTAATTTCCGCCCTAAGCCTCATAGTTCCTGTCCTTAAGCATGCTGGTAGTTGTAGTTTTCAGGATGAACACCCTTGCATTAGGTCGACCAGGGAAACAGTGGAACCTACATGAATGGTATGGTGGTAGCCCTGTCGACAACGTGATCGCTACAGTAACACAGGAAGGGGTGAGACCTAAGGTGAGCCTTGTGAGCGCTATTCTTAACTCTCAGACACCACATAACAGAGGTACTCTTAGATCTTTTATGGGTCTAGTGGAGTACTACTCCAAATTCGTGGAACATTTCGCAGACAAAACAGAACCTCTGAGGGAACTGCTCAGGAAAGGACAAAAAATCATTTGGGGAGAGAAGCAGGAAAGGTAATTTATGATGGTAAAACATTAGATTGCACATGCTTGTGTTCTTTCACCTTATCAGAGTGGTGCAAAAATAGTTGTCACTGTTGATGCAAGTGCTGTTGGAGTGGGGGCGGTGTTGGCATAATTACATGGCAAAGAAGAAAAGACTGTTGCCTTTGCTTCACACTCTTTGATGGCAGCAGAACATTACTCTGTGATAGAACATGAGGCATTGGTAGCAGCTTGGGCAACAAACTAAGAGTGTTTTTGCGGGGTAGCGTGTTTACTAACCACAAACCCCCTATGAAGGTGTTGGGACCAGGGGGTTTCAGGAATTGTTCAGGAAGGCTGGCATGTTTGGCCGTCAGGGTCCAGGAGTTAGAGTGTAAGGTGGAGTACCTGCCAGTTTGGAAGAATCGCGTAGCAGATTGCCTATTGCGGTTGCTCGATGGAGCTGCGAATGTTTGTGAGTTTATCACGGAAGAAGTAGTGGCAGGCATTGATGATGACACAGAGGAACTAGGAAAATCCATTCTCAAGAAAGCAATGAAACACAATGACACGTTAATGCAGGTTATGAAATTAATCAGAGGTGAGGAGAGAGAGTAATCTAATGGTGAGCGTGAGGCCTTTTCTTAAAGTTGTTGAAGAGCTGTCTGTTACAGATGATAATCTCATTGTGAGAAATGATATGTTTGTGCCAACTGCTTCTCTTCGCACACGGTAGCTAATGAGGGTCAAATGGGACAGACTTTAACAATCAAAATGTTGAGAGAGAGCTACTGGTCGCCACTCATGGACAGTGAAGTCAAAGAGTGGGTAGAGCGGTGTCTGGCTAGTAAAAAGTCAGAAAAACGATTGTGAGTGGGTTTGGGCACTTTGAAGGAGGAACAACATGTGACAGAAGCGAGGGATGTCTGGGGGGGAAAATATGTTTGGATTTTATAGGACCTTTCAGTTTTGTAAAAGAGCAGGAGAAATTTGCAGCTGTGTTAGTTGATGCAAAATCAAAATGGGTGGAAGTTGCGTTTATGAGAGGGATCATCACTTCTGATACTATTCTTGCTTTAGGCAAAATTTTCAGAAGGGAGGGTATTCCTCCCGTACTTTTGACGGACAATGGCACGCAATTGACTTCGCTGCAGATGAAGGGTTTCTTAGACACCCAAGGTGTTAGGCACATATGCTGCTCATTGTACAACCCTCACGTAAATGCGTTGGTTGAGAGAATAAACAGGATGGTGACGGGCACAATGTAGTTACTGTATAATTCGGGGCTGCCCGTGCAGGATGCTATAAAAGACATGCTTTGGCTTACTATACAACTCCAAATCCCAGCACAGGGAAAATGTCCTTTGAGATGATGAGGGGTAGAACAGCTGGTATTAAATTGTTGCCTTCATGGATGTGTGAGGTGAAATATTAAGGTTTGAAAGAAGGATCGAGAACGGACAGTCTTGAGAAACATGTGATTGATGTGGGAGACTTGGTGAAGGTGAAGCCTGGAGATGGAGTGGGTTTTTGAGCAGATTTAGTGGACCATTCATGGTGAAGACAGTGGGAGGCAATTGGGTCAAGTTGGATAAAGGACAGAATGATGAGGAACCTCACGCGTGTTGCTCTATATCAGAAGAAAGGTCATGTGTTTGAACATGACCAGATAAAGCATGGTGGGGGTGACACTAGTTCGCCTTGGTTTTTGATGAGTGACAGAGATTTTTAAATGAACAAAAAGGGGCTGCATGTGAGGAGTACAGCGGCCCATTGCAAGGATGTGGTCGGCATGTTTTACGGGAGGAGATGGATCCAATAGTATGCCACAGGCTGAGAGAAAGGTAAGGGCAAGAAGGCCTCCCTCTTACTTGAATGAATATGTCTGTGAATAATTTTATTTTTATCTTCTTGGAGCTCCTCTGCTTATTACGGTACCTGTGGACCCCTGCATGGTGTCCTCCCACGGGTCCTGTTTATAATCCTGTTTTGCATCAAATTTATCTATGTTATTGTATTGTTACTTTGTTTTATTTTGAACAGCCTCTGCAACTTCACTCTGATGTTGTACCAGGTCTTTGTAATGGATAAGGTGGGGGGATGTGTTGTAATGTACTTAATGTACTTAAGCAGTCTCAGCTTCTGGCCCTCTTCTTTTGGTCCTTCCCCCACTCCTTCCTCCACAGTTAAAACCCTGGGTGTCAAAATGAACAACCAACTCACTTTACACTCACAAATCAGCTCCGTGGTTTCTTCCTGTTTCCTCACTCTCCGAACCATCCGCACTGTCTCCCGTTTCTTTTCCCCCCAGGCACTTAAACTGATCATGTCCGCGCTGGTGATTTCGCGGCTGGATTATGCCAATGCCCTTTACAACGGCATCCCTGCATACAGCCTGCGGAAGCTCCAGATGGTCCAGAACCAAGCGGCTCGGTTGGTGTATGGTCTCCCACGTTTCCACCACTCTACACCCCTCCTCAAGGAGCTCCACTGGCTTCCTGTCAAGGAACGCTCCCTTTTTAACCGGTTGTATGGTTTTTCAGGCCAGCCAGGGCACTGCCCCCGCCTTCATTTCCTCTCTGATCAACGAATATGTTCCGGTCAGAGAGCTTCGCTCTTCCTCAAAATCCCTCCTGCAAATCCCACGTTTTAAACGCAAAAAGTGGGGAGGGGCCAATTTTTCAACTTTGGCTCCCACCTTTTGGAACTCCCTCCCCGACCACCTACGATTTGCCACACACTATTCCTCCTTCCGCAAAGATCTAAAAACGTTTTTGTTCAAACAGGCCTTCTCCTTGTAACTTGTCCCTCCTTTCCCTGCGCCAGGCTCCCTCCGTCCTCAGTTGCTGGACCTACCACTATAGCGCCAAGAAACCGTAGGGTGAACGCTGCGCTTTACAAATGTTTTAAATTCAAATTCAAATTCAGCTAGGCTGAGACTGCAACCCATTATGATGTATTATGAGGTAGTGCAGTTCCTTGGGGTTGTGGCATTTAAGAGTCCTGTTGTGTCTGCCATGACGGCTGTAGCTTTTACCTCAACTGTTAATAAATACTTATGACAAGAACAAGGCCTCCGCATATGGATTGAACTACAACAGACTGCCTATTGTTGTTTGCTTGCATTCTAAACTCGGTGACAGTTGAAGCAGCACAATTAAGTCCCGGACAGCGGGCACATGCAATGTTGAGTGGCACTTGAGTGTCAGGTCCTCTTAGCCTCATTACCAGCATCCTTGTTAACAGATGTTGCTTGCTCTTTTACCTCAACAGTACACCCTCCCCATATAGCATTATCTACTGTTAATATCGAGTATTAAGAGTTGAACACAAAAACACAGAAATAGAAGCATTTGACATCGACTTAGGGGTACATAATGAATTACCTGACAGCACATAGAAAGCACAAGCAAGTAGACGCTAAGGGGCAGATTTACAAGGCCATTGGGCCACGTTTACGCCGCCTTGCGTGACGCAACAGCGGCGTAAACGTGGCGCATTCCTGCGAGACATTTACAACGTGACGCATCTAGGGAGATGCGTCTCGTTATAAAGCCCAGCGCCACAATGGGGGCGTTCCCACGCAGGGTGCGCCTCGCAAAAGTGCCTGCGTGAAATCTACAAGATTTCACGCAGGCACTTCCGCGACGATGCTACGTCAATTCCTTACGCCTGCTTGAAGCAGGCGTAAGGACTGACGCAGCATGTTAAGTATTGGGCGGCCCTGAGCATTGCTGGAGTTGCATCGTGCTTGCAACGCGACTCCAGCGATGCGCCGCCCTTATGTCACGAGATGCGTCACGCATCTGCCGACCCTTGCGCCACGGCGCGCCGCATTGTAAATGCAGCGCCTCTGCCGTGACGCAAGGGTAGTTTTGCGTGACGCATTTGTTCTGGCATTAGTGAATAAACAAAATAGTGCTCACCCACTTATAATGCAGACAGTGTAACAAGCCAATTAAAAGGTTCAGTCGTTATGGGAGGTAACAAATGCAGACAAGGCAGTACGAAGGAGGCACTAACAAGCCTACTTACGAATCAGAAGGCAGCATTTGCGAAGGATAATGACACAAGCCAATGACAAATATGGGCAGAGAGTTTGAGAGACCTCCGGTGCATACTCCAATGCAGCATGCCTCGCAGAGCGAGCATTGTCAAATCCAGTAGTCTTGGCTTTCAGTAGCTCAAACAAAACTATGTACAGGCTTGGAGAGGTAAGGGGAATGTGATGTAGAAAGTAGCATGTGGAGAATGGAGACATGCATTCCCATGGTGTGCTAAAAAGAAGAAAACAAAAAAGTAGTTTCCTGAGTACAAGCAACGTCAGCAGTGGAAGGCGTTAGAAGGCCAAATGGAATAATGTGAGCCTGCATTGCACTAAGCAGGAGAAACACAAGAAAGAAAGGGAAGAAAGACATCCAATCAAGAGCAGGGAAATGAGATAGTGAACAAAGCATGAGCAAGGGCTGACCCAAATTCCACTCTATGTATATTGGGAACAGTAGGTCTGGCTAAAACACCGCTATCTGCTGCGGAAACCTAAAAACTATTGCTGGAGCGCTTATATGTTTCGTATGCCTATTAGCAGTAGACAATATTATCTTCTGTGGGCCATCAGCATTCAGAAGTAGAATACAACAAATTGTTTACATTTTATAGCAGTTTAGGAGTTATGCCTCCAGCACCTACCTTAGCTGCCTCCTACTCAAGTTCTTGATGATCAGTTTATGAATCCTGCAAACTATCATGTTAGGTGGAAAATAGTGATGCATGTAGCAGAGGACTAATGCCCACTGCAGGTTGATGCAAGTCTTCTCTTTTCTCATGCCAACTACGAAGGTAAGGAACCACTTGTGCCAATAGTGGTAGTACATAGTGACTCTCTTTGCAGCTTTTGCTCTCAACCTTCCACTCTTGTGTAAATGTATTCTCAGTCACAATGAGTTGATACATTTTGTGGTGGTCCCTGAGATAGTTGTAATGGGAGGAAGAGAACATGGCACCACAGATAAGCCACCCTGGGTCACGATTGCAACAAAGGAGTGCAGAGGAGTCCCTTTTTAAAGGACGAATTCCCTCACCCACCCGTAGGTGGCATGCTTCATCATCGGTAACCTCCTCGCACTGCGAACCTAGTTGCAGTGCGGGCTACAACCCCCTCACTGTGAGGGAGGAGCTCAGGGATGTTTTGATAAGATAGTTAGGAGGTATACTAAAACCTTCAGATGAGCCAGGCGTAGGGGGGAGTAAGTGAAGAAAAAGTGGTTGCAGTTAAAACTACCTGGTATGCTAAAGATAAATGTTAATGGGACATCCAGGGGTCAGGATTAAAAAGAGGTGTTTGGCCCACGGCAGGAAGATTCAACCTGTCATGGTCTCTAAGTGGTCAAATGGTGACCGGTTTCAGCCTCAATGCCCTCCGCAGAGGTGACGTGGCTTTCTTCAGGGCCAGGTGAAGAGTGAAAAAATGTGAAGTGATGAGTGTTGCCATAGTACAAAATCTGGCACGTGGAATAAAAGGATGCAGCCTCCAGCTAGTAGGTTGATGAACCAGGTATAGGGAACCAGTGTTTAAAGCAGAAAATGTATACACATTACCACATGCACTCCTTAGTTAACGTATCACATATTTATATTTTAATTTCAAATGTGGCTACGCAGAAGCTGAAAAATAGCAAGACGTTACTGCTTACCCGTGTTGTCGGGGAAGCTAATGGCAACTCTTCCTCGTTGCACACCCTCAAGGTGGTTTGCAAAACCCTATAATGGGGAAAAGGGGCGGAAAAGGGGGTTGAATGTAGTGTACAGTAATACAAAAACTACAGTTGACTTTATATGCTTAGTATGAAAAAAAGGTGACTGACTTGTGTTCCATTATCAAACCAAGCCGATGGCCTAGTAACTAGAAATATGATAAAGCAATAAGAAGTAGTGTAAAATATGCTTTAAAAGTCCCATAAGACAGTATAATTAGTGCTTTGATGTAAGATGGCAGAATTGAATGTTAAAGATAAATGTAAAAGCATATTTCTAAGGCAGTCCTGATTGGTAATGGACATTAAATGGGTGCACACAGAAATTCTGTAAAGATTACCCACACGCGGGGGGCGCTAGAGGGCGCACTGCAGAATGGCCGCACTGCCGTGAGGCTCCTGCCGCCCGGAGCTTATATCCGTTTACTGATCCTCTCGGCCATCGCTAATCCCTGTTTTGACCCCGGATTCTGGCTGGGGCAGCTGCCGGCCACACTCGGTCCAACTCCTGTGGCAATCGGAGCCTGCTGACCGGAGATACGGGGGCTTGAAGTTTCCCCTGCCAGACGCTTTGGAGGACGGGTGCTCCGTGGTCCGGCGTCCCTGCCAACTCCAGACCGCGGCTTCACACGTGGGGTGGAGGCCCTGTCCCCCTCCCCCTCTGACTTTTCCTGGCGGCTGGGCACTCTGCTGGGCACTCTGCCGCAACGGGCGATTGTGGCCGCTGCCTGTGACCCGGGGAGGCTTGTATGGAGCATCGGTGCAGGAGCCACACCGGACCCTGGAGGTGAAGCGCGAAGGGGCCACGTCTACAGCCCGAGGTGAGCAGCGGCCGTTACTCAGGCGGGAGTGGCGGGGTGTTCGCGCCTGCTCGTGCCCCCGGCTGTGGTGACTTTATGTTCGCTGGGAAGCTGCCTGCGACGTGAAGCGGTGGGCACAGTGTGGACTACGGGTGCTGGTGGCGACTGCCTGGACATTTCTTGGCGCCCTTTTCATCACTGCGGTGGCTGGGTGGCGGAGCTGCCTGCACCGACGGCGCCTGGTGTTGGAGCGCTGCGCTTTTTCTTGTGCTTGGTGGCACCTTCCTGCTGTCTGGCCTATTGACTGTTGTTTCCTACCTTGGACCACGGGCTAGGTGGTCCGGAGTGTGCTATCTACTCTCCTTGGGAGACTATGCTGGTGCATGTCTGTGCACGCCGCCTTTGGTGCATCCTTTGCGTGGCGCTTCTTTCCCTGCGCTATGAAGTAATATGCTGAACTACTGTTGTGCCCCCCCGGCCTGATCTTGCCTACAACTGAGGGTGCTCTCTTCTGCCACTACAGGAGCGGCTGTTTTTGTGACTATTGGAGGGGGCTG
Organism: Lissotriton vulgaris; assembly: GCF_964263255.1. Classification (NCBI taxonomy): domain Eukaryota; kingdom Metazoa; phylum Chordata; class Amphibia; order Caudata; family Salamandridae; genus Lissotriton; species Lissotriton vulgaris. The sequence continues at coordinate 1,616,313,701 of NC_141685.1, read as the reverse complement.
ACCCCGTAGTAGCGCGACATCTCTGTGTGGCTGGCCGGACACTACACGCCGGTTTGGGGCTGGTGGGCGCTGTGTGTTCTGGCTGGTAGGTCACTCCGCTGGGGGCCTGTGGCTTTGGGCCCTGCAATCCCTTAGCTTCTCCTCTGACATCGCTTTGGGCGCTGTCCCACGCTAGGAGCGTGTTATCATGGGGAAACCTGACAACAAGCAGCCCAAGCTGTCCTTCGACTCTGTGGCGGCCAGGAGGGGTGCACGTCTGGTGCAGGAGGCCGGGAGTTCGCGTTCCCCCCCACCTGTCGCTGATGCTGTGCTGCAGCCTCCCACCCCAGACTTTCAGCAGATGATGCAGGAGATGAGGCAGGGATTTGCCACTATTGTGGATAAAGTGGACAAATTGTCCTCGCGCATGGACGCAGTGGTGCAGAAACTGGATGTGCATGAGGAGCGCCTGACCTCGGCGGAGCAGCGCATCTCTGATCATGACGATACTGCCGCCACTCATACCACCCAGCTGGCGAGAATGGACAATATCCTACGGGTAATAGCCGCTAAGAATGAGGAGTTGGAGGCGAGGAGTCGGCGTAACAACATACGCGTGGTAGGTGTGCCGGAGACGACGAATGTGGGGAAAATGGAGACGTATGTGGAGAGACTCCTGGTTGGCGCGATTGGCGCGGAAGCGTTCTCTACGCAGTTCATTGTGGAACGAGCGCACCGCTCCCTTGGGCCGTGGCCGGCCACGGGGGCTACACCGCGCCCTATCATTGCCCGTCTCCTGAACTATCGGGACCGAGACGCTGCTCTCCGGGCGGCTCGCACTAATCGTACGCTTTCCTTTGAGGGGGTCAACTTCACTATATACCCTGACTTCACGCCGATGGTGCAAGAGCAACGTCGTAAATTCCTGGCGGTCAAGAAAAAACTTCGTGATCTGCAGGTGGACTATGCTTTGCTTTATCCTGCTAAGCTGAGGGTGACCCATCAGGCAAAGCAGCATTTTTTCACGAACCCGCAGCATGCAGAGGACTTTGTGAAGCGCCTTAGGAGGGAGCAATCTGCGCATGACCGGCAGGATGTGGGGGAACGGGAGGGCCACCGATCGGCGGGAGAGGAGGAGGACGCTTGAATATGTTTCCATTCGGCGCAGCGACTGTGGTGCACGCTGTGCACGGACATTCGTATGGCTGCTCTTGTGGCCTAGGCACTTCCAGCCTTGTACTGTTGGAGGTGGAAATGAGAGTCACTGGTTGGGTCCGAGTGGCCGCTATTGAGGGTCACTAAGGGGGCGATGGTTGATGACATTGATGTGCTCCAGGCACCCACCCCCACACTGCGCCTAGGCCGTGTGTGAGCCCTGTGGTTCGGAGTGCGGCGTAGTGTGTGGGAGTGATGATGTGCACCTCTGGTGGGCACCCCACCGGGAATGCCCCATTACTTTTGAGTTTCTTAGTGTGATTGACTTGTTGGTTGAATGGACGGATGGATGGGGGGAGGGGGAGGGGAGGGTACCTGGGGGTCCTGATAGTTGGGGGTTGATCAGGTGGGTGGGGGGGGGGGAGGCTGTGTTGGCAGCGCGTGTTCCACTTGCTCCTTATGATTGTGGCGGGGTTGGCTGCGGCTGTGTGTTTGTCCTGGCGATGACCTGTGCTCACTGCTCTGTTTCGTCCTCGGCCGTACCGGGCATGTACTGTTCTACTGTGTATGGAGGAGGGACTGATTTGCCCGCTCATTGTGGCCATTGTCGCAAGGGAAGGGATGGACGGTGGCGGTCTACTCCTGTGGCGCTCATAGTCGGTGCAGATGGGACATGGTGTGTGTGCTGCGCGTTACATTTTGTACTATCTGCGTGCCTGTTGCACGGTTGTTGTTGTTTGGGGTTGGGAGGGGGGTATCTAGTTTTTTGGATTGGGGATGGCAGGGATGAATGTGGTGTGAGGTTGTTGGAGAGGCTGTTGTGTGCGATGGTGCCGTTCGGCTGCCTTGAGCCGAGAGAGTGGGATGGTGCACTGCTTGCGTGTGCCCCGTTGCGCCTTGATCATGGGTGATGTCGATTGATACTGTGGATAAGATATCGATCTTGTCTTGGAATGTGCGTGGGCTTAATGATGCCAGGAAATGTCGGAATGTACTACAATATTTGGATAGACATGCAATACAAATAGCTTTCCTGCAGGAAACGCATCTGCGGCGTGTGCCTGCTCCTACGTTTGGTGGGAGGTGGGCTGCAGTGAGGACATTTGCATCGTACTCCTCGTATGCTCGTGGAGCTGTTGTACTTATTAAGAAATCGCTCTCCTTTCAAGAATTGGGGTCACGTGTGGACCCTGAGGGGAGGTATGTGTTATTGTGGGGGAGGCTTGGGCAGGTCACTGTGCTCTTTGTGAATTGTTATGCACCTAACATTGATACGCCTGCTTTTTTTCTTACACTTTGGGGTCATGTTCTTGCTGTGGAGGCCTCACATATTGTATGGGGGGGGGATTTCAATTTAGCGCTTCAGGCTCTGGAGGACAGATCGGAGGGGAGTCCTCAGTACAATACACAAGCCAGGGATGTCTTGCGGGGCATTGTGGAGGAGGCAGGCCTGATTGATAGCTGGAGGTATGCTCACCCGACGGATAGAGAGGGCACGCACTTCACTGCACAGGCTCGCTCCTGGGCGCGACTGGACTATGTCTTCCTCTCCAGAGGGCTGGTAGCGGGGTTGCGGGAGGCGGTACACCTGGCCAGAACGTACTCTGATCATTGCCCGGTTAAAGTTGTGTTTTCGGTCCCCGGGCTGCACAGGCCGCGGCCGCCCTGAAGGCTCTTCCCCTCTGCCTTATTGGACCCCGTTTTTAAGGCGGGACTTGGCGAGGAGGTGGAAGCTTTCTTTCCAAGGAATAAAGGATCTGTTGATAGTGTGGAGGTGATATAGGAGGCATTTAAGGTTACGATCCGGGGTGTCACTATCTCCAAGAGCTGTGGGGTGTTTAAGTCTATTGTTCGGACTCTCGAGGGTTTAGAGGCTGACTTACGACAACTGGAACGCAGACTGCAGGCTGGTTCTGATCCCGACCTCATGGGTCAGTTTAGGGGTAAGCTTTCAGAGTACGAGGAGGAGGCTGCCAGGGAGGCTAAGCATAGGGGGAAGTACTGGACGGCGAGGAGATACTGCGAGGGTGAGAGGCCTGGGAAGGTACTTGCTGCACTCACGAGACATCAGAGGTATAGTTCGGATGTGTTGGAACTGGTCTTGCCGGATGGCACGCGTTGTAGAGACACAAAGGAGATTCAGGAGACATTTATCCACCATTACGCCCACTTGTACACTACTCAGCAATCGGGAGATGTGCGATATGGGGGATTCCTTGATGATTTAGCACTTTGCTTGCTGTCAGACGATCACAGGGCGTTCCTAGGTAGGCCCCTTGAGGAGGAGGAGATCAGAGGCGCCATCATGTCCCTGAACAACTGGAAGGCTACGGGGCTGGACGGCCTTCCCGCCGAATTTTATAAATGTTATGTAGACATTATGGCTCCTGTTCTTCGTGAGGTTTTTGAAGAGTCCCTTGATGTGGGGAGACTGCCGGGGTCTATGAGGGAAGTTGCTATCACCTCGTTACTCAAACCGGGTAAAGACCCCCTAGACGTGGGTTCCTATAGGCCTCTTTCATTACTTAACTGTGATGTCAAGATTCTGGCGAAAGTGTTGGCGGCTCGGCTTTCGGAGCTCATGCCTGTTATTGTCTTGCCTGATCAGTCCGGGTTCGTGCCTGGCCGGGCGACGTCTCATAATCTTCGGACATTGTTTTCCCTAATCCCGACTATAGCTCCGGAGCTCCCGGTAGCCGCCGTTTTTTTGGACGCTACTAAGGCGTTTGATTCCGTGGAGTGGGGTTACCTTATTGATATTTTATGCAGAATGGGGTTTCCTCAGATCTTTATCTCGTGGGTCAAATTGTTGTACACTGACCCGGTGGCGAGGGTGGTCGTGAATGGTGTGCTCTCCCCCCAGTTCCCTATTACAAGGGGGACCAGGCAGGGATGTCCCCTTTCTCCCCTCCTGTTTGCCATTGCCATAGAGCCTCTTGCCTGCCGGATTCGCCAGCTGCACCAACAGAGTGCGTTTAATTGTTTTCAGCGCCAAGTGGGAATCTCTTTGTATGCGGATGATGTCACGCTTTATGTGAAGGATCCGCAGGCGAATCTTAATGCGCTTTTGCGAGAGCTAGTTGCCTTTGGCGGTGTCTCTGGGATACATATCAATTGGCAGAAATCCCAATTCTTCCCGCTCACTGCAGCGGTTCATCGATTTCCGTTGGACTACCCTTTGGAGTGGTGTGACTCGGAGCTACGATATCTTGGTATTGTGGTCTCTTTGAGCAAAGAGGAGACTATTAGGCTTAACTATGGTGTCGCTATCACAAAACTGGCGGATCACATCACGAGAGGGATGTCGTTACCATTGTCCATGGCGGGTAGGGCGTCTCTGATAAAAATGGTGGTCTTACCCTGCTTTTTGTATCTTTTTCAGAATATTCCATATCACCCTGGAGCGTATTTTTTTAAACGTCTCCGCTCGGAGCTGATTCGTCTGTTCTGGGGGGGTAAACAACGGAGAGTGGCGTGGGCTACCTTAACGTTACCCTATGTCGATGGAGGATTTGATGTTCCTGACTTTGAACTTTATAATTTGAGCGCTCAAACACACTATGCATACCACTGGATGCGTCCCACGCCGTTTATGCCACATATTGCGGCTGAACAATAGGTCGCCCACCCTCTCCCATTGGAAGGCATGGTGCTGGGCAATGTGGGCGATGTGGATACCCACCAGACAACGGTGACATGCACAGTGGATGCTTGGAAACGTGTGGCGAAATTACTGGGTCTTTCGTTCCTCTACTCACCTGCACTACCCCTAGCATATCATCCTGCTTTGTCCCTATTGCAGGAGACAGGGTTCCAGCGTCTGTGCAAGCGCCTTGGGGCGCTTACGTGAGGAAGCCTTTTTCGCGAGGGCACCTTTCGTACCCGGGACCAGTTTTTTGGTGATGTGATTTGTTCCCCCTTGGAGATGTTTTATTATGTCCACTTGCGACAAGGCCTGCGTACCTTACTGCCGGAGTTCCCTAGGGAGCCGGACGTGACTTTACCGCTTCACGTTCTGTTAGTCTCCGATGGGCGTCATTTGGTTTCGAAGCTGTATGGCGCCATTAGACGGCAACGGGTTGCGCCGGCTAGTCGGGTACGGGAACAATGGAACGCTGAACTTGGCATTACCATCTCTGACGAACAGTGGGCGTACTGTTGTGGTGTGACTGCCAATATCTCCTCTAGTTGCCGTTTGAAAATCATACACTACAAGTTCATACAAAGGTTTTATTATACCCCAGCCAGGAAACTTAGATTTCGATTGTCGGAGGACAATAGATGTACCCGTTGCTGGGCAGTAGGTGCCGATTTCCTGCACCTGGCATGGGAGTGTGCGGCCGTCTTGGAGTACTGGGTGCAGGTCCATGCTGCTCTTCAGACTATGACCGAGGATGGAGTATTGTTCGACCCCATGGTCCTCCTGTTGGGGTATACTAATGAGGTGCCAGCCCTCCACCGTAGATTTGTGGATGTGGCCTTATTGTTGCCCAAAGGACGAGTGGCTTGCTGTTGGGGACGGGGCAGAGTGCCACAGTTCAAGGACTGGTTGAGTGATATCATTTACTGTCAGGACCAATACAACGTATATGCGGAAATGATGCCCGTGCGCTGTAGGCCTAAGGATTTTTGGAGCCCGTTGCAGGTGTACCTCCTCACTAGGGCGGTGCAGGACTCTGAATCTGAGAGTGAGGACCGGGTTGGGGTTGGTTAGTGATACGATGTTTGTTGGACCACGCTGGCACCTTCCGGACCCCATACCCCGCTGTGAGTGGGGTCGTTTCTTTATTCTCTTGCTATGCTGATTGTATATGTCACACTGTGCTGTCCTTGTGGGAGGTATGGTGGGCCAGTGACTGCTTTCTTGTGGTGGTTGGGGGGTCCCTCCTCTGACCAAATGTTGAATGGTGGTTCGTCGTCCACTGGGTTGCTGTTTGTCTCCCTTCCTTACCGAATGTGAGCTACGGGTCTGTACCCCTGCAGTCACCAACTGTTTTGTGCGGATGCGTTTCACGCAGCCCGATTGCAGATGTTATGTGTTTTTCCATTGATGTCTACACTGTACTATGCCCTGACATGAAGCCTGGATATTTCAATCCTATTGCTACATTGCACTGTCTCTGACTATTTGTATGGTTTATGAATGTACCACTGCTATCTTTTGCTTGTCTCCAAATAAAGGTTTAAAAAAAAAAAAAAAGATTACCCACACGCATTAAGAAAGGCACATGATGACAATGGACAAAATATCTTGTTGAAGTGTTCCCAGACCAAGGTAGAGGGCCTGGGTGAACCCAATCACTTGTATTACTCAGCTAAAGGAACAGCGCACCACCTTCTCTAGGTGAGGCAGTTCTCCATACTGGAAATGGGAGTGAGTCTGTCTCAAAGTATGGGGAGCTACTGAGTAGCGGAACCAGCTGTAAATAGCGGTAGTGACTAGCACGTGAAAACAAGCGTTTACAATGCAACGGTTTCGCCTTTGGAAAAGTTAGAGCTATTGGCATTGTAAATGACAAAATTTGTATTTATGTGCTGGTTTTGAAAACAGATAAATAAATGGCATTGTCATTTACATTGCCAATAGCTTAATCTCTCGCAAATGTGAGACCTATTGTACCCTATGGACGAGCTCAGCAGACAGCAATTACTACCACACACACATACCCAGAGCCACACTCACACACACAGAGCCACACACACACACCCAGAGCCAGCCACACACACACACCCAAAGCCAGCCACACACACACACACACACAGCCACACACACACACACACCCAGAGCCAGCCACACACACACACCCAAAGCCAGCCACACACACACACACACAGAGCCACACACACACACACACACACACTCACCCAGAGCCACACACACACACACACACCCAGAGCCACACACACACACACACACACCCAGAGCCACACACACACACACACCCAGAGCCACACACACACACACACACCCAGAGCCACACACACACACACCCAGAGCCACACACACACACACACACACAGAGCCACACACACACACACACACACACACACAGAGCCACACACACACACCCAGAGCCACACACATACACACACACACACACACACACACGCAGAGCCACACACACACACACACACCCAGAGCCACACCCACACCCAGAGCCACACACCCACACCCAGAGCCATACACACACACACACACACACCCAGAGCCACACACACACACACACACACACACAGAGCCACACACACCCCCCCGCCCAGAGCCACACCCACCCACCCAGAGCCACACACACCCACCCAGAGCCACTCACACCCACCCAGAGCAACACACACCCACCCAGAGCCACACACACACTCAGGAGAGCAAGCACAGCGAGGGGGCAAGGAAGCAAGCACAGCGAGGGGGCAGGGAAGCAAGCACAGCAAGTGGGCAGGGAAGCAAGCACAGCAAGAAGGCAGGGAAGGAAGCACAGCGAGGGGGCAGGGAAGCAAGCACAGCGAGGGGGCAGGGAAGCAAGCACAGCGAGGGGGCAGGGAAGCAAGCACAGCGAGGGGGCAGGGAAGCAAGCACAGCGGGTGGAGCTGTGTGTAGGAGAAAAATGCGAAAAGAAGGCGTGAAAGAAAGGAGGGGGAGAAGGATGGGTGGATGAAAGGAAAGATGAAAGGTGTATGGAATGATGGAGAGAAGGAAAAATGGAATGTAGGCTGGAGAGAAGGATGATGAATGTAATGATGAGAGATAGTGGGATGGAGAGAAAGAAAGACAGAACGGAAGGGTGAAAGAAGGATTCATGGGTGGATGGAATCAAGAATTGGTGGAAGGAGGCATGAATCGTTGGCCGAAGAGCAGCCAAGAAGATGGGGAGATTGATAAACAGATATTATGTCAGCTGCATTTTTAAAGCACGCTAATCACCCGCAAAAGTACTCTGGCACTGTAGTAGATGAGTGAGTCTGGCCCTGGTAGGCTTCCTTGAAGAACCAATTTTGCGCTCATAGTGGAACTCAAGAAGGGAGAAGGAGGTTCTGATGTGTTGTGACAGGTTGTTACATGCTTTAGGAGCCATGTATGGGAAGGCAAAGCCTGATCTGCATTTGTGTATGATGGGGTGTGTGCTAGTGAGAGTGGGTAAGAGCACATGTATGAGAGATAGGTGGAATTGGATGTAGTTGTTCAAATAGGTAAGGCCTATGTTTTGGAGCACTTTGTAAGCGTGGGTGAGGAGCTTAAAGTGTGAAGCACACAAAGTGTATTAGGAGTCAGTAGAGCTGCTTAAAGTGGAGTGTGTTATGGGCTCGGCATTGGAGATTAAGGACTGGTCTGGCAGCTGAGGTCTTTATGGTCTGAAGTCTTATGAAATGGTTGGTTATTCCTGAGGACAGACTGCCTCACAGTCTGGTCTGCTGGTGAGGAGGGCTTGGGTGCCCATTTTCCTGGTGCTGCCTGAAAGCCACTTGGGTGTACATGTCCAGAGTGTTGTCTATGATGAGATGAGGTTTCTTGCTTGTGGGTTGGGTGGGTCTGAGGTCTGTAAGCCAACAGGTGGAGTCTACATTTACAAAGCAGGTGTAATAAGCATGATTCTGCAACTCTGTTCTCAGCACTCTCAGGAAAAGGAGGGGCAGGCCCGCTCGCCTCACTGCCGCTCTGGGTGGGAGTGAGGGGGGTCATATTACCTGCCCAGGGCAGCTGCTACTCAACCCGTAGGGCTGCGGGCAGTGGGTGCAGAGCCCGGTACCGTCAGGCAGGGCCCTGTCCTGCGAGAAAGGCTCACAGGGCTCAGCCGCAGATGGATTTAAAGCCCGTACACTCCTCCCGTGCATCATTGCCCTCCCCCTCCACTCTACTCACCGGCCTGTCCACCCCTCCTCTCCCATAGATGCAGGCTCTTAACCGGCCTCTCTCGCCCGCAGAGCTCCGGTACCCCAAGCTCGGTTCGAATTTCTCCACTCCGCCACCCTATCGAATGCTGGTCACGTGACCGAAGCATCAACAGTGTCACTGGTCAAACGGTAGAAAGAGAAAGCGGACCACGAGAATCAAGCGGCCATCTTTGAATGTACAGAAGATCAAGTGAAAGGTGCGCCCAAAAACACAAATAAACCCCAAACCTGCAGTGAGTGATGTCAATTAAACACCTACTTCAACCTTTAACTTAGTGCTGCCAGTGTAAGAAGAAAATTAAGCAAGCATTGATGAAAAAAATGTAGACTGTGACTTTTGCGAAATATGCTTTGTACTTTTCTTCTTTATCATTGCACGGCAGGTCTCACTCTCGCATCCAGATGGAGAGGGAGGTTCTCGAGGGTTGAAAAGTCTATGAGGATGTCACCTTCTCATCAAGAACATGTGACCCAATGAAAGCCCGGGTAGGCCGAGGACAAGTCTGCTTGCAGCATAAAACAAGCATTTACAAGTGGGGCCGGAGACACGGACAGCGGGAGGGGGGCGGGAACGGGCACACGGACAGCGGGAGGGGGCGCGGGAACGGGCACACGGACAGCGGGAGGGGGGCGGGAACGGGTACACGGACAGCGGGAGGGGAGGGGAGCACTCACCTGGACTTCTTCCGGCGGCAGTCGGCCTGGAGGAATGACCCAAAAAAACTTTAAAAAAAATAAAATAAACCACTGCCCACCGCCGCAATGACATTCACAAAGGGGCGGAGAGCGAAAAAATCGCCGGAACGCCCACGAATCTGCTCGGGCAATGACTGACACATCTCTGTTCCAATGGCTAGCCTCCATTTATGGAGGTAGCCAATGGAACAGAGAGGCGGGACAAAGCCCCATACTGCTTCTCAAAAGATTTTGCCTGCGCGAACGCTGCTTCACAGCGGACGCCAGGCGAAACCTAAAAAGGATGTGAGGGAGGAGCTATGAGCAAGCACACAGAAAAAATGTAGAGGGTTGGGGCAAATAATGTGGGCAGCATGGTGTCCATGGGTTACTGATGTGAAAATTAGACAAACTATAATCGAATAATAATCTGTGCCTGAGAAGGAATGATTTAGCACATTTTGCAATGTATTGCCTTTATTGTGGTTGAAGCCAGCACTGTTACTATGCAAAAAGGCTTTCCAAAACATTTTTTGAAAACGAAATAGAGTATTTTGTATTTTAAATGGACGTAAACATGTACATGTTTGTTCGTGCTGATGATAAAGACCCTGCTCCACAGACATCTGAAGCTAAAACAGGACTTTTAACCCATGCAGGGAAAATGTTACCCCTTTTCTAATGCCAAAAAGATCAATTAACAAATGCTAGATTGGCGAACAAGTTGTGCAGTGTCCAAGTGCACCTTGCATGCACCCATCACATCTAACTTAATACTGTTGGAGCAGTTTATGTTGTATTTTTTCTGAAACCAGTAAAATCTACTGAGACAATTGTCAGCTATGTCAAACAAGAGCAATATCATGCAAGAAAGAGTGGTACTTACGAGAAATAGATGGGAAAATAAAGTATTTACGAAAATACAATTATTGTGTATGTATTTAGAAATGCTTTTGCGAGACCCGCAGTCTGTGCCATCTCACAAGCATTATTAAGAATGATTTAATCAGCTTTAGTACCATGTGCTTCTGGTAGGAGCTGCTTTGCGCACTCGCTGAGTTTAAAATATAAGGGATTTAACAAAACCATGCTTTTCTAAGTGTAAAATTTATATATGAGACAAAGATCTTAGACCTGATTCAAACAACCTGAGCAAACTGGACTTTTAGAAGAGACAATGCGAGGGAAAGGGGGCTACTAGGAGGAAGTCTGAATAGCACAAAATGAAAACCCTAGTTTATTGTATCAAAAAAGGAATTATACAGCAAAGACGGCAGTTAAATGATTCAGAAAGATACGGAAGGCTTTTCCCGTGCAGACACGGGGCACAGGTTGAAAAAGGCCTGACGCGCTGGGAAAGTCAAGGTCTACTGTAAGCTCTTCTTCACACCTCTTCATCGGCCACGGGCATGACGATAGAGGCTAAATTGCTTTGCAGGGTCCCCACCCTGCACACCCTTTAGGGGGAAGGGCTGCCGAGGAGGACGGGCAATGGAAGGGCTCTTCTCCAAGGAAGGAGAAGAGCAACATCTGCAAAGTACACAAACAGAATCTGCTGCCATTGTCAAAGACAGATTCCATGCGTGTTTTCCAGATAAGAAAAGGAGATCTGAGTACCTGTGTTTTCAGCTCTCAGAAAACAGGAATTTCTGCACCTTGATGCCCTGGCTGGAAATTCAATCTGAAAACGAACCAGCTTCCAAAACACAGTTTAGGTAAAGGGTTAAGCGTACGTGACTCCAGGAACGCAAAATGTCTCTTTTTAACTCTGAAAATAGTTGTATGTATTCCTGCATTACAGAGGGAGTGTTTTAAAGGCACAGACTGTGAAATGCTTTGTATTTGCTGGTGCGCGTTCACTTATTTGACTTTATAAGTAAAATATCTGACTTTATTTACAAATTTTCCATTCCGTGCTGCATGATGTCTCCACAGTAAGTTCTAGCAAGGGTCTTCTTTGTCATTAATTGGGAATATTAGTACATAAACATTGAGCTCTCAAAGAGTAGTACATCTCATTCTACTTTAATCCTGTGCATTTGGGAGCTTTATTATTTTCATCAGCATATATGGGACCGATAAGTCAGAGAATGCAAAAAATAATAAAGACTGGTTGGAGTGTTCATGGTAACCAGTTTTTTTAAACAAAAAACATAGCACTCTTTGAACACAGGCACAGAGCTATGATTTTGCATTGACCCACGCAACAGAATGACTTAAATGGCAATGCTCATCAAGGTGGCACAGGCAATGTGGCACAAGAAATTCAATACAATGATGTACAGCTAAATACAGTGGCGGTAGGGAAGGTGGTGGGGGATTGGCTGTTTGATGCTGGCCTCTTGTCTGGTCTTCTCCTGGGACCGGAGCCGGGTAGGGCTGACGGCAAGATTGGAGACAGCTTCCTCCCGCCTGGGGGAAGCAGAAACAGCGCCGGCTCACCTCTCTGCAGCGCGGGGAGGGAGCCCCATGGAAGACGCTGGCTGGAGGACTCTGCTACTGCACCCCGGGGCTCCCGTCTCGTCTGCCCCAGGGAAGGGAGGTCACTTCCGGGTGTCTTGTCGTCCCGCCCCCCGGCCTGCCTGACTTCCGGGGTCGCGGCTGCAGCCAATTGCAGCGCGGCCCTCGATTGGGGAGGCGGGACAGCACCTTACAGAGGATCCCCGGGTAATTTTATTTATTTAATGCGATTTTATATAGCGCGAACATTACCCGAAGGTGTCCGAGCGCTTTACAAAAGAACCAGTTGCGATACATAAGTACTTAGGATTACATAAAAGATACAAACCACGGAAAGAGCCTTTGAAAGAAAAAACAAGGTCATTTTGGGATTCGGGGGCGTGTTTGCGTGTTTTTCGTGCTCTCCCCTTCCCATAGGCTGGAAGGTAAAATTCCAGCCAATGGGAAGAGGAGAGGGCGGGACTTAAAAAAAGACCCAGAAACGCCCCCGAATCGCGTCTTGACGGGGAAAGAGTGATTGACAACCAATCTCTTCCAATGGCTAGCCTCCATTTATGGAGCTAGCCAATGGAAGAGAGAGGCGGAACAAAGCCCCACACTGTACATCAAAAGATTTCGCCTGCGCGAGCACTGCTGCGCAGTGCTACGGTCAGGTAAAACCTAAAAAGGGGGTTACGCTATCCCATATAGCCCTTCATTCACAAATATGCAGCCCATTGGTGCAGAAAGTAGGGGGGGGGCAGTGATCGAGATCTAAGTCTGACCCCTATCCACTATACAAGGGGAGTGTATAAGATGTTGGCTACCGCATTAGCAGTCTCCTCGGCCATACACAAACAAAGGGGGAATGCTGTGGCTGGCCTGAAAAGAAACACATGTCTGGTGTTGCTGGGAGGCCATCTGCACATAAGTGTGAAAGAGTAAAAAAACACAACTCCACCGTGTAATCGCTACGGCGGGTAAACTACACAAAAGGAGTTTAAAAAGAAATTAGAGTCTACCTTAGTGGAGAAATCCTCCCGACTGGTCCGTGCGACCCGGATGGGGAATAAGGCTCAGGCTAGGACGCGCAGTCTATCATGTTGTGCTCAACTTTAGCTCCACCTACCCTGATCTGATCTAAAAACTAGCAAAGTCTTACGGAGCTCAGAGGAAAGCTGTGAAAACAAAAGAAGGGCCTGGGCGGGCCATTAGATGCCCTTGAACAACTCCATGGTACAGGATATTCTTAATGCCCCTAGTCTTCTAGATACACCCATCTCCCAAACCATCACACAATCAGATGATTGGATGAAATTACTTATGTTAAAACGTACACACACACGCGGACACTGAAACATGTAGCCATAAGGACTGACTATCTCGGAGACAATTGTGCTCCAAATGGTCTAATTGTTACTAATGCCCCAAGACTGTTCCTGGAAGATAAACCCTTCAGGAAAGACTGGTCCCTGATAGCGTGGTGCTGCACCAGGGATTGGCCGATCTTGATTATCAGTATAACCAAGAGGATTGCAGATACAATTCTCATTAAGATCTAAGTCCTTGAGGGCCAGATAAAAACTACCATATCTATGAGCTTTTACAAGAAGAATCTTGAAGAAACTAACAAGACCAATAAAGAACTGCCATCTGGCATCTAAGACCAAGAAATTCCACAAGTACCTGGTCCATTTCTCAATGGAGAAGATTTACCAATACTCATCTGATGACTTCAAACCACCGACTTTAGCCAACACGGACATGGATACGCCTCTGGTTATTCCTCATCGGGATCAGGGCATTTAACATCAGACCAGGATTCCGGGTCCAGTGACTCCAAGTCCAGGATAGGTAATCGTAATAGGAGAAGAGGGAGAGGTAGGAGACAGATCAACAATCCCAGCTTCAATCAACAACAACAATGGGGGCTTACAGTTCACTGGGCCTATCCTATGCCACCTTTTCATCATCCTGCAGCACAGTTTGCTCCACCACCACAACAGTTTTTTATCAACCTTTTTTAGAACAGGGTCGTGAATGACCAAATAGCAGAAGGAGATCTCAGGCTCAAGTGCATTCGGAAGAACCTCCATCACTAAGTACAACACAGAGCATAAGCAGGACCACAAATCAACCAGAGAAGAGCAGGGAGATGACTTGATTGGGCCCTTGAGAAGGCACTCCATCACAACGGACAACATAGAGCATCACCGAAAGGATGTCCTCATTACAGAAAAGCAGGGAGACGATTTAATGGTGAATTTAAGTCACCGTTTCTTGAGACACAGCTTCTCAATAAAGGACTAGGGGGCATATTATCAAGAACTGCAATAAAATTATTGTCACTTTAGGGGCAGGAAACTGCCGCTAAAAGGGCAATAATGGGCTTGATATTATGCCCTTGTGAATTCCCATAGCAGCCCAGGTTAACACCAGAACCTGGGCTGCTATGGGAATTCACAAGGACATATTATCAAGCCCATTATCACCATTTTACCGGCATTTTCCTGCCGCTAAAACGGCGATCATTTTATCGCTGTTCTTGGTAATATGCCCCTTGGTTTTGTCTCTACTTATGAAGGGGACCCATTGCTGTTAAATCAAGAAATTGCTCAATTCGTTAGGAAAGTGAGGCTTAATTTCTTTTTTGCTGACACCAATTTCTCTATCATTGTGGATCCATAGACAAACACAAATCTGAGCAAAAAGTCAACTTCTATGCCACCACCACATATGATACCCCAGAACTCTTCACATTTGAGAAGGCAGCAGGCCTGGACTGGCCGTTGCGGGCACCGGGCAATCCCTCGGTGCGCCGCAAGAGTGGGGGCCGGTTTTGGGCCCAGGGGGCCGTTTTTGTTACAGGGCCGTTTTTGCGGCCCTGTAACAAAATCGGCCGAAAACCAGCCCGACAAAGAGCTCGGTCGCACCCCCAGGGGGCCGGCCGAGCACTTTGCCAGGGCCGGTTTTGGTTCTCAGTCGTGCCCTGGAAGGCAGTCTGCAAAGATCTTAATGATGGCCTGGCAAACCAACAATCCTTTTTTAAGAACCTCTCCAAATCAGAACAAGAAGCAGTGAAAGAACTGAAAAAGGATGACTTAATAATTATTAAGCCCACGATAAGGGAGGTGGCATCATTGTGCTGGATACTTCATCTTACCGAGAAGAGTGCCTGAAACAATTGGCAGTTTCCAGTGCATGCCAGCCACTTAAGATTGATGCCACAAAGAGACTTCTTAATACAATAGCCAATCTGGTTGATGAGGCTAAGGAAGAGAACTCCATTACTGCTAAAGAGGCCACATTTTTGGTAAATACGATTCATGTGATTCCCTATTTCTATACTCTTCCAAAAATTCATAAGCCACAAAGACCGCCCCCTGGACGACCCATCATTTCAGGGATTGGATCCTTTTTGGAACCACTGTATAAATTTGCCGACTTCTTCCACAGACATCTTGCGAGGAAAATGCTGATGTATTTACAGGACACCAAGGATGTCCTTTGTGTACTGAAAGGATTAGAGTTTAATAAAGACACTGATTTTCTAGTCTTGTTTGACGTAGAATCATTGTATACCACAGGATCAAACACTGCGTCCAGTGGAGATGTTACTCAATGACACAGAACTGGATACCATCACCTCTAATTCATTCATCATGACTTGCGCCACTCTGGCCATAAAAGAGTTTTTTTGTTTTCAAATTGGAGAAACACTGTTCCTAAAGACCTCTGGCACTTTGATGGGCAGTACTTTTGCCCCTAGTATGGCAAATTTGTACGTCCATTCGATAGAATCAGAAACCATCTTGACGTCTAATAACCCTTTCCACTCTAACATCCGTTTATGGAACCACTATATTGATGATATCCTTGTGATATGGCAAGGCACTGTGGAAGATATTGAGCTTCTTCACAACTGGCTCAATTCTTGCAATGAATTCCTGAAGTTCACCTGCAAATTTAGGAAAGAGGAAACTCCCATTCTTGGACCTCATGATCCACACCACCGAGGGCAGTCTGAGTTCAGAACTATACAAGAAACCAATAGCCAAGAACTCCCTCCTCTCATATCTCAGCTACCATCCCAAATCTTTACTGGAGTATATGCCTTTGGGCAATTTCTGAGGATCCGGCGCAACTGTACTGATGTTGTGAAATACAAGAAGCACGCATCAACACTGGCAGGTCAACTTCTTGATCGACAATACCCTTATTCACTCATCAGCAAGTCCTTGAAGACTTTTTTGTGTGTGTCATCATCAGGAAGGGGACATGAGCATATGGCAAATGCAGAGAGCGCAGATTGGTGAGATGGCAGGACTGAGATGGATTTTGGGAGGCACAGGAAAAAAGAGGGCATTGCTGTGAATAGAATTTAGTATGTAGAAGAACAAACTCAGACATGAATTCAATGGATTGGAATGGATGTATGACGTTACAACGCATGCTTTTACCACGCATGCCTTTACAACGCGGTTTTTACATCGCAAACCTTTACAACGCATAGCGCTTAGAGGAGCTGGATAGTGAAAAGTTTAATTTTCTATTCCAACTCCAGGCCCCGTGGACACTAGGGAAGGTGTTGGATAGAAAATTAAACTTATTCCCTATCCTAGAGCGCCCCCCAGCGCAATGCGTTGTAATGGTTTGCGTTGTAATGCCTGCGTTGTAATGGTAGTGCGTTGTAAAACTTTAGTTGTAAAGGTTGTTCACCGATTGGAATGCAGTGGCAGCATTCCAGTACATTGAATTCATGCCTGAGTTTGTTGTCAATATTGATCGGGGCAAATCATCAGGACCAAAAAACGAATCTATGTATGATTGGAGAGAGTTGTGTGATGTTAGTAAAAGTTACCCAATCACAAGTGCATGTCCTCATAGGATAGTATACCAGAGGGTATAAAAAAAAACTAACGTTGGGTAGCTTTTGGCCCCATAGGTGATGCCAGAGACCCTTAGGAGACCTCCAGGGTGACAGAGCGGGGTAGGTTGCTGCTGAGTTAGCACTCATGATTCCCTTGTTTCCCTAGCTAGAGGTCTCTTCTATCATCTATGCGCCTCATCACACGTACTCTCCCCAATCATATGTAGATTAGGTTTTTGGTCCTGATGAGTTGCCCAATCTATACCGACATTTGTGGCTACAAACATGTTGACCTTTACCACATGAGCCGCATTGGATCATTATCTCCACTTTCAGCCATACATCGTTTTTAACCATAACACGAGAACCCGCCCATTAAAACCCATTAGGGTATCGCTTAGCTATTTTTAATTCACTCACTTACACCGACCTACACTTAGAGCGCCTCCACCCACACTCCACATCAGCAGCTCGTCCTAAAAAGAGCTCCAGCAAAGAGTCCCCTCGAGGGGCACTTTGGGCATTGTGGCACCGGCACAACGAGGAGCTGCCTGATGAGGAAGCATGATACCAAACTGGGTGAGTGAGGGCTCTTGTTTCTGCGCAATCCGATTCCCAATCGGATTCCTCAGTTCAAATGAGACCTTTTCCTGTTGTTCTTACCCCCCTTAGGAACTGCATACCTTTTGCAACACATAGCACAATTAGATGAGAAGATAATGAGATATGCTAGAGTGCACATGCAGCAAGATGGTAGACTGATCAGTCCCACACTTTTATACTTACTACATGGTATTGCAAGCCATTATGCTATGTGTGAGATGGTGTGAACTGGTACAAGCAGGGTCCATCTCGTGGTCGAAAAAGACCAAGTTGAAACAAGTTTATTGGAATGTATACTAAGGGCTAAGCAGCCCAGAATTGGCCCTTGAGATGCATAAAGTCTGTTGTACGTTTTGGCTATTGAGGACGCTAAAACATAGGGCAGGATGCAAGATGATGTATTCTCTGGCTATCTTAGTTATTGAGAATATCTTACTCCCCACAAACATTAGAACAATTGGTCTAGGCTTCATTGGCTATGTGGGGGATTAAGACACTTGATTGCTTAGTTTGAGAATAATGTGTTTGTGACATTTCCAGAGTACACATCTAAAACTGCTGCTGGCTCTGTTGACCTTTTCACATATTTCCAGCTTTGACTGATGGCCAAGGCTGCATTTCCTTCCTTGCCGCGCAAGCCATTGGAGTATATCCCACTGACTCAACAATGGAAATGAGACCTGAATAAGCGTTGGGTGTCAAAATTTTACACTTCATGTAAGGATAATGCAGGACTCTCAACCCCCTTGGCAAAAAGGCAGTGGGAAAAGAATCTTGGAGTTGAGATCGAGGACAAATTTCTGCTATGACCAAACCAGGCTGATTTCTATGAATTGTCCAAATAACTGTTTTTATAAGCTCTATGTGTCTTTTTATATACAGATTTAGAAACAGTGCGTACTATACTTGGCTAACCATGAATACGTTGGATTCTTCACTGCGCCCACTGTGCCAGAGATGTCACAATGATGGTGCAGGTTCTCTGCATTGTGCTTGGGGGTGCCAAAGGTCTACCATTTTGGGGTAAGGTGAATAAGATAGAGGAGAATTACAGGATGTGAAATTGCCTCCCTCAGACTCCATCACCAATTGGCACTTTTAGGGTATGTGGCTGACATTTCAGTATCATTTAGGAGATTAATTGCAAAATGCAGTATTGCTATAACCTGAATGAGGGGTCTTCAGCCTAGGATACACAACTGGATCCAAGATTCAGTTTAGTGCAACAAAGCTGCTGTCTGCTATATAACGTTGTTAGCGCCTCAAATTAAGCTCCAAGGTATTTTGGGCCCAATGGGGCACTATTTAAAGTGACAGATTCACCCTGTTACATGGTTTTGGTCATGACAGTGTCTGAAAGTTTAGTTGGTTGCACATCATATGTTCACTCTGTGGAATTACGCAGTTGAATTTTGATGCATAATGTATATAACCATGGATTGTTGGATTAAATATACTTGCCATTGTTGATCAAGATATTTAGCCATGCTCTCTTAGCTAATTTCCAATCTGATATTATAGAAACTATAGTATGGCATATTTTTAAATTGATTATGATAATTTGACTTTTATTGTGTTGCAAAGCGATACAGTGCGTTATTTGTAAGCAGGTGATTGCACTACCCTGTTTGTTAAATTCTATCTCAAACATAAAGTTAAAAAAATAAATGCCTATTGCTAATGTAAGATTTGATTAGAGAACGTAAGAGAAACTCCTTAAAAACTAGCAGAAGGAAAAGGCTTATGGGCCTCATTTAGAGTTTAGAAGATCGATACACCGTCAAAATGAGGCACATGTCCCATCCACAGTATTACCAGTTTATTATAGCATATATCACTTGTAATAAGGCAGACAAGATATAGGCCGCAAATTGCCAGAGTATGCTGTCCACTAAACTTCAAATATGGCCTGTAGTCTTGAAACATGAGCACACAGTACCAAATTTATTCTAAATAAATAATAGCAAATACTGACAGTAGATACCTAGCACACAGGCACGTAAATGAATCAAAATACTTTTCCTCACATTGCATTTAATTTGGATTTTGTAGAATGAGTCTAGTGGGATTGGAGGGCCTCTTAAGTTGGTGAACAACAAGAGGACAGACTGCATTTAGTTCTTTTTTGGAAGGCAGGTGGGCTCCCACTGTTGTGTGCACCTACTCTAGAACTAAGGTATCTACTGTGGCAAGGGCTTTCTTTGTGGCTTTCCCTTGAAGTAATTATTTCTAAAGACAGTGGTCCCTAGACAAGGATTAATGAGAGAAAACAATAAATATAGACCCAATCAGTACTATATTTTACAGCTGTCCAGCCGGACAGGTGTTTTTAATATATAGTTGCTTAAATATACACAAAATTCAGCAAGAAACAAATAAAGTGGGACACAAGTCTGTTTTCCAACTTAGGGGGAAGGACGTACAACATGAAAAAAAAGGCTCAGGCAGAGTAAATTTTTGTATGAGACACATTTTGGTAGGACAAACAAATTATAGTTGGGACACCATTTCACATAATAAGTATTAAATAAAGAGGTGTGAATGGCGTACAACAAGACAACGGCATTTCGATCCTTACAAAAGATATAGGATCATCATCAGGACATTAACAATGGTATGCCTGTATACATTTCCCCTAGATTCAGGTCAGAGTGACTTGGAGGAGGTTTGTTTCAGGCGAAGACCGAGGAGAAGTCCAGGCCAAGTACAAGGAGATTAAAGGATGCAGACAGCTGTGGCCGCGGTCTGTGCAGCTGGATGCTGGGTCAGAGTCAATCTAATAAAGGCTATAACAGCTTAGTATTAAATCTCTTTATTGACATATTAGGACGCATGTATAAACAGCACATGACCATATGGCCCCATACTCTTGTTTCACTGTAAAATAGGGAGCTCAGACAATAGAACAAACAGAGCCATATCATGCTATAAAGCCAATTCCAAGACTGGGCACGATGTAGCTGTGAACAATCTTTGTCAAAAACAAAGAAAACCAAGAACAACCAAAATCCCCCCACCTCAAGAGCAGCATCTCCCTAACCCGTCTCCTACTGGTCCACATCTGACAGACGCAGCAAGCGCAAATAGCGAGGACATGTGACCTCTCGGATCTCTGAGGCCAGCAGGGACAAGAAAGGATGCCAGAGCTCAGAGTATTTAGCACCCTCCCCTGCCAATGTCAAAGACAGCTTTTCCATGCCTAACACATGCCATAGGCGATGGAGCCAGTCCTGAAACGTGGGGGTATGTGTGGTGCGCCAGTGTGACAAAATATTCTGGATAGCGGAACCCAGTGCAATAGCTATTAAGCGCCCCCTACGGGAGCGTAACGGATATGTGATGGGATTCGGCAACCCTAGCAATACATAGGAGGGAAACCGTGGGATCTCTGTGTCGAAGGGTGTATCAACCTCGTCCAGGACTTGCTTCCAGTACCCCTGAAGCTGAACACAATCCCAAAGCAGGTGGACTAGTGTGCCTGTCTCCCCACACCCACACCAACATGTCGCTTTCCTAGAATGGTCAATCTCATGTAAATTCTCGGGAGTGTAGTACCAATATGTTGCAACTTTAGTGAGGGTGTCTGTCAGACCCATATGGTATGCGGAGTGCCGAGCTCTGTAGTAGATACCCTCCCAGTCTTTGTGGCTGAGCGTCCGACCCAACACCCTCTCCCAACGCGCCTTCTCTGAATTATATATGTACGAGTACTTGGCTTGTAACATTTGCTATAGGTCCGAGATGAGCTTTTTATCAGTTTTCCGTGTAATTAACCAATATTCATACTGCCACAAATGTCTATCGGCTGCAGAGCGTACCTTGCCGTTGAGCGCCCAGTGTCGCGCTTGGAGATATCTGAGCCTCTCCGACTCTGGCAGGTCATACGTCTGTCGAAAAGCCTCGAACATTGATACAAAGACCTACATCCCGCCAGTCGCCATTTTGCGAAAGCCACAGTGTCTTGCCCCGGGCACAAATCCGGATTATCCATCAAGGGAGTGATGGGGGATGGAAAGGAGGTGAGCTTGTGTTTGACATTAGTGCCATCCCACACTTCCATAAGGACCCTGGTAATGTGCGAGGCGTACAGGTTAGGGGGCCTATGCTGCCGACGAAGGAAGGGGACCTCTTGAAGTGGGCGACCCGCGACCGCTTGGTCTTGAAAAAGCCAATGTTTCTCAGACTCCCATCTACTCCATTCAACAAGAAAGCGCAGCTGAGCCGCTTGGAAAAAAGAAGCAAGTCTGGGAAGCCGAGACCCCCTTTTTCGGGGGAAAGTGTTCTAAGTCTGAGCTTCATCCCTGGTTTTTTACCATTCCATATAAACTGAGCAAGTTCTGACTGAGTCTGGCGGATCCAGCCTAACGGTGGCCGCAGCGGAATGGTGCAAAATAAATAAAGAATGTGGGGAAGGATCGTCATCTTTACCACTGTCACCTTTCCCAGCCAGGACAAGGGCAAATGCCTCCATCTGCCCAGCTCGCGCCTGATTTTCTGGCGTGCCCGTGGATAATTAATACGAACCGTATCATGAAGTGTAGGCGCCAGCTGAATCCCCAAGTGCGGGATTGCTTCAGACGGCCAGTGAAAGTAAAAAGCCCCCCGCAAAAATTCCTGCGTGTGCCCGGCCAAAGAGAGGTCCAGGGCTACAGACTTACTCATGTTGACCTTAAAGCCCACTTGTTGTGCAAACGCGTCAAGGGTGTCAAGACACGCCGGCAGCGACTCTCTGGGGTGGGACAAGGAGAGTAGCACATCATCTGCATACAGACTTATCGTGTATATGTAGGCGCCACATTTGATCCCCTGCACCTTTGGGTTAAGCCTCAACTTCTGCGCCAACGGCTTCTTGTTTAAAGCAAAGAGCAGGGGCGACAAGGGGCACCCCTTTCTCGTTCCACGCTCAATAGCAAACCGAGGGGAGGTACAGCCATTGACTCGGACCGTCGCAGTTGGAAACTTATAGCAGTTCAATGCAAATGTGCAATACTTTTCCCCCAATCCCACCTTTACCAGAACCCACTCCAAGTATGGCCAATCGACCCGATCGAAAAACTTTTCAGCATCAATCGCCACATCATAAATTCTCCAGGCATACGTGTGGCTTTCTCTATCAAGTGCAGAGCCCTCTTGGTGTTGTCAGCGGTCTGGCATTCTGGGATAAACCCAGCCTGATCCGGATTGATCAGGCCACTCATAAGGGGCGTAAGCCGTGCCGCTAGAATGCCTGTGTAAAGCTTAAGGTCAACATTAAGAAGGGAAATGGGGCGGTATGCTTCACACTGCGAGCGGTCTTTCCCTGGTTTGGGGATAACGGAAATAGTAGCATCTAGCAGGTCTCTGGGGATCGCGCCTTGCGCCGAAAATGAATTGCAGAGGGCCGTCAGAAGGGGGTCTACTTGTGAGCAGAGATCCGCCTGCTCTTCCGTGAGAGCGAGGAGAGGGACAGATGCAAGAAAGGATTCTCCCGCAGATGACTCTCTGGAGGACCCGGCATAAAGGGAGGCATAAAAATCACTAAAGGCAGCGGCTATATTGGCATCCTCCGTAACCCGCCCACCTCCCTGTGGGAAAATCTCCTGTACGGCCTGTCGCTGTCTTGCCTCACGCAATTTGTTGCCCAACAGGCGCCCGCACCTGTCCCCGCCAGTATAATATGTATGTTTCAGCCTCAAAGCAGCATACTCCGCCCGGTCCTGGTCTAACGCTGCCAACTGGTGTCGCATGGCCTTAAGTTGCTTCCAAACCCTGGGAGCCCCTGTTCGCTGGTGTATTTGTTCCAGTTCCCTCGTCTGTTGAGTAAGCTCCTCCCTTTTACACGTACGTTCGGCGTTGTCTGCCGCCGAAATCGCAATGAACTCACCCCGTAGCACTGCCTTTAACGCTGCCCATTGCGTCGCCATAGTGGTGTCCGTATTGCTATTATGTTCAAGGTGGTCTGCAATAACCCCCTTGAGTCTCACAACCACCCCCTTGTGATGCAACAGCGTTTCCCGCAACCTCCAACTCTGCGTCACACGTGAAACAGGCGGGATGGAAAACACAACGGTCACTGGCGCGTGATCAGAGAGAGAAGCAGTACCTATATCTACACCCGTCGTGAGTGCCTGAAGTGATGTGGAGGCCAATAAGTAATCTAAACATGCGTATGTCTTGTGTGCATTAGAATATTATGTGTACTCCCTGTCCCCAGGGTGAAAGCTACGCCAGAGGTCTACCAAGCCTACCTCCCGCAACTGTGCCAACCCATCTGTGGAGAGAGTTCCTGACTGAGAGGTGCGCTGACATGACCTATCTAGGGTGTTGTCAAACACAAGGTTAAGGTCCCCGCCCAGCAGGACATAGCGGTCCATCGTGTTGGAAGCCTCACTAAGTGCAAGATGAAAAAACTTCTCCTGACCCTCATTGGGAGCGTAGACAGAGTCTATAGTATATACTGAAGAACCCAGAGAGAACCTATAGGTCAGCAGCCTCCCCCTTATCTCGGCCCCCTTCTGCAAAACCTTGCCCCTAAATCGCTGGGCCACCAAGATCGCGACACCTGCAGTTCTTGTGGCGGCAGAGGAAAAAGATTGTAATGGGAAACAACGAGACTTGAGTCGATGACAATCCCTCTGTAGTAAATGCGTCTCCTGTAGGAGGCAAATATCTGCCTGCGAGTGCTCCAGTAAGGAGAGGACTGCCTTGCGCTTCACTGGGTTATTAAGTCCCCTGACATTTAACGTCAGGACTCTAAGTTCGGTGTCAGGCATTACTACCCATGAAATACAGCTAACTGCAACTGGAATGAATGTGGTGGACCTCGCACCTCAAATTTTAGTATGGACAGTACTCTGGAACCTCCCCATGGAGCTCTGTGGACTTGGAACAAACCAACCCCCCTCCCGACTACCCTACCCTAACTAAAGCCCAAAGAAAAAACAGGCAAAACAAGTTCAAATTGTCCTTCATCCTCAGATGACTGGTAAAGTGTTATAGTGGGGTAATCCATGAAACACACAACAGCTCCCCCTCCCACCGACGACCCCTGAAATGAGAAAATAAAAAATTAAACCAGCAGGTATAGGCAATATCCATAAATCAGCCAGTCTGGGGAGGATTGGTGTCCAAGGCGGCTACCTCAACCGCAGCTCCCTGGCCCTCTGCGATCACTGCCGGGGTGGCTTCCTCACCCTGCATACGCCACCGGGGCCTGGAATCATTCGCGTCAGCCACCTGACTTGCCGTCTCCTGTTCCTCCGCAGGTAGATCAGTGCCCAACAGTCGGCAGGCCTCCGAGCCTGAACGTAGCTGGTACATTTTGTTCTCCAATTTAAAGACCAGGCGGAATTGGTGGTCCCCGCTGTAGGCAAATTTCTGCTGCTGTAAATGGGCCGTAACCGGCTTAAAAAGTCTGCGCTTCTGCACAGTGAGCGCTGAGAGGTCTTGATAAAGAACCGGTAACTACCCCTGAAATGTCAATGGCTGCATCTGCCTGGCCCTCTGTATGATCTCTTCCTTCGTGCAAAAGTCCTGTACACAGATCAGAATGTCAGGAGGGGGCGCCGAATTGGTTCGCAAGGCCCCAACACGGTGAGCCCTATCTAGACGCAGTTCTGAGTCCAACGGGCGCCCCAAGATATGGTTGAAGAGTTCCCTCGCATAGCATAACAGGTCTTATGTTTCCTCGCTGGGTGGCACATTGCGAATCTGTATATTATGCCGCCGGGAGCAGTTCTCCAAATCTTCCAGATGCGTCTGGAGATCAACCTGCTGATCGTGGAGTCGTACACTTTCTTGTTGCAGAGCCGCGAGTTACGTATCAATATTATCGCCTTTTGTTTCAAGCTCGGCAACCCTTTCTCCAATACCGTCCACGTCCTTGCGAACCTCCCTAATTTCACTAGTAAATTCCTTCTTCAGGGTGTGAATATCGTCTCTGAGGGACGTGAATAAGGACTCCAAAAAGGTCTTGGTAAGAGGCTCCAAGCCGGGCGCAAGCTCCGACGATGCCTGTTTTGTTGCCGATGCCATGGCGTCCCGCTGCTGGCTCTCCTGGACCTTGGCAAAGAGATCCTTCACTGTTTTATCTCTGCGCCCCCTAGAAGTGGACATCGCCCACCCCGACGCCACCGCTCTTCTCAGACCAGGCCTGTATCCAACATTCACCCAGCGGACAGGTCCACCTACTTGTCCTCTAGGCCCGTCTCGCTCATGGCCTACCGTCGCAGAGGTGCCAGGCCGAGTCACCCACCTCGCTCTCGCAGTGCCGGGACCCCCAATACTCTCTCTCTTAGTAATGCTCCGGCCACAGAGTTATCTGGGCGGTTACCACAGCCCGCCTGATATCTTCAGGTCTGCTCCTCTCACGGGGTGCCGTCCTGGCCAAGGCAACTCCAGCAGTCACTGGCCCTCACAACAGTGCAGATTCCACTGCACTCACGCTCAGTACGCCTCTGCACTGTGCCTCAGCTCCAAGGAGTGCCCTATCTTCAAGTGGGGCCCGCAGTTGTCCTCTACCCCACTCCTACTCCCAGTCAAAGGGCCCCCAGCCAAAAATACAGCACGGCACCTGGGGGTGCACAGCTCAGATAGGGCCCGCCGCCGTCTTCTGCCAGTCACTTGCTTCTGTCGCAGGGATTCTGCTCCTACACAGAACAGTGCATAGAGACTTGGAACCTCAGTAAATTAGGGTTTGCCAAAACTCACCTTAGTATCCAAAATCCCCTACCAGACTAGCAATCAGTGTCTCATTGGTTCTTACACCCCCCCAATGCTTAGACAACCCAGAACATGGACTTAGAACACCTCAGGTAACGTGGAACACATGAACACCCTTTCGTTATACTAACGTATCAGTCCAGAACGAGGAATAAATGATGACACGTGCAAGTTTGAAATGTTTATTTCTAATGTAGTGTTCTCAAGCGCAGCATCTTAGCTAATACAAGCAAACATATTATAATGAACAAGGTTAGCAGCATAGTTACTAATCCATAAAATACAAAGGGTTAAAGCATGTTAAAATGCTAAAGGGAAAAGGTCTAAATAGAACCTCCGTTTACCCTCCCTTGCTAGTATATTATATTATATCTACAGAAGGTCTCTTTGGGTTTAGAAGGGCGGGCCCATACCTCTGGTCTTAGTAGAAAGGGATCACATCATCTTCTGCACCAACTCTCTGCATGCGAATATTCATCCAGTTTGTGTGCATGCTCTGCGCAGTGCATTATTAAACGTGCCAAAAAACCAGAGTTGGCCACATCTGCATATGTATTATGTTTAGACTGTGCGCTGATCAAACCGAACAACAAGCGCTGCGTTGAAATAACCTCGAAGGCCTCGGCACTCACTGTTCAGACATAACTTACCAAGCAAAGCTGATATTATAAGCAAACATATTATTCTTGTGTGAAGCAAAATATTCTACTAGGCTAAAAGCTCTAAAAACAAAATGTGCCGTGTGCAGAGGCTGCAGAAAAGGAAAATGGCTTTAAACTCTTAATGAGCTCATGCTAACATAACACAGTGTGAAGGCAAAGCCTATCTACATGACATTTCCAGTCACAGGGCGTCAGCCTCGGGCACTGCGTGATCTCCAGGGGGTGTGTAGTCCAGATCGCGGTTCGCTAGGCTCGCCGATGACACACGCAGTAGCCGCCCCAGTTGAGTCCACACCAAGGGGCTCTCGCGCCACAGCCCACAAACCAGCTCTCAACCCGGGCCCGCCGTCGGCCGGCCGCAGCCCAACTCTCTCCTTCTGTGGCGGGATCCGCTACCCCCACGCTTTGCTCGGGCAGCACCCCCAGGCCAGTCCGCGCCGCCACACTGCTCGGATGTAGGGTACCTGGGCTCCGCTGCTTCCTGGGATGCTCCACACGCTGCTCCCTCACCGGTGAACTCAGCCAGAGCTGCCTCCATCCCGGGGCCGACCTACGGTACACACCGCCGACGGGACACTGCTGCCGTCTCCGGCGGGCCCCCTTTCAACGACTGCTATAGAGCTGTTCCGGTCCTCGCTGAACTCCGGTGCCAGAGGCCACGAGCAGAGGCAGTCTCAAAATGGCATTCCCGCCGCCGCCCAGGTCAGCTCGCGCGTTCCGATCGGCCTCCCTCGGCTGGCCGCGGTCCTCCGATGATTAAAATTTAAAATCGACTCCGGCCACCAACGAACGTCTCACCGGCCGTCGACTGCGTCGCCGCTGCTATCACCAATCCGGGGACCCTGACCGGGCCACACCGCCTCTCCGGGCCTCCGTATCTCGGCCGCCAACCAAGCTTCCTCAGATTCGGGCCGCAAGGCTGGGTCCCAGCGACCCCCTCTGGCACCAACGAACGGTCCAGGCCCCCTCCTCTCCTAGCGCCCCCTTTGCTGTTGTCGCTGGATGCTGTAACGGCCCGGAAGCCGGTGCTGTGTGGGCCGTCAGCGGGAGCTCCGGAACTTTCCGTCCACTCACGCCGCCATCTTGGCCACGCCCCCTATAACAGCTTAAAGGAAGCGTTGGAAATGTTCGTGCCGCGTAGCAGTATTAAAATCAGAGTGGCCTATTGCAGTGGGCTGCTGTATATCAGGGGCGGCAAGCCAGTAACCTGTGAGCCGTGTCCGTGGTCTCTAG
Organism: Lissotriton vulgaris; assembly: GCF_964263255.1. NCBI lineage: Eukaryota > Metazoa > Chordata > Amphibia > Caudata > Salamandridae > Lissotriton > Lissotriton vulgaris. The sequence continues at coordinate 1,616,285,501 of NC_141685.1, read as the reverse complement.
TGACAAGGAATGGGGTCGAGGCCAATCTGTGAACAACCTCTGTTACAGCATGTCTTGACTGTCGGGATCAGGGATATGAAGGAAGTAACGGCCTCAAGAAGGCTTTGTTCTTGTTTAGGAATATTTCGCGGCAAAGAGATGATTTTGCTTAGTTGGCTCTACCCTCTCTCTGCCAAAGGGTGGTATAAGATTACAACATCCAGAACTTCACTGTCAGCGACTCTTGTTTTAGCACTGACTGAGTTTGTGTTAATAGAACAGATCTCTGAGTGAGTCTGTTTATTATCAAGCACAGTACTCTGAGTCTGGGGATAGCTCTGTGGATGTTTGTATTATCCATGTTTAAGTCTCTGAGGATGGATATAACAGAAGATTTTTGGTATACTTTAAGTATTATTTAGAAAAGATTTTCGCACATGTTTGAAATAAGAAGATGTGGGAAATCAGGACCTGTTTGCAGTGTCCCCCCACTTTTTGCCCTATTTGAGACCCCTGGATGTTGGTTTTTCTGACTCTGAGAGTGCCCTACGCTTTGTTGGGCAGGTCCGCGGCCACTGCTGTGATGAAAACACCCACCTTTATTTGGTAAGGTTTGGGTAAGATATGCATGTGAGGCTCTCCTTTTATATATGTCCAGTGTGTGGATCCCATTGATCTGTCAAACGATAACTATTTAAACAATTGCCCAAAAATACTGGTACTGTAGCTCATATTTACTGGTTTATGACTATTGTAAAGGGATATTTTTAAAGAATCAGATAGTATAAGGTTATAGTTTTTGGCCCCTGCACTTTGTATGTTTATACAAATCTGACCCAATGGCTCTGCTTTGGTAACTTCTATAATTAAGCTCTAAAGATTATGTGAAAGCACAGAGACACTTTTCTGTTCATTTGCACGGTGGTATATGATGTTTATAGCTTGTTTGTTTATGCAAATCTGACCCAACGACTCTGCCTTGGTAACTTCTATAATTAAGCTCTAAAGTTTATGTGACAGCACAGAGATACTTTACTGTTCATTTGCACAATGCTACATTATGTTTACAGCTTTAAGTATTGTTTTATGGCCTATATTATGGTCTATGATGGACAGTTTATTTTAGCTATTTGTGTGGATAGATTCTATAGAACAAGTGTAGCCACTTTATAGTTCAATTGTATAGTGATAAAAAATGCTTACAGTTTTCTTTTTTTAAATATATATCCTCGGGTACTACTTGATTGTTAAATGTTACTTTTTTAATGATTAATGAACAACTGCGATAATGGATATGTATCTGTGGTATCAATGTTCCATTATGGCATTTAACCATTAAAAACATTTTGCTTTTTGTGTACAGTTGTATATCACTTGGCGAAATAGGTAAACAAAAATAGATGTAGGTAATTAATATATCAATTTGACTAAGGAACTGTTTTTTTATGCCACTTTCAACTTGAAGGAGAAAGCAGAGTCATCAATTAAGAAGATTCCCCCCTCCCCAGGTTTTCTCCGGGGCTGTCCATGGAAGGGGGCACTTGGCCGCCCATGGGCAACAGCAGACCTCCTTCAGGGGTACATCCTCTAGATGAGGACACCACCAGTCCAGTTTCGGGGGGGGTTCTATCACACCCATGGATACTCCAGACACTGAGGCTCCAGAGAAGACCTAGAGGTGGACACCAGCAGGGCACCTCTCACTGTGAGTGTGATCTCTTTTTCTCTCGTAGAGTTGGGAGGCTCGTTGGCATGCTTTGCACACAACTGGAAATCCCTGATGGCCAAATGCTTGGGTCTTACAGACCATTCAAGGGTTTCAGATAGAATTTTACTGCTTCCCCGTCCAGTCCAGTGCACTGCCACCGTTTCACTTTTCCGTATGGGAATCCTTCTTGGTTGAGGCAAAGGTTCAAGACCTCTTGTCCAAAGGGGCCATTGTCCACACAAACCCACATCCCCATGGCTTTCTCAGAAATCTGTTTGTGGTGGACAAACGTGATGACAGGAAGTGCCCGTTTATCAACCTCACAAAATTCAACCAGTGGCTGGTTTATCGCCATTTCAAAATACAGGGTTCTCATCCCCTCCAAGAGCTTCTGCTGCCCAACATTTTTTGACACATCTGGATCTAAAAGATGAGTACGTTATGGTGCTGATATATCCCCCCCCACCTATGCTTCCTCCAATTGCAATGGCTCCACACCACTTACAAGTTCACAACACTCCCTTTCAGCCTATCCTCGGCCCTGGGGTTAAGCACCTCGGGCCAGAGGAGTTCACCTGATTGTCTACCTGGATGATATCCTGTTGATGAACTACAACCTGACGACCCTGCAGATTCACCTTCAGTAGATGGTCTCTCTCTGGTAGTCTCAGGGCTTTCTTATCAATAAGAAAAAGTTGGTCTTATCTCTGACAAAATCCATTGTGTTCCTGGGCTTTGTAGTGGACTCCATTCAAGCCAAACTGATTCTCCCCTCCAGAAAAATAGCCAAGATCAGACACAAATTAATTTGCACCCTAGCAAGACTGGTCACATGCCTTCGACAGGTTACAAGGGTGATTGGTCTTCTCTCCTCGTCCATCCAAGCTATGTTTTTTGGCCCCTTGCATTACAGGCCCTTCAATGGCTCAAGATGTCACACCTAAGGAAGGGTTTAGCGTATTCAGAGTGCGGACCCCAGTTGGGCAATGCAAAGGCGTGGATTCAATGGTGGTTAGCCCACAATGGAGGCATGGAACGGCCGCGCCATCTTTAGCTCCCAACTAGACATGGTAATCGAATCCGATGGTGGCGTAGTCGGCTAAGGACCACGATGTGGAAAATTCTCCACCGGAGGAAAATGAAAACGAGGCACAATAATTGTTTGGAGCTGATGGCTGGCTCATGCTCAGTCAAATGTTGGATAAAGGAACGCTTACAATGCAATGTCCTCCACAAGATAGACAATGTGGCAGTGGTCAGGCACATAAACCATCTTGGAGGGGCACGCTTCAAACCTCTATCGGGTCTGGCGAGAAGCTCCTGGAAGTACTGCCTGGAGAACCAGATCTCAGTCACAGCAGAAAGTCTTCCTAGCTCGGACAATCAGGTTGTGGACTAGTAGTCCCAATACCTGAGGGACCTTAGCCTTTGGAAACTGGATCTGTCCATCTCTCAGGCATTGAATACCCAATGGTGTCCCTTCTCAGTGGGCCTCTTTGCGTCCAGGCTAGACCATCAGGTGGCTAAATATTCAGCTGGAGGCCAGACTTTTCAGCTCAGGCGACAGATGTATTTCAGCATCATTGGGAGATGGAAAGGGGTTATGGGTTTCCACCATCTCAATGATAATGAGGCTATCCACCAAAACTGGTGACAGCGGGAGGATGTGGTAGTAATTGCCCTCCTTTGGAGGCCTCAATTGTGGTTTCTGATTCTGATGTAACTTTCTTAGGGTTCTCCAATTTGTCTACCCCTGTTCTTAGCTCTCATCCAGTATCCCTTTTCGATAATACTCATCACCTGGTTCTAGAGGGTTCGCTGTGACTCATGGCATGGAGGATTACTTGGGACGATGGCATGTCCCACGACGTTCGCTCGAAGCTGCAGACCTTCTGTCCAAGGCAATGGTAGGTAACACAAACAAAAGATATCGATCAGCTTGTCCCCAGTGGATGGGATGGTGTCATCAATGACACTTGAATCCTGTGGGGACCACCATCGTCCATGTCCTGAACTTCCTGACCTCCTTAGCTTCAGATGGTATGGCTTATAGGACGATCAATACATTTCATTCAGTTACATCTGCGGGGCATCCCCAATCAATGGACTTCCAGTGGGTGAGTACCCGTAGACCCGGGAACTCCTGAGAGGAGTTCAGCTGTCCATTCTTCCAGAGCTGTTGTACTTGGTCGTTTGGGATGTGAATGAACTTCTTAATCTTTTTCGTTCTTGGCCAGGTAATAAATACCTTTCTCTGAAACAGTTGTCAGCTAAGTTGGCATCTCTACTATGCCTGATCTCCTGTAGACGAGTATCTGATGTCAGGGTTTTGGACATCATAGGAGGAGGGTTTATTCCGGAGGGTGTTACCTTTCATATTTCAGGAAGAACGTAAACCAATTCGAAGGTGATCTCTTAACTGGCCTTTCCAGATTCTCCATAGCTATGTGTGGTGAGATGCATTAAGTCTTATAAGCCCATGACAAATAAACTCTGCCCCTCCTCCTCCCCCCGGGGAATGACAACTTCTTATTGCACTTTAACAACCACAAGTAGTTGTTTCCTCCCCTAAAATTGCTAGATGGGTTTGGTGGGCCATGCAGGAAGCAGGCATCAATACACAGACATTTGGTGTGTTTTCCACCAGATCGGCTATGCCTCTAAAGGTTTATATTTGGGAGCGCGCTTGAAGTATATCATGAATGGTCATCAGACTCTTTTTAAAGAGCTTTTATTTTTAGCCGCTTCATAACATGGCATCTTTAGTGTTGGATAAATTTGAAACTAGCATAACCCTTGCCTTCGGTCCTGACATAATATATAAAATTACCTAGCTTTTGTATCGGAAAATTTCAATTCTATTAAGGACACGGAGGTGAGGATTATTCCTCATCCCCCCCCGGGTCGTGGATCGACTATGCCCCCCCAGTGTAAGATGATGATTTGTAAGGAACACAAGTAATCTCTTTACAGTTACATGTGATTTTGCAAATTACAGTAGAGTTTGTCTCTTTTTCTCAATCATATTTGTGATTCATGAAGATCAGTTTCTGCTGTTATGCATGATTGTTTGAGAATTCAGATGCGTTCTGAACACTGTCCTCATTTTACGAAATGATTTGGGCAGGCAAGATTAATGGTTAACTTCTGGTTGATAATCACATGAAAAAAGAAGAGAAAGTGATAGCGACATGGGACTATTAGGGGTCAGGAGCACCCTGATTGGTTCGACTCTGATGATCTTTATCCCAAGTGTTCATGGGATTTGTAGTTTTATTACTGTTTTACATGGCTGCTGTTAATAAAGCGAAGAAACAATAAGTTTAATCCTTCAATCAATCAATCAATCAAACAATCAATCAGGGAATTGTAAGCACTCTACTCACTTGTGAGGGTCTCAAGGTGCTGGGGGGAGAGAGATTAAGCAGCTCCGTTCAGCCAAAGAACCGGGCATTAAGTGTCTTCCTGAAGATGTTCAGAGAGGGGGGCAAGTCTGATGTCGACCGGCAGCTCATTCCAGGTCTTGGCCGCAATGTAGGAGAAGGCCCTTCAGCCAGTTCTGGCTCTGCGGATCCGCAGGGTTTCGGCGAGGGCGAGGTTGGCAGATCAGAGATCTCTCTTGGGTACCTGGAAGGAGATTCTCTCATTGAGGTATTGAGATCCAGTGTTGTGGAGACATTTGAAGACGTGGGTTAGTATCTTGATGATTATTCTCTTCTCGACGGGGAGCCAGTGGAGGTCTCGCAGGTGTTGGGTGATGTGCTCTTGTCAAGGGATGCAGAGGACTAGTCTGGCTGCAGTGTTCTGTATGGTCTGCAGTTTGCAGAGCAGGGACTTGTTGATTCCGGTGTAGAGGGCATTTTTGTAGTCTAGTCTGCTGGTTATGAGTGCGTGGGTGATGGTTTTTCTTGATTCGGGGGGATCCATTTGAAGGTCTTGCAAAGGATGCAGAGGGTGTTGAAGTCGGGTCATGGAGAGGGAGGAAACGAGTACAATGCCGAGGATCCAGGCATGGTCGGTGAGTGTGGGCGGGCTGCCGTGGGCCACCAGGTGCTGTGTCAGGTGGTGGGGGAGGGTCTGAGGACAAGGACCTCTGTCTTCTGCAAGATGACAGCTGCAGCACATCCAGGACGCGACATCCTTCATACCTTCCTGAAAGCTGAGTTTGGTGGTGATGGGGTCTTTGGTGAGGGAGAGGATGGGTTGGGTGTCTTTGGCGTAGGAGACTAAGTTGAGTCTGTGCTGTCTGAAGATGGCGGAGAGGGGGGTCATGTAGATATTGAAGAGCGTTGGGCTGAGTGATGATCCTTGGGCCATAAGTGTGGCAGGGTATGCTCAGACGTGAGTCCCTTGCTCACTTTGCCACTGGATTCAAGCAAGCCGGGCTGAAGACGGCTGGAATGCCAGAAACCGGTCCTCGGTAGCTTGTTTCCGGTCCAGGGAAGACATAGCTTGGCAGTTCGCGCTGGACTGTTCCCATGTTGCACAGGGTCAGACTGATTTGCATATAGCCATGTCTGAACTGGGGTGGCAGAGTGGGCTAAAGAATGGTGATGGATTAAACCCAGATATTTTGACTGGGTGTGAGTGTTTGATTCAGATGCTCCGTCCATCACCACCCCTTTTGCACCGCTTCTGGCCGCCATAAGTGTGGCAGGGTATGTCTGAACTGGGGTGGCAGAGTGGGCTAAAGAACGGTGATGGATCAAACCCAGATCTTTTGACTGGGTGTGAGTGTTTGATTGATTCAGATGCTCCGTCCATCACCACCCCCTTTTGTACAGCTTTTGGCCGCCATAAGTGTGGCAGCGTATGCTCAGACGTGAGTCCCTTGCTCACTTTGCCACTGGATTCAAGCAAGCCGGGCTGAAGACGGCTGGAATGCCAGAAACCGGTCCTCGGTAGCTTGTTTCCGGTCCAGGGAAGACATGGCTTGGCTGTTCGGGCTGGACTGTTCCCATGAGGCACAGGGTCAGACTGATTTGCATATAGCCATGTCTGAACTGGGGTGGCAGAGTGGGCTAAAGAACGGTGATGGATTAAACCCAGATCTTTTGACTGGGTGTGAGTGTTTGATTGATTCAGATGCTCCGTCCATCACCACCCCCTTTTGTACCGCTTTTGGCCGCCATAAGTGTGGCAGGGTATGCTCAGACGTGAGTCCCTTGCTCACTTTGCCACTGGATTCAAGCAAGCCGGGCTGAAGAAGGCTGGAATGCCAGAAACCGGTCCTCTGTAGCTTGTTTCCGGTCCAGGGAAGACATGGCTTGGCAGTTCGGGCTGGACTGTTCCCATGAGGCACAGGGTCAGACTGATTTGCATAAAGCCATGTCTGAACTAGGGTGGCAGAGTGGGCTAAAGAACGGTGATGGATTAAACCCAGATCTTTTAACTGGGTGTGAGTGTTTGGTTGATTCAGATGCTCCGTCCATCACCACCCCCTTTTGTACCGTCCCTTTGTTCACGGCAAAGTAATGTACAATGCCATCGCGGATTGCCTCACAAAAAACCTGATCTTCAAGGGTTTCCAGGCGCAATCTCCAAGTGGGGACCCGCTTGGGGATTGTGAACGGAAATGGTCCTCGCTAAATATTCGGAGTGCGTCGCCAGGGAGGCTATTGAGTCACTACACCAGATGGCGTCAATCCGAACATGCAGTTCGTGGAGCGCAGAAAAGAAAGAATAGTCCCTATCAGTAGGGTGACGCTCCTGCCACACGTCAGTAAGTCCCCACCTCCCCTGCCAGTTCGACCTCTGCTTAGCAAGCCTATGTACCGGGGAATCAGTCAGCGGAGGGTGCAATCTATCTAAGACTATGTCTGCGATCGAATTGAAGTCCCCTCCCAGTATCACCTGCCCTGCCAGATAGTGAGCTAAAGACCCTGAGATGGTATCCAGGAAGCGGGCCTGATCCGTGTTCGGGGCATATACACTACAAAGCACCACATCACGATCCCCCATCCTCCCTTCCACTGCAACATATCTGCCTTCTGGGTCAATAATCTGATTCGTGGCCTGGAAAGGGACCCCGGCCCTCACCCAAATCATGGCCCCTCTGGCGAACGCAGAATAGGTTGTGCCAAACACCTGACCACGCCATCGTCACTGCAAAGCCGCGCACTCCTGCTTAGTAAGATGGGTCTCCTGAAGCAGCGCTACTTGCACCCCTCGTCGCACCAGATATGCATGTACCTTATGGCGTCTGGACATGGTTCGCAATCCACGGACGTTCCATGTGACACATTTCAAATCATGTAACGACCCCATTGCACCTGTCCATTAGCTTCTCCATCTGCCAGTCTCGTCTGCCAACACCAAAACAGCTCAATCCCCAATAAACAACCCCTAATGTAACTCCCATAACATCCCCCCCAGAACAGGACCCAATAATAGACTATAAGCCCCCATCAAAACTTCCACAGCAAAACAAACACTCCTATCCTGCAGTAGCCACTACAGGGTGCCTTAAGGGCAGTAGAGGGGAAGGTCAGGTCCAACAGGCGTCAGGCGTCGCCTCCTCTCCTAGCCCCTAGATCCCTTGCGGTATGGAATCAGAGCAACAGCATCTCAAATATTACTAAGTCCATCAGCTCTGCTAGACCCAGTTCATAGGAGACCTTCTTCCGACAGGGTCATTCACCAAATATTCCTTCCGCCGTCTGGGGGGTGACCACCGGACCTTTAATACTGTCTGCGTCTGAAACCTCCATGCCCGATTTCCTCCCTTCATCATCAGAATCCGATCCCACTATTGATCCTCCCGCTTGCAATCCAGTTATCACTGCCGTTGCTACCAGAGCTCCACGTTTATCGGCAGCCATTTGGGAGTTCTGTTGCGTCTGCTGGTTTTTATTCCGCTTGCGGAGGCGTTGTGATTTGTTGTGGTCTTGGCTGTCCTCGCTCACCTCCACCCTTACGATCTCTGCCCGCTCTATACAATTCGAGCCAAGTCCATGCATCATCAGGTGTCAGAAAAAATTGCGTCGATCCATCTAGAATCACCCGCAGCTTGGCCGGGAAAAGCAAAGAGTATTGGATCCCTTCATCCCTGAGTTCTTTCTTGATTGTTAAATAGGAGGCCCTGCGCTTTTGTATCTCCTGGGTGTAGTCCGGGAATATCGTGACCTTACCATTCCCTACTACAAAAGGCCCTGCTGAGCGTGCCCTCTGGATCAAAATGTCCCGGTCTTTGTAATGAAGAAGTTTGACCACTACAGGTCGAGGAGGGCGCCCAGGCAAAGGTGGTTTAGCCGGGACCCTATGTGCCCTCTCCAGGGAGAAGAAAGAGGACAGTCCCTCAGGGGCAACTTCCGTCTTGAACCAGTTCTCCATATATGTTACCATATCATCTCCTTCCGAATTCTCGGGCAGGCCTACCACCCGGACGTTGTTGCGCCTATTGCAACTTTCGGCGTCTTCGGCCCTTCTTTCCAGGATCGCCAGGCGGTCCATCACATCATTCAACTTGCGTTCCACGGTGACCACCGACGGTTTCAGATCGCGTATGACCAGTTCATCTTCTTTCACCCTGTCTGCTAGTTTCGAGTGGTCCGCTTTTAGTAGTCCCAATCCCGTTGCAACCTGCGCTATGTCCTGGTGTAATGAGTCTTTCGTCGCCGCTATGGCCTCCAAGATTCAGTCAAGACGTTTATTCAGCCGCTGTTCCTGCGCCGTGCCCTCAGGGTCTCCAGTGTCAACATGGTCATCTTCTTGCTCCCCACCCTCCCCCTTCTTCGATTTCGGTTTCATCTTGCGGCAGTGTGGGTCCCCCAGTGCCGCCGTGAGCGCCCCATTCGTTTAGGGGCACCCTGCCAATCCTGAGGTGGCCCGACGTTTGAGCAGTACAGAGCCCACCGGATTCACTCAGCGCTCAGGTTTCCACCTCCTTTATTCCGCACCTCTGCTGGGCTTCCAGCTCCCCACGCGGAGTAGCAGCTGCTGTCTATTGTGCACTTTCCACAACCAAGATCAAATCCCCAGATGCCACCCAATGGCGGACATGTGCTGCTTATCGCCCGGACTCGCCACGAGTGCTCCCAGGTGTCGACACAGGGCTCCAGTCCTTCCCCGCCATCTCTGGTACAGGACCTACATCTCTGTTCGTGACGGCTCGTGTTTGTCCTTCAGTCCCGCATATTATTCCCAGGCTGAGGCCAAGGCGACCGCCCCCACAGCTAGATGTGCCGCATCCGGCTCCAAGACTATGCGTCCCCGTCGTGCTCCGGTCACTCGCGTTCAGACGCTGGTGAATAACACAGCTCCATCCATCAGGGTTCTCCCTCACTTAGTTGCGTCGTGCTGCCCAGGGGCTCATGACATGGGCTCAAGGCAAATGTGACTCATCCAGGCAGGAGGCGTCACTGTGCCGAGAGAGACAAGCACTGCCAATATATGGGGAGCAGCCTGCACTCTGCGCTCATAACATCAGCTGAGCAGACAGACCGCTGGGCAACACCCGCATCCCCTCCAGGTGCCTCCTCTTCAATGCCCATTGCTGTATTTCCCTGTTCCCTGCTTGCGCAGCGCCGTAGACCTGCCCCCAACCCCACCTCCGTAGCACCGGGCGCAGGCCCACAGCACCGCACTCACCAGGGTCACATAGTGGAAACATTCACCATCCGCTCAATGTCCGTCTTGCATCTCCCTTCCTGCTCTGTACCCTGCTATAGTCTGCTGGGATCCACCAGTAATTCCGCCATCTAACTCGTCACCGCTTCGGCTCCGTTTTTGCATCCGCCTCTTCTGAGCCTCGGATCTCCACAATCCGGGTGCCACACGGGTTTTAACGAGCAGATTGATGAGCCACCGCCCAGCCGCAGCTCCAAACACGTTGTGTTCCCTAATCAAGCCTTCTGTCTGCCGCCATCTTAGCGCATTGGACTGGGCTTCCTCCTCCGAGCTGAGGCCGCTCTCAGTCGGAGGGCGGTAACCCGGAGCACCATACAGACTTTTGAACTTATTCTTAAGAATCGCAGTGCGTCCAGTAATACCCCATTAGCCGTTCCGGGTGTATCCACGCACCAGGTCCGCCAAACAACGTGTCAAGACCTCAGGCAGCTCTCCGCTGCACCTCCGCTTCGCTCTCCTTAACTGAGCATCTCAAAGCCCCTGTCGCGGGTTTCATAGCTCGGGGCAGTCCGAGCCCTCAGCAGTCGCCGCCATCTTGCCGTCCGCTTCTCGGCCCCTCCGTCACTTCAATCGGCTCCATCGTCGCAGCTGAGCCCCCGATTGCAGCACCGACAGTCGCAAAATCAGCTCCAGACATTCCGATCGATGTTCCGCTACTATGAGCCGATTACAGGATGTTTTGTCAAGATTCAAGCTGGGATCGGGCCTGGAGCTATCGGCTCACGCCGCCTCTCCCATCGGCGCCTAAGCCACGCCCTAAATGTGCTAATCCATGCCGCTATATCCTGGGGGGTCTGTATAAAGTTATTATTACTGGATGAATTTAGTATGGGTAAAATGAATTGTTATTTTAGTCCATTGACCCATTCTTAAAAAAGAATGCGAATGAGTGTGGGCCAGTTTAAACTCAGCCAAAAACCAGCAGTTTTAACACTTGGGTCTCAAAAATGTAAAGCTGAATTATTTCACTACTATTTAACAATTTAGGCATGGTTCCTCATTCTTATTTTACAATGAATTGTTCTTCGCGCTATTGAGTGCAAGTGGCATACACGGAAAGGGCTTGTACTTTATATATTGTGTCATCTTGTTGCTAAAGTCTTCCACATTTTATTTGTATTTGCATTTTATTTGTATCTGCCCGGCAGAAGTTAGCAAGATTGTTCTTTATACTTGGAAAAACCAGTTATTTTACACAAAGTTTGAACATTGAGTAAACACAAAGAAGCTACATAGGAAAGGTGAGAAAATTGTAATATGTGCATGAGTTGTTAAAAATCCTGGAAAACGCTTTGTCTGGGATTTTAAAATCTAGTGTTCCTTTATAACTGTAAATCTAACTCCTCTATCTATTTTACAATGCAGAATGATGAACAATATGATTCTTATTAGGTGCAGTAGCTGTAGATAGTTTTTATATCTATTTTTGATAATTTTATTCTTTTTAAGATACAATTTGTTATTCTCTGTAAATGTTTGCTTAATGGGTCTGTACCAGGTGCATAAACGCTGAACTTAACTGAAGCCGGAGAATGTACTATTTCTGTAACCTAAAAGACAGCTGTAAATTATTCTATCTCTGTAACCTGAGGAAATGTTGATAGCTGCGACTCAGCTGCCATGAACAACGCTCTATTGCAGTACTTACCAACAGTATAAGACACTTCTCACATCCCTAAGGCTCAGATAGTTGACTTCCTGCACAACCTTAATATTCGATAACTTGGAGCGCGCTCCCACACTGGAGGGGTGTCTTACCAAGGGGGTGCTTGTGCCTGATAGGAAGACACCCGGCTTGGATAGATTTCCTCTAGAGTTTTATCGCCAATTTCAAGGTAACCTGCAATAGAAACTCCTGTTCGTTTTTGAAGAATCATTAGTTCACATATGCTCCCTGACTCCACGAGGAAAGCCTTGGTCCTGATGATGTTGAAACCAGACAGGGGCATGGGGGAATGGCAAATAAAGTTAGAGACACAACTCACATTGTTTCTATGTATACAAATAATACCTTAATATACCTTATTAACCCAATATAAGTTTACCAATTTTGTTAGGCGAGTTACAATTATTTGACAAACGTTCAGGTCTTCAACTTAATGTGAGCAAAGCAGTGTTTTTTCCATTGGCGACGTGGACAAGAATGTTTTCCCAGGACTTATCAAATGTGAATTTGACATGGGAAAGGAAAAATAAATTGTTAGTTGGGGATACAGATGTCACACACAGATGAGCAGCAATACTATTATAACATGGACAGGGTTATCACGGGACTGGAATCACCGATCGTCTTCTAGAACAGGCTGTCTCTTTCAATGATGGGCAGGGTCACACTGGCAAATATTGTATTCCTCCCTAGATGTCTCTACACTTTACAGAACTCTATCTGTCCTATTTCTCAATCAAACTTCAGAGAGCTAGACAGACTGCTAATCTCCTTAGTATGTGCAGGAAACAGGAGAAGGGTACAATAAGCACCAGTAATAGAAGGATAATTTAAAGGGGGGTTTAGGCCTCGAGAATATGGAGTTGTAATATATATCTGCGTGACTCCAAAGTGTGTCATCGTGGTGTAGTGAGGAGCACAACTGGGAAAAAAACTTCTAACAGGCACAATAAAAGTAGATATGTTTCCACACTATTTGATGCAGGCCAATGAGTTTACCCCCCATGATTGTACAAAGAAGAGCAGGGACATGGGATATGACAGTACTCTGACGACTACTGTTTTCAAGATCACTGCAGATCTGGTGGCTGAAACAATTTTGAGACATAGCTTGGGACATTGATGAGGTGGAGAGAGACCGGGTGCTTTGCAGTGGGAAGTCTATATCATGCTGATTCATTTATAACATCTGAAAAAGCATGTGAGACATTTAGGGTTGGCTGAGCACAATTACTACATTTTGCTACAGCCAGTAGATATGGACTAAATTTCCTACTGCGCCAAGGGTGTCTGAAACAGTAGAAATACTGCTGCAAGGGGTGGGTTGGTCGTCATGTGATTTGTAGGTTATAAAAGGCCCTGAAGAGAGACAGAGTAAAGCTACCTCTACGAGTGAGATTGAAATGGGGAGAGGATCTGAAGCGGCCCCTTACTCTCTGACAGTGGGTGACTGGCTGCACACTGCACCAAAGGATTGCTAGCTATCCTGCATAGTTCCTACCTGACTCCATGGAGACGGCACAAAATATTTGCACACGGAACTCCTGCCTGTCCTAGATGCAGTAACAACAGGGTCTCGTTCCTTCCTATATTTTGGCAGTGTGATCTTGTTCAAAATTATTGGGATGAGATTATTGCAATGCTTAAGAGGGTGACTGTAAGAAATTGGGTTATTAGTTGCGCAGGATTTGAGGCCTGTGCATGTAATAGGTCCACATTTTCCCTTAGTGGGAACTCAGAATCCCATTGTAGCTTTTGACTATCTCAGGGTAGAGAAGCAGAGCAGTCCAAGACCTATTCAACTGAGATTGTGGGAGCAAGTAATCACCATTCACTGGCATGCAATAACAACACTCAATAAATGATAGTTTAGTCAGTGCTTTTTCTTTGAAAAAGGAAAAGTACATTTATTACACATACAATACACATTCATTTACAAACATATACATCTAGAATCTGATCCTGACCTGAGCCAGAGAAACATGACAATTCTGGACAACCCATAAGGTTTGCATATAGGTTCATGTGACTTGCATATTTAAACGTGGCGCACATGTTTCACCCTAGTTTGATATCTTTTGGACCTAAAGGAAGTGAACCTGAACTTTAGGCAAGTTTCCCCAGATGTATAATACACTAGCTGCATCGCAGCAGCCTTACCGTAAAAAGCAGACACTGGCAGTAAACATGCGCAGACCATATACCATGCAATTACCGGAGTGAGACACAATCAGTGAGATTCACCCACAGTTAAAAGTCCAAAAACTAGGTGATCAAAAAGTGAAAAATCTGTGCGGAAGCCATTTGCAATAGTTACATAGAGCAATATAACTCCTGATATGACAGAGTGTGTCCTAAGGCTTTAACATTGGCCTAAAATTTTTTACATTCCATACAAATTTGCCTAGTTGAGGTAGGCAGTGGAGAAAAAAGATGTATACTTTGCATATCAACGAGGGTGCCTACAAGTGCGGTCCGGGTGAAAGACGCTTAAAGAGGTTAGAACTTGATGAGAAAACACTTGAAGAGATTGCAAGGTGGTCATACATGATAATCTGCTCTCCTCTGCAACTTAATTGACGAGCAGCAGCGAAAAGGTGGACTCTGATGACTCCAGCTGAGAGATGGGCCATACATTTGTGATTTACCTTATGTAACCTGCTTGGGTAGGTAAATCCGGTTCGGTAGGTAAATACTTGATGCTGTCAGTTTGCACTGGGATTGCACTCATATGATGACATTGCATGTCATGCTGTACACAGTTGTTCTATTTTTGGTTTCTTATTCAAATAACAATATGAGAGGAAAAAAACCTTGAGGAACTGTTGCCTTGGTCTGCAAGATATGTGTAACCTAAGGGATATCTTTGCTACCAGAGTTGATGTTCATGGAGATGGTAACCAACTTCAATAGTATGCATGAGGCTTAGAATATTTAATATGAAGCATAGATTTAGTCAGCAAAGCCTGAAATATGGGCCTGAACAATCTATGTAGCCAGAGGGGTGGCCCTCATTCCTGTGCCTATGAGATCCCTGTCACTTGAGAGATTGATGCCTGATCCTCTACTATGTGCAGCTTAAGAGGTAGCTTTGCTGACTGTGCACAAACCTGAGAGACCTTTGTAAACTGATGGCTAACTCTTCTATCTGGCTGCTCAGCTAGTGAGATCTCCAATCTGTCCAACTCCTGAGACAACTGTATAACTAACGTTAAGGAATAATTTGATTTGCCGCCTGCTTGAAGCCTCAACAAGTTATTAGAAACACAAATAATCTGCGAATCATAGAATTTGGGACAGGAGGTGCATTCAAAACATAACTGGCAAAGTATACATGCATTTACAACAAATGTATATGTTTTTCATATACAGGCATCAACTGAAATTAAGTGTCGGAAACTGTTACTACAAAACTATTGCAGATGCAGTCAGGACCTAAGAAAGTTCTTGCTTGCTATTTCCGAGCTTGAAAGTTGAAGTGGAGCTATGGTTAATGGTAAATAACATCATACATTGATGGATAATATTTACATAATCTTTGTGTTTTTCTGCTTAAGTACCCCAAGTGCATTTAAAATATTCATTTATTTGGGTGCACATTTCTCATTTATACATGTGTGCTGCATTTAGTATTTCATTCACATGTACAACTTTATAACATTTACTTCATAATAGTTTGATAGGCGATCAATTATTCATATATATTCACAAAAAAACTAAGGTTACTGCGACATTATAGTTAGGCTGACATATTTACTGATTCAAAAAGAGAGAAATTCAGACGTTAACTATACCTTGCGCCCGAATGCCCTGCTTATGACCTCGCATATTACATCGCTCATGACATGGTCAGTGACATCACTGATGACATCTGGGGACATTGCTGGAGCTGGCCCTGGGGGGTGGTAGCCCCAGGATGGTTGCGGTCCCCAGGGCTGCGTGGGGGGTGTCTGGAGCCCCCTCCCATGCCTTATTGTAAATATTGCCCCTGGGAGTTGGCAGTCCCCGGGGCTGCGGTGGGGGGGGGGGTGGTACGTAGCCTTCTCATATTTAAAAAATAACTATCCCGGGGAATTGGCGGTCCCCAGCACTGCGTGTGGGGGCTGGCGCACCCCCACACACTCTATTAAATATAAAATTAAATATAGCCCGGAGAGGCTGCGGTCACTTCAAACTATAAGCCCGGGTGGGGTGGTGGTCCCCCGAGCTGCCGGGGCCTGCGCAGGCCCCGCATGTCTATTTAATATTGCCCCGGGACCTGGCCCACCTGAAGGCCTAAAGTAAAAAAAGCGCAGGATCCCGCTCTTCCCTTTTTTAAAAAACGTTTCTGCGGGATTCGCTGATCCACCGCAAATTCCTCCGATAATAAAAAAAAATGCTTTTTTTGGCCCTCCCTGAACAAGCCCAGGTGGTCAGGGTGTTTCTACCCTGCCTCCTTTTCTTGTTTTTTTCACATTTTTTCTTGTGACTTGGTTCAACCGAATCACAAGATGAATCACTTCCTAGTTTGAAGTGTTGGCAGCCAATCAGATCAATCGGGAGAGTTTGCGGATCCACCGGGTCCACAGTTGTATATCTGAAAAATCTTTACATTTCTCAAAAGACTACTGAACGGATTTATACCACTTCAGAAAAAGAGTGCTTTCTGGACCAACAGCTACCTTCATGCCAAATTTGGTGTAATTTCATTCAACAGTTCGGGCTGTCGCCGGGTCAAAAGTTTCCTAAATTAACAAGCAGAAAAAGCATTTTAGAACCCACCTTTTCCCCGTCCCCCGCTTCACGAATCACCCCGAAACATACACCACAGCAGCTGAAGTGAGTGGCGTATTAGTTTTGAAAGTTTCGCGAACATTCGTCAAATGACGCCAAAGATATTGGCAAAATAAAAAATGATTTTCCTATAGAAACAAGGTCCTAACTATAACCTATAGTTATAACCTATATATATATATATATATATATATATATATAGGTGTTATATATATATATATATATATATATATATATATATATATATATATATATATATATATATATATATATATATATATATATATATATATATATATATATCAGGCTTCCTTCCTTCAAAGTAGACCAGGGGGCATATGACGGATTAAAAAGCTAATTTTCTTTATTGAAAGGTTTTCGCATGACGCGTTTCAGCTTTCCCTTTCCTCAGATGCTGTTCCTTTCATGTCACCACTGACACTGCAATCCTGAAGGTATTCGTATATTGGCCCATCTAAAGTAGAATTTGGCACACTTGGGCTCAATTGGGGAGGAGTCGTTAGGAAAAGTTCAGTGTGTGGAGACTGCAACTCCCAATATGCAGTTGGTTTGTTTCACCGTGTTGCGGTCAGCGATCCTGATAACCAGATTTTTACATCTCTCTAATTGAGGCTAGCTTGAAGCATAGTCAGGTTTTGAGGATTGCAGCGTATTTCTCAGCAAAAGAGAGGCTTTTACATCCGCACCTCCTGCCTTGCCGTCACCGTGGGTTGCAGGTCCGGAACATCACTGAAGTAATGATGTCGCTCCATGAGTTCATGGACTTTCCATGAAAGCAGAGTCTCTTTTGCCACTGGGAAAGCCGGGCGGTCTGGGTAAGTGCCATTGTACCCGAGACGCTTAAGGAGGGGCCACGCTTGCGCATTATTGCTCTGCGCTAAATATAAAAAGCAGGCTTCCTTCCTTCAAAGTAGACCTGGGGGCACGATGGAATAAAAAGCATATTTTCTTTTTTGAAAGGTTTTCGCATGACGCGTTTCAACTTTCGCTTTCCTCAGATGCTGTTCCTTTCATGTCGCCACTGACACTGCAATCCTGAAGGTATTCGTATATAGGCCCATCTAAAGTAGAAATTGGCACACCTGGGCTTCATTGGGGAGGAGTCGCTAGGAAAAGTTCAGTGTGTGGAGACTGCAACTCCCAATATGCAGTTGGTTTATTTCACCGTGTTGCGGTCAGCGATCTTGTTAGCCAGATTTTTACATCTCTCTAATTGAGGCTGGCTTGAAGCATAGTCAGGTTTTGAGGATTGCAGCGTATTTCTCAGCAAAAGAGAGGCTTTTACATCCGCACCTCCCGCCTTGCCATCACCGTGTGTTGCAGGTCCGGGACATCACTGAAGTAATGATGTCGCTCCATGAGTTCATGGACTTTCCATGAAAGCAGAGTCTCTGTTGCCACTGGGGAAGCCGGGCGGTCTGGGTAAGTGCCATTGTACCCGAGACGCTTAAGGAGGGGCCACCCTTGCGCGTTATGGCTCCGCGCTAAATATAAAAAGCAGGCTTCCTTCCTTCAAAGTAGACCTGGGGGCACGACGGATTTAAAAGCATATTTTCTTTATTGAAAGGTTTCCGCATGACGCGTTTCAGCTTTCGCTATATATATATATATATATATATATATATATATATTCACTGAAAAAAACATGGGTTTTAGGGGTGTTATAGTTAGCTGGACATTTCACTTGTACAAAACTATTGAAATTCATCCGTTATAGTTAGTTGTACTAAGTATAACTTGCGCGCCTGCAATCCACTGCTGATGATGTCACATATTACATCATTCATGACATGGTCAGTGACATCACTGATGACATCATTGATGACATCTCAAATTACATCACTAATATATATATTTAATATAAATATTAAGACAAGACATTATCTGAACTAATCATAAAAATAATATTCTTTAACTTTCAATAAAGTTACATTACCTATAAATGCAATTTCACGAAGTCGCGCTGGGTGCGAGCTGCGAACACGCACCCTACGCGTACCCCATGTGACCAGAAAAAAAGAGATTTGATTGGTTCATTACACTTCTTATTGCAAGTATTGAAGGACCCCACCCATTTCACTCACTCTTGTTAGACCTTCCTTATGAGAAGACCTCTCCTAGCAAGAACTGCTGTTTTTGGTTATTATACACCTGTTTGTCCTCAAACTTGGAGACATGGCAGCTAATGCACCATCATCATCATCAGATCATTTTGATACTAAAGAATTTGTGCCAGAACCTCCCCCTCCATAGAAGTACACTTCTATTGTATGGAAGTGTTTTACTTTTCCACCGGGGTTGAAGAAGGTTAATGCAACCTAAGTTACTTGCAAAATCTGCAAGGCGGTCCTCTTCAGGGGAGACCATAATAAGAAGTACTCTTGTGGAACGGCGAGTATGGGAAAACATCTTCAGACTCAACATCCTGTGAACTTCGCAAGAGAAGAAATGAGACGACTAAGAGACAATGCTCCTGCACCACCGGCTGCTCCAAGTACATCTGGAGCAACACAATCAACTACAACATCTCCTCCTAATATTCGTCCCCAATTTGGAAGAGTGAGGATGCATTGTGTACAATGCAACCATCTTATTTCATATGGAGAGCAGTCAGTGGACCTGGTTTGTCATGCTATTGACAACCCCCGTTGTTAGTTTCCTTTTTTTTCTCCTCCTAGTCCACAAAATCGTTCAAAAAATCAAAAAAAATATATAAAACAACAAAAAGAAAAAAACTGTTATTTTAAGAACTAACTACTCTGGTTAAAGGAAGAGCTAAACTTGTGTGCTAGTGTGTGAAAGTTTACATGAATGTATGTCTAGTAGATAATTAACTGAAAGAAAGCATTTGTGGTGTATGGTAAATGCATAAGTGCAGAACTATAAGGAAGTGCTGCAGCATGACACTGTAAAGTGTAGCGCGGAATGAGAGTTAATCTTTGACTTTCCGGTAAGCGATAGCCCTTTTAAACTAGATATTCTATGTCCTTAGGGACATTATGACCAAAATAGTTACTCGGCGTACATATTTTAAAATACGGTTCCTACTGTTTTTTTCAGCCTCGCTACAACCCGCAGAAGCTGGGATATTTTTGAATCAGGCTAGAATTGGTTTATAATAAACAAAGCACAAATTAAACGTTTTTTAGGGTGCACGAACTAACTATGGTGCCTTCAAGGTTCCTTTTAGAACCACTTCACTGCATGACACAAATTATCACAAAATCTATTTAAGATGAAGTGAGTCACTGTAAACCATGCCATGTTTCTTTTCCCCAAAAATTTTTCACATCAGTTTCATCTATTTTCACATGCCATACTAAACACCTCTGATTCTCCCGTTCTCACCGTTACGCATGATCACAAAAGCAAGTCTAAAGATCAATGTAATGGATTATATGTACTAAAATGTTTGATTTTGAAAATTGTACTTGGTTACTTTCAGGAAGTTACACGGCCCTTGACGAAGGGTAACGCCCGAAATGCATTGGGCCACAGGGCCATTTGCCTAAAACATTATGACAAGAATAATGTGACAAACCAATTTCAAAAAATAAAAGGAACGATATCAACCAAGAAAGACAAGCTTATTGAATTTATTGAATGTATTTGAATGAATCAAGGAAACATTCTTTAGAGTGCCCGGGAGGGACACTGGTCTCAAGGGAAACAGTGCAGCTCACAGTATTCTTCGCCCCAGGTACAGGGGGTGTTACTCCCAAGGCACCACTAACCTAAATAGACATTGATTACAATCATTCGACAAGGTGTGCGTCTCCTACAAGCCAAATTTGGATTTACAAACATGCACAGCAACACCTATAGAATGCCCTTTCAACGCAAAGTGGTGTGTATGATGAGACTGTATTTATATGGAAAACAAAAGGTATTCACAGTGCCTTTTCCTCTCCTTGTAAATATGAAAGAGAGTTAGTGGCTAGGCCAATTCGTATGATAGGAGTACATTTCTGTACTGATAACAGAGAACAAGATACATTTAGGTTTTAGGAAACTGATAGGACATGTTTATATATTACTGAAGGGAAGGGATGGGGCCTAATGTGACATGTGCAAAAATACTCAGTGATGTGCTTTAAGTTAAAGAGTTTTATTTCTTTTAATTCTGAAATTACCAGGCCCTACAAGTCCACCATATCTCTCTATTGTATACTATAACAGGTGCTCTTAAGCTGTGTCCTAT
This sequence comes from Lissotriton vulgaris, assembly GCF_964263255.1. Taxonomy (NCBI): domain Eukaryota; kingdom Metazoa; phylum Chordata; class Amphibia; order Caudata; family Salamandridae; genus Lissotriton; species Lissotriton vulgaris. The sequence continues at coordinate 1,616,264,525 of NC_141685.1, read as the reverse complement.
GTAATGTTCCTTTCAAACAGTTTTTGTTAACCAATAAGAAACATGCTTTTAAAAAACAGAAACATGCACCCTAGTTTTCAGTGTAGAATGTTGTCAAACAACCAATCGTTTCTTTTCTTTTTTCACACTGCATCCTATCCACCATTTTAGAAAAATCTTACTTTTCAACCTGCCATTTCATTTACAGAGACCATCTGAGTGCACCCAGACCTCCCTTCAAGATGCCTAGAGTTTGGATTGTGGGACACAGCTATATTTTCTGGAGCCAAAGGTATGCAGAAAACAGAAACATGGACAAAGACCTAGCTTTACCAAATGTAGACATTAAATGGATTGGACAGAGAGGGTTAAAGTGGGTCCAATTAATGCCATTAGTTAAATCTTTTTTTGCATCTCCAATACCCTGACCTCATATTTGTGCACTGTGGTGTCAATGACCTAGGCACTTTCACTGGGGTAGGTCTGGAAATGCTTCTAAAGGACACCTTTACATAATTGATGTCACTTTTCCCCCAAACTGCCTTTGTCTATTCTAACATATGCCAAAGACAGAAATGGATCTGCTCCAATCAATTTTGTCCACAGATTGAGAAAGCTAGGAAACATTTCAATAAATCTGTTTCTGCTTTTCTCAGAGATTATAGAATGGGGTCCATTTACCACAACAATCTGCGTTTCAATATGGATGGCATCTATAGGAGAGATGGTGTACATTTTACAGATGAGGGTAACAGAGTCTTCCACTTGGACTTTAGACTCTGCATAGGTTCAGGGCGGACTGGCTACCGGGCAGTTGTGTGTGCTGCTGAGCTGGGGGCTAATTTCTCTGTGGTGTGGGCTTATTTCGTTGATGGGGACGTGCGTGCGCTTTGAAATAAAAAAAGCAAAACTAATTTTGTTTTGCACACACAGGTCCCCATCAACGAAATCATCCCACTGCTCGGCAGGGCACACAACTGCCCGGTAGCCAGTCCGGCCCTGCATAGGTTTTTACTTGTAGGCATCAAAATCTCTCAATAAACACAAGGGCTCTTTTTAGTATTAAATCTTTTATTGAAAGATTGCAGCACATAGAAAAACAATATCATCAATGGCAGTCATCACATCACCCCCAATAAGACAATTAGAAGAGGGAAAAGATAGCCAATGTGAGTTGAGATGCGTCAGGATAAGCTGTGCCTACATCATAACTTTAACAGAGAAAAAGAAAATTAAATAAAACCAACAAAACCCCCTACCCTTCCCCACCTCCACCTGTGTTCCAATAACTACCGTCCATAACATTCATACCATTGCAACTCTCAGTCTGCCTCTGGATGCTCAGAATTAGAGAGGCGCAGTCGCCTGAGGTATCGAGGACACGTGACCTCATGTAATTCCGAGGCCAGTAGGGACAAGAGAGGCTGCCATAGCTCTGCATATTTGGACCCCTCCCACGCTAAGGTCAGGGAAAGCTTTTCCATCCCAAGCACATGCCACAGTCGGTGAAGCCAGCCATTTAATGTAGGGATGTGTGCGGTTCGCCAGTGTGTGAGGATATTCTGCATTACAGAGCCCAGCGCGATAGCAATCAGACGGACTCTGCCGGAGCGTAGAGGATATGTTAAGGGATTTGGGAGACCCAGGAGAACATATGAGGGGAGGCACGGGATCTCGGTCTCAAAATGCGCATCCACCTCATCCAGCACCTGCTTCCAGTAAGCTTGAAGATGCACACAATCCCATAATATGTGGACCAATGTACCCACCTGCCCACAACCCTGCCAGCAAGTCACCTCCTTGGTATGATCCATCGCGTGGTGACGCTCCGGGGTGTAATACCGGTGGGTTGCGATTTTAGTGAGAGTGTCAGTAAGCCCCATGCGGTACGCTGAGTGCCACGCTCTATAAAATATACCCTCCCACTCCTTCTGGCTAAGTGTCCTACCTAACTCGTTTTCCCAGTGCACCTTACCAGCACTATAGGTATGGGCATACCTAGCCAGCAGCATTTGATATAAGTCTGAGATTTGTTTTTTGTCCGTCGTGCGGGTAATCAGCCAACGTTCATAGGGCAGGAGGTGCCTATCGGCCACCGGGCGCACCTGCTCACTAAGTGCCCAATGTCGCACTTGAAGATTACGCAGCCTCTCAGTCTCTGGCATCTCGTGCGTTTGCTGAAATTGGGTGAAAGGAATCACCCCCTCCGGTGAATACATGTGAAAGAGGGATTGGCAACCAGCCGGTCGCCACCTCGCATAGGCCACTGAATTGGTACCTGGCGTAAATTTGGGGTTATCCATCAAAGGGGTGAGTGGAGACGGGAAAGTAGTAAGTTCGTGTTTAACATTAGTTTGGTCCAAAACTTCCATGGGGACCAATGTAATATGGGATGCATACAGATTGGGCGGTCGATGCTGTTTCCTAGGAAATGGTATTTCCTGCAGGGGGCGGCCGGCCACTGCAGCCAGTGTTTCTCGGACTCCCATCTACTCCACTCCACTAGGAGACGCAATTGAGCTGCCTGGCAGTAAAGCAAAAGGTCCGGTATCCCAAGTCCCCCGCCCTCCGGTGGGAGCATCACTAGTCTCAGTTTTAGATGCGGCTTATGCTCTTTCCAGAGGAACTGGGCCAGTTCCGCTTGTGTCTGCTGTATCCAACCCGGCGAAGGCCGGAGAGGGATGGTGCGAAACAAGTATAAAATCTAGGGAAGAACAGTCATTTTGACCGCAGCTATCTTGCCCAACCGCGACAGCGGGTACTGCTTCCATCGCCCCAGTTCCCGCCGAATTTTCTGTCGCAGCAGAGTATGGTTAATATTGACTGTATCGGCAAGCGAGAGAGCCAGTTGATTCCCCAGATACGGGATAGCCCCTGTTGCCCATTGAATGGGAAATGAGCTTTGCAAGTATTCTCGGGTAGGCGCGCCTAAAGACAGGTCAAGAGCATCCGACTTTTCCATGTTAATTTTGAAGCCGGAGCATTGTGGAAAGAGTTCCAGATCCAGAAGACAGGCAGGCAGGTATTTCCGCGGGTCAGACAATGAAATTAAGACATCATCAGCATAGAGGCTGATTGTATGAACATAGCCCCCAAATTTGATCCCCGCCACCTGTGGGTTAAGCCGCAGTTTCTATGTAGAGGGTGAAAAGGAGGGGCGATAGAGGGCACCACTGCCGAGTGCCTTTCTCAATGGGGAACCGAGGGGATGTGTGCCCGTTAAAATACAAGGGCTCTTTTTAGAGCCACCTAAGTACTAAACACAAAAGCTTGCTGTATATCTATAAATATTTTTGTGATTTTTTGCTTGGAGTCGCGCACCCAACACGTCAGAGACATGCTCCGAACGCTTAGAAGTCGTGCATCAAACGCATTGGAGTCACGCACCCTACAGATTATGAGTCGTGCATCCAAGGCATGTACACTAGAGGGCCACACTGAGCGCCGCGCTCGGTGCTCGACTCCTAATTTTACCGTAAAAAAAAAATAGCCCCTGACATTAATTTCTAATATCCCCGGGGACCCCATACCCCGGAACTTATAAAAAACGTTGGGGACCATGGGGGGAGATCCAATGCCCCCACGGTCTCGCCCTCTACCCGTGTCCTTCGGGAGCCGGCATTGCTTTTCCACATCGGGAGCTGCTAACATGCAGCTCCCCATGTGGAAAAGCAATATGGTTTGGATTTTGAAAGAGAGAGCAGGTTTCCCTGCTCTCTATTTCGAAATCCAAACCAAGTTTGCTACGGGAGGGCGGGAGCAGCGAGACTACTACCCTCTCATAGTAAACAGCAGTGTCCCGGGGTGGGCACCCCGGGACACTGCAGGAGCCGTCACTGGGGGGTAGCGGTCCCCAGGGCCCTTGAGGGCTCCAGAAGGGGGGTCACGCAGCCCCCCTCACACAATAAGAAAAGCCCGGGGGTCGTTGATTCCCCCCACCACAAATTTTGCAGGGGGGGCTTGGAGTCCCCCAACCATTTATTTTATAGCCCCGGGGGTTGGTGGACCCCGGGGCTGGGGGGCCCCTCTGGGCCCCAATACATTTTTTAAATTTGCCCCAGGGATTTGCCCCCCCGGGGGCTAATTATAAAAGAAGCCCCGTTATATATATATATATATATATATATATATATATATATATATATATATATATATATATATATATATATTTTTTTTTTTTACGTCAGGATCTGCGCACCCTGCGCGCACCTGGCGGTTTAAAAAAAAAATACAATTAACATTTTTGGCCCTGGGGGTCCCCTAAACAGGTCTAGAGGATCAGGATATTTATACCCTACCCCCTTCATACGTTTTGCACACTTGTTCCACTGACTTCTTCAGCCTTGCTTCTACCGAGGCACAAAATGGCTGCCAAAAGTTCCTGGTTTCGAATGTTGACAACCACTTGACAGCCAATTAGCATTTAGCGCGTGATCTGAAGGGTGCGCTTATGGTGCGCTCATGGTGCGCTCAGAGTGCGCGGATCCACCGCGGCCATAGATATATAAATGATTTTAACTGTCATTTCCTCAGGAACTACTGAACAGATTGACACCATTTAAGCAAAAGGCATGAGTCTGAACTGAGGACTCATGCCAACTCTTTGCCAACTTTGGTGTAATTCTGTACAGCCATTCGGGCTGTAGCTACGTCAAACAGTCCTATGGAAAATTGCATGGGACCTCCCTTTTTTCTCGGCCCCCGCTACATGAATCATCCCAAAACTTTCAGGATAGGAGCGGACCAGAGCTGATAATTAGTTTGGAAAATTTTGCGAAGATTCTTCACAGGCATCAAAGTTATTCCAAATAGAATGTTACGGATTTCCTATGGAAAATAGGTACTAACTATAACTACCTACTGGCGACCGCCAGTAGGTAGTTATAACCACGAGGAGCAATAGTGACAGTATAATATTCGCACAGTTAAGCTCAAACGTTTCAGTCTTACCGATAATCAGGCTCACTCGGAGACACATCCAATAAACAAACTGTGGAGCACAGACACACGAGGTTACAGAGTGACAGCATGCAGACTCTTCTTAAACATGACGCTTAAGGAACTCTTTCATTTCTCTGCCAAAACGTAAGAGAAAACAGGCCATTCTTTCTTCGGTTGTGTGTTTATTTTGACACCGCTAAAAGCTTTGTTGTATTTTTCTTTCAACTAGCACACATACATTGCAATCACTAAATGTAAAAACGTTTTTACAAACATTTACAAGAATTTATTTTTATGCCTGTTTGTTATGTTTTGTTACAATGACTTGCAAATATTGGAAAGCGCTTCCAATTCTTCTATGTTCACGATCACATGTCATTTTTGTCACATGGTTTTTTCTAATTAATCAATTTGCACCAGTATAAATAAAGTTCACTTGCAAGGTGTAAAACAGATGTAGTGAGCAAGGCGGTTCAATCCGCCGAAACGCGTCTGATCGCTTGTATTGGTGAATAAAGAAAACTTTGATTACATCCACGAAGTCGGTGCCTGTTCTTCTTGAAACCTTAAAGCCAGGATTGGGAGAATACATTTAAGGCTATCTAGAGCCTTTCACACTGACACTCCTCAATCCGGAGCACCTTGTACATCCAGAGAACCGAACTTTGGATGAACTTTCCTCTACACGAGGAATACGAGGCGCCCCCCGCAGTGGAATCCAGATTTGGCAGACACTGCTTCCTCAACGCAACCGTGAGTAATCCAATCCAGTGGCGGCCGGAGTGCTGACAGGGAGCCGGGGTCTCAAGGGGCAGCGTAAGGAAGTGAGTGCAGAAGCCAGATCGCCTCAGGAATATACTAGCGGGAGAGGGAGACCTTAAAGTGCAATTAGCTAATAAGGCAGTGGATGTTTAAAGGAAATCACTTGATACCGATACAGCGATGTCAGAAGAATGGGACAAAGAACGAGAAGAGGCTGCTCTTGACATCTTTAAAGAGCAAGCTGAGCCAGCGACAACACCGACAACCAGTACTGGTACACAGCAGACACCCCAAGGGAATGAAACCAAAAAACTTCTGAATGAACTGGAAAAATTAAGAAAGACAGAAGTAGCTAAGTGGTGGGAATGCACATCTCTCAAAAAATATCTCGATGTTGGCAGAGTACCCAGAGGCCTAAGAATTTTGGTAGCGCCCACATATGAGGACCCTGACCCAGCCATGCTACAGGAATGGGCAGATAATAGCGCTGAATCATCGCGCACCATGCTGCGCATCCTGGTAAAATATGCCACTTCGGACAGGGAAAAGCTACTCCTAAAAATCAACCATCTTATGGAAGAGTTGGCAAAGTGTCAAACCAGGAGCTGGTCAAAAAAGGATTGGAGGATATTAACATGAGAGTACAAAAATTGGAAAGCACCATCAAAACCAGAAAAGCGGAAAAATTCCAGAGAGATAGAAATGACTATCTGCAATGTCGGATCTACACCTTCGCAAGGAAATTTGAAAACATACGCAGACAGCAGCTTTCCGGCACAGTTGGCGCTTCCTTTTGCCCCCAGGTGTTGAGCGAATCTGAAATAAGCTCAGGTGCAGAGTCAGAACCAGAAACAGGAGCGAACGCAAACACAACAAAGACCATCCCAACACCTATGGATGAGTTTGCTTTTTTACGAATGGAAAGACTTATGAGCCTAAGACCCAGAACGCAAAGGGGAAATATGAGCACAAATATCCAAACCAATCGACCAGCAGAAGGAGGAAAGACAGACGCTGGGGCAGAAATGGTAAAAAGAACAAAAACCACATACAGACGCAACAGGAGACGATAAACACTGACATTTCAACCATTAACACAGTCATAAATCTAACAACAATGGAGCTGACAACTGAAGAAATAAAGACTTTGACACTGGGACTTTCTTTTTGTAAAGAAACCAATTTTAACTATGCGGAAACAAGGATTGACCTTTATCAATTTACACGCAAACTGAAACTGCAAAAACATTTTTCATCACAAAAAGATAAAACTCAAGAAATCGGGTGTGCAACGGACCAAATGGCAAACTCACACCCTATGTCAGTGGCAGACTGTGAGGCATTGAAAGACATTACCGAACTGGAATTGAACTTGGAAGATGGCAGTCTAACTAATAACCAAACAGGGCTACTATCTAATATCCAAATCCACGCCACCGAAAAAAGTCAATTCAGACCAAAATCAACGTTCTATCCCCCAATGCCCAGAGACAATATAGACATGTGTAGTGACCGTATTTTTGGCTCTATTTCTGAGTGATGGTGACTTTAAGCTTGCTACCATCCTGAATCTCTATTCTTGCCGTGTGTTGGTCCTTTTCAGGCCTTTTTCCAGACCTAGAAGCATAAACTAGAGGATAGCTGCTTTATATGATGATAGATCCCTTATTCTTGACTCTAATCCATCTATTGCCTATTGGCTTTGACATAATTATGTGTCCTTTCATCATCCTACCTATAGTAGAGGGTGGATCCTGTAGTCCTGACTTTATATTATGGTTTGTGTATGTACTCTGACAGAGCTAAGTGTTATTTCATCTTTCTCAGGCCTACAAGGCCCAGAACTAGAGAGACTCCATTTTGCTTTCTGTCCCTGCAGACTGAGATGCTTGCAGGATAAAGGTGATGTTTTAGTTATGAGGTGTTGTTCACTTGGAGAGAACCGGTCTGGGCCAGCCCTTATCGGTAGGCTGTATTATTCTTTGTGTCGAAGACACTACAAAAGGCCCGCCGGCTGGGTGTGTGTCCTTGACGCGGAGTGGTGCAGAGATCTGATGGGCGGCAGGCTGATGGCTGGAACTTTCCATGAGGAGAGAGCATTCCATATTATTGAAGTGCAGAGGTGGAGTCAGTTAGTGGAGTTGGAGCAGAGGAGAAGAAGAAGATAGTCGATGCTTGGAACAGAGAGAAGTCAGTTAGTCAGTTTGTCAGTGAGACAGTTGGAGCCAGAGAGAGAAGAAGATGCTTGGAACAGAGAGAAGACAGACAGACAGTCAGTGAGTTGGAACCAGAGAGAGAAGTCAGAAGCAGTTGTGAGCAGATGGTGTTTTGAACAGAGAGAAGTGAGATGATGTTTGGAACTGAAGGAAGCAGTCAGAAGCAGTTACTTATCAGAAGTAGTTGTGATCAGCTGGAGTCTGAAGTGATGCCTTTTGGAAGAGACTGAAGTTATATCGTGGATTAGTCTGTGGGAGCAGCTGGAGTGAATTGGACATTGGAGCTGAGATAATCAGACAGAGTGAAGAAGCTAGTGGAGCGAACGGTTATCAGAGTGGCAGAAACTATTAGGCTGAAGCTGGAAGGTGGAGAGAGTTCGTGGGGGAGAGGAATCCAGTGCAGAGTGATCAGCGCAGATGCGTGTCCAAGAGTGCAGGGGAGGATCTGAGACGAGCTAAGGCACAGACGAGAGAGGAACCCAGATGACAGCTAGAGCAAGACTTCATACTAATCAGGTGATACCCTTCCTGTTATATCGTTTGCTTTACATTTAAACATTAACCTTGCCCCTATTGTATTGCTAATCCTTTTTCTTTCAGCGGTGTGCAGTATAATCCATTCCCTCTTTAGCTATTTACAGTAATAAAGCTTTACAGAGACCCCGCAGATCTGTGTATGTGTCTATTCCCATTTTCCTTTGCAGGCTATATGTTATAGTATAGTGTTATATTGTTAATGTTATTGTAATAAAGGAACCCCAGTTGTTATTGAACCAGCGTATGCCTTGTTCTTATACAGTAAAGGTAACCTTTTCTTCTAGTCAGGTGTCATTGCACGAACGGAAGCGACCCCCGATCAGGTAAGTGGTACCTGAATAATTAGGGAGAGAGGAGCCCTTGAACTAGAGAATAAGTTGTACACCGTGTAATTTGGCCATTCCATAATATTATTGTACCTCTAGTGAATAGTGAGAGAAACTTCCCAACATAGAGAGAGAGAGCTGAAGGTATTCATAGGAAAGTGATCGTCGTTGTAAGGCGGCGTTAAAGAGAGCACCAGGAGGGACACTGGTGTGTATACCCACAGGATTATGGCTTGTGATGTAAGTAAGAGAGCACCAGGGGGGATACTGGTGTTTATACCCACAAGATTGTGGCTTGTAAGGAAATAGAGAGAGTACCAGGGGGGATACTGGTATTTATACCCACAAGATCGTGGCTTGAGCGAGCACTGGTTGCGGCCAGTGTGTAATGGTATATAATCAGAACTGCCCCAGGGTAGATTAGTCTGGGCCCATGTGTTCCCGAGACTATATTGTGTGAGTGTGGTGTAGGGCATGGACGTCCTTAGTAATCAGTGAGTATTCCTAGTAATCCCTATAGATTTAGTGGTGTTTCTGATGATATGAGCTTGTATATTGCTAATTCCCCATCCTCAGGTAGGTACCCAGGTGCCTGGATAGATGGGTCCTGAGGAGGGAGGTGGTTGCGTTTCGGCAGGGTTGGTGGTGCTCTGATGAGCTGATTCTATCTGGTCCGAAAATCTGGTCGTTACATCTGGCGTCACGAATCGTTTACGTAGCCTGTGTGCGCTGTATTGTTTTTATCTTGTTGGTTTGCACTCGGCACGTAATTGACCTATGGGCTTGAACAGTTGCACTGTAAGGAGATTGCAGTACATCATGGCATTTGACTTATGCAGGGTGGAAGAAATGCTTTTCATCTTGGTGTCTGAACTGACAGGCTTGAAGGGTGACAGTACGTGAGGGAGCCAATTACATCATGGTGATGATGCAGTTGTACATATGTGTGTGAAAAATGCTTGTAAATTGCTCATTAAATGGCTTGCTGCATTTGCTTATGCTGTGAAATGTGAAATGTATTCAGTGTAATATGACTTGTGGAGTTCCTTGTAAATAGCTCCTTGTAAATATGGTTTGTGAGGTGCATGTTCTCATTTTGACTTGCTGAGTTCCTTGTGAATTGCGCCTTGTATATATGGATTGTGAAGAGCATGTCATTATTATGACTTGTTGAGTTTCTTTTAAATATGGCTTGTGAATAGCGCCATGTGAATATGGCTTGTACATAGCATGTTATCATTACGTTAGGCAGGAGTGAGCTGGATCTCTTTCAAGTGCTTGGAGAAAATGTTTTGAAGATGTGCGCACGTGTTATATGAAAACGTGGAGAGATGAGTTCATGACTTTCCCATGTATCTGCAGACATTGGTGAATGATTGTGTTTGAGCTGCCAAAGGGTTGATATCTTAGATTAAGACGGCAGTATTTATTTCAACATGCTGTTTAATATGCATTGTTACGTGAGCTGACGCTGAAAGTCAGTGACTGTTTGGATTAATGATGGTTTGATTTGACTTTTTCATTAGTTGCAGGGTTCGCCTATGTGCTTTGTCAGCTAGCTGACGGATGGTTCACATCTTGCATGGAGAAAAAAAGCAGTGTTCATTTAACATTCTGTTTGAAATGCGTCCACGAGTTTGTGTGGGTTTGCCTTTGAACACATGATTTAATGTGTCTGACTCGGAGGTCGGAAAGTTGTAAATCAACCAGTCGGATTGAGAAAAGGGTGGATGCTGCAAAGGGAGATCAATCTCAGTGTTTTAGAATTAGTGTTTACCGGTTGAAGAAAAAAATAAAACAGACCCATCATAGAATGTGCTTTAATTAGTGAAATGCAACCGTTTCCTTAAAAAAAAATGTTTTGTAGTGTATTTTGCACATCTAGAAAATATAATTGATTATTTTCCTAATGCAAGCTGCCCTTTTGTTTAAAGTTCAAATGCACATGTTTCTGTATTTTGCGCTGATATGCAGCAGACCAGCGTGAAAGTAAACCCACTCAGTTAGGAAAAAAAAAGGCTATCTGCAAAAATAAATCTGGCCCTTTTAATAAGTAGAACAGAAAGGCTTGCACACCAAATTATGAATTCTTGGTTATGCAGTACAAAATTCCCCTTGTTTAAATTGATGGTGTTTTCACATGTTATTTTAAGAAATGTGTCGTGATTTCCTATGTTGCTGCATGAAATGTTGTTTTAATATTTTCCTTTTCAGCAAGTAGCAGTACATTATGATATATGGTTTGTTTTAGATTTTACAGAATTGTTTTGCTTCTTATTTCAGAATGCTAGCATGTGTCTAGGTTACAAAAAAAAATGTCTTTATTAATTCCTGTTTTTAGGATGCTTTTTGCCATGTCTAAATTGCCTTAAATTAGTTAGAAGTAATGGTGCAGTGTTTCTAGCCTGGGAACGAGTATGTTTTAAGTTAGAAAGAATTTGCTTTGACCTTGACTGATATGAGGATATGAGCCAGGCTCCCATGAGTGTTTTGAGAGGAGAGGCTTTTTTTTTTTTTTTGGAGCATCCGTCTGAAGCAGACTTGCCTTGCCTGTTTTTTTTTTTTTTGGCAAATATTCAGCTGTTCTCGGCTCAGAGTTTTGAAAGGGTGGAGGACCTGGACAGTGGTTGACTTATGAGAGCAGAGACACCCAGTTTGTTATTCTTGGCTATGATTCAGTTCTTTCCGCAGAGAAATGTTTATATAAGGGGGGGTCAAGTTGCTCTTCCTTACAGTCGGCCCAGAAAGCTTCATTGACTTCAGATAAAGGATGTTTGCAAATGCAGAATAATTGGCAGACGCTTGGCCCTTGGAGTTAGATAAATACAGTAGGCACAGAAAGCTTCTCTGACTAGAGATATGGGATGCTTGAACAGAATAATTGGCAGGAGCTTTGCTCCTGCAATGAGATCAGCATTTGGCAGTGATTCAATATTACATCGCAAGGTAGCCCGGCTCCTGCTTGTTATTGTTGGAGCTGATTCAAAACTCTGAGCGCGGACATCTTTCTGGAGGGAGGGGCTGTTTTTCAAAGGAGTGAGGAGTAGCTAGGCCCCAGCCTTTCTGGCTGTGTATGACAAAATTAGGTTTTGCCCAAACAAAATTAAAGAATATGGTATAGGTAGAATGTTTAAATCATTCCTTGGATTTAGAAGAGTTCTTTTCATGAATTAGGAGGTTTCTTACATAGATGAGAAGCACTTGGGGTGCTTTTTGAATGGAAAATGTGTTTTTGCAAGATTGATGATGCGTGTTTCTCGTTTCAGACGGCTATCATCGTGTGGGGGCCCTGTATGAGTGTGATGAGTTTTTGTTATTTTCGGAGTGAGTGCCCCTACCCCCAAAAACCCCTGACACTGGACCCAGACCAGAAGCAGACGTACCAGGAGGACCAGACTGGAGGATGTGCTTCCATGGCACAGGATACAGATGAAGATGGAGGATCATGGCCTATACGAATGAACTGTTTTCCTAAGGAGAAACCAACTACAGAAGAGAACTTTTTATAGTGACTGAACTTTTCAATTTACATTACAATCTGCAGTTGGCTGCCTCAGCAGTCAGGTTAAAATTCTGAATTAAAAAAAATAAATTCTTGACAAAGCCAATAGTTCTATTTTTGAATTTTTTTTTTTAATTGACCTAAAATGTAATTCCTTGGCCTGCATTCTTGAGTCTTGCATTTTCCCATGTTTCTATTTCAGATGGACATTATGCCACTTTTGCAGTTACCATACACAGGCCCCACTTGAAAAAAAATTCTCAGTTCTGTTCATGCTTTTGATTTTCCAGTTTAAAAGATGCAGTGCCACATTAATGCAATGATGCAAATGATATTATTTGAATGTCATAGGGTGATTAGTGAGCTGCTTTAATAATCTGATGCCCTGTGATACATGATATTTTGATTTTAGTATGCTACGCTATTTCATTATTGATACGGATTGATTTTACACTTGTTTATCTTTCACTTATTTCATAGTTTTCCTGTTTTCTCTAAAACAGTCTTGCCACTGAAAAGAAAGCGGTGTTTTAAATGATGGTGCACACATGTGTTCCACAGATTGATACAGAGGGATTAGGTGCAAACTGTTTCCTGAGTTAGATGACTTGTGACCTTTACCTATTGCCTTTGGCATGGTCCACTATTACTCAATTTCCCAAGTTTAAGTCTATGATCTTTTAGAAGAGTATATACACCACACTTAGATAACTTTCTTTGATTTTATTGCTTGATATGCATAGTGCTACACCAGCTATTTTGTAGGAATGGGGTTGTCCTTGTTTTCCTGTTATTACACTTTCACTTTGATCCATCAACTCTTATTTAGAACAGTGGGATTAGTTCCAAGGGTGGTCACCCTAGACTTTAAGTTGTCCTGGGAGGTGTGTCTTTTAGTCAGGTTATGTCCTACATCTATTAGTAATAGTTGCCCAGACTTTGAGGACCCTTTGTCATGTTTATTTGTCAGATTTTACCAAATCCTTTCTTAAGTTGACCGAAGTAGGTAGGCCTCATTTAGGCCCTTTGTTGTTTTCATTCCACAAACATGTCCCTACATCAATAGATTTCATGAGTTATCACTAGAAGTTGAGGCACATTTAGTTCAGGGTGCTTTGGTTTGTTTCTGTTGTTATCAGATCAATCTTAGTTACATTTCAACATTCAGGTCAAGGGTGCTTTGATTTGTTTTCAATTGGTTGTCAGATTTACATTCCCTACATCAAGTTTTAGGTGGTATTCTCCTCAGTTGTCATTTATTTTAGGGAGTCTTTTGGTTTTTGGTTTTGTTGATAGATTATGTTGCTGTTTGTTTATTTGTTTGTTGTTGTTTACGGATGTTAGCAAGTTAAATTCAAGGGTGGAATGTAGTGACCGTATTTTTGGCTCTATTTCTGAGTGATGGTGACTTTAAGCTTGCTACCATCCTGAATCTCTATTCTTGCCTTGTGTTGGTCCTTTTCAGGCCTTTTTCCAGACCTAGAAGCATAAACTAGAGGATAGCTGCTTTATATGATGATAGATCCCTTATTCTTGACTCTAATCCATCTATTGCCTATTGGCTTTGACATAATTATGTGTCCTTTCATCATCCTACCTATAGTAGAGGGTGGATCCTGTAGTCCTGACTTTATATTATGGTTTGTGTATGTACTCTGACAGAGCTAAGTGTTATTTCATCTTTCTCAGGCCTACAAGGCCCAGAACTAGAGAGACTCCATTTTGATTTCTGTCCCTGCAGACTGAGATGCTTGCAGGGTAAAGGTGATGTTTTAGTTATGAGGTGTTGTTCACTTGGAGAGAACCGGTCTGGGCCAGCCCTTATCGGTAGGCTGTATTTTTCTTTGTGTCGAAGACACCACAAAAGGCCGGCCGGCTGGGTGTGTGTCCTGCTGATGGCTGGAACTTTCCATGAGGAGAGAGCATTCCATATTAGTGAAGTGCAGAGGCGGAGTCAGTTAGTGGAGTTGGAGCAGAGGAGAAGAAGATAGTCGATGCTTGGAACAGAGAGAAGTCAGTTAGTCAGTTTGTCAGTGAGACAGTTGGAGCCAGAGAGAGAAGAAGATGCTTGGAACAGAGAGAAGACAATCAGACAGTCAGTGAGTTGGAACCAGAGAGAGAAGTCAGAAGCAGTTGTGAGCAGATGATGTTTTGAACAGAGAGAAGTGAGATGATGTTTGGAACTGAAGGAAGCAGTCAGAAGCAGTTACTTATCAGAAGGAGTTGTGATCAGCTGGAGTCTGAAGTGATGCCTTTTGGAAGAGACTGAAGTTATATCGTGGATTAGTCTGTGGGAGCAGCTGGAGTGAATTGGACATTGGAGCTGAGATAATCAGACAGAGTGAAGAAGCTAGTGGAGCGAACGGTTATCAGAGCGGCAGAAACTATTAGGCTGAAGCTGGAAGGTGGAGAGAGTTCGTGGGGGAGAGGAATCCAGTGCAGAGTGATCAGCGCAGATGCGTGTCCAAGAGTGCAGGGGAGGATCTGAGACGAGCTAAGGCACAGACGAGAGAGGAACCCAGATGACAGCTAGAGCAAGACTTCATACTAATCAGGTGATACCCTTCCTGTTATATAGTTTGCTTTACATTTAAACATTAACCTTGCCCCTATTGTATTGCTAATCCTTTTTCTTTCAGCGGTGTGCAGTATAATCCATTCCCTCTTTAGCTATTTACAGTAATAAAGCTTTACAGAGACCCCGCAGATCTGTGTATGTGTCTATTCCCATTTTCCTTTGCAGGCTATATGTTATAGTATAGTGTTATATTGTTAATGTTATTGTAATAAAGGAACCCCAGTTCTTAGTGAACCAGCGTATGCCTTGTTCTTATACAGTAAAGGTAACCTTTTCTTCTAGTCAGGTGTCATTGCACGAACGGAAGCGACCCCCGATCAGGTAAGTGGTACCTGAATAATTAGGGAGAGAGGAGCCCTTGAACTAGAGAATAAGTTGTACACCGTGTAATTCGGCCATTCCATAATATTATTGTACCTCTAGTGAATAGTGAGAGAAACTTCCCAACATAGAGAGAGAGAGCTGAAGGTATGCATAGGAAAGTGATCGTCATTGTAAGGCGGCGCTAAAGAGAGCACCAGGGGGGACACTAGTGTGTATACCCACAGGATTGTGGCTTGTGATGTAAGAGAGCACCAGGGGGGATACTGGTATTTATACCCACAAGATTGTGGCTTGAGCGAGCACTGGTTGCGGCCAGTGTGTAATGGTATATAATCAGAACTGCCCCAGGGTAGATTAGTCTGGGCCCATGTGGTCGCGAGACTATATTGTGTGAGTGTGGTGTAGGGCATGGATGTCCTTAGTAATCAGTGAGTATTCCTAGTAATCCCTATAGATTTAGTGGTGTTTCTGATGATATGAGCTTGTATATTGCCAATTCCCCATCCTCAGGTAGGTACCCAGGTGCCTGGATAGATGGGTCCTGAGGAGGGAGGTGGTTGCGTTTCGGCTGGGTGGTGGTGCTCTGATGAGCGGATTCTATCTGGTCCGAAAATCCGGTCGTTACAACATGTTTGCGGACAAAGTTGTAAATGACCTTAAGGAATTGGCCATCTTCAGCAGTAATCATTTTAACAAGAACATCAATAACCAGAGGAAAAAATATGACACACTGATGGAAAAGCTGAGACAAAGGCCCGACATTTTAGTCCGCAACGCGGACAAAGGAGGAAACATTGTACTTTGGCCCTTTGAGATGTATGAAAAAGAGGCTCTCCGCCAACTACAAGACAAAGACTGCTATATTAGAACTAATAGCACCAACATCTACAATATCAAGGAAAGATATCACTCATGCCTTTACAACTGGAGAGGGAAAGGACTCATCTCTAAACAAGAGCTGGATTTCCTCAAAAACAATTATCCAGTTACACCACAACTTTATTTGCTCCCCAAAGTCCACAAAAATCCCAGCTGCCCACCAGGGAGACCTATAATTTCTGCTATAGGAAGTCTCTTTGAAAATACGAGCAAATACATTGACTTTTTTCTTCAACCCATAGTCAGATCTTTACCAGCCTATCTTCAAGACACTGGGGATTTTCTAAATTGTATGCATGACTATACCTGGGATCAAGACTTCTGCTTTGTCACTTTAGATGTCCAGAGCTTATATACAAGCATTAGACACAGGGATGGTTTAAAAGCAATGCAACATTTCCTTGGCAATAGGGACATCAGTCTTTTCCAACACACCTTAATGCTGGTACACATGGCAGAGTGGTGCCTGGAGAATAACACCTTCATTTACAACAAGTTACTGTACAAGCAAATACAGGGGACTGCCATGGGTACTTGCTTCGCCCCCAGCTATGCTAATTTGTATATGGGCAGGTGGGAGGAGCAAGTACTCATGACCCAACACCTTGATACCATCACCAACAATGTTGTCTTGTACAGACGCTACATAGATGACATATTCATCCTATGGCGAGGCTCAGAAGAAAGTGCACTGCAATTCTCCAGAGACATCAACTCAAATAATCTAAATCTGAAATTTACATGTACAGCCAGTAGAAACAGCATCACCTTTCTAGACTTAGAGGTTTTCCATGAGGGAGGTAGATTACACACCCGCACCCACGGAAAAGAAACGGCAGGGAACACCATTTTGCACTCAAAAAGCTCCCATCCTCTAAGTTTAAAGGAAAGCATACCCTATGCTGAATGCATAAGAATGAAACGAAATTGCAGTCTAGCTGCAGAACTCCAAAAAAGCACAGATAATCTCTGCACCAGACTTAAGGAAAGGGGCTATAGCTCCACCACCCTCAACAAAGCAAGATTAAAAAGTGAACGCCTGGATAGGTCGGTCTTGCTCCAAAGAAAGTCAGAAACAACAAAGAATAAGAAACTAACAACTTCTCATGCCACGCCTAGACTTATTACAGGGTTCAACATACATCATAAAAACATCAGGAAAATCCTGTATAGGCACTGGCATTTGATTAAAAATGACACTGTCATAGGACAAAACTGTGCAAAACTTCCCCAACTAACATTCAGAAGAGCAACCTCAATGAGTCAGGAATTAATCAACTATGCACCATCGGCTCCGACTAAAAAAATCTGGTTGCGTTCCCAGCCGGGTTTCTACAAATGTACCAAGTGCAAAGCATGCCAACATGGGGTTAACACTAAAGTAGTCAAGTTCCCCTTTAGAAAGTCACCCTTTAAAATCAGACAGCACTACACATGCAAAACTGATTTTGCTGTGTACGTCCTTAAGTGTTCCTGCGGTTTGACATACGTGGGGAGTACCATTCATCCAGCTCATGTGAGGATCCTGCAACACCTCAGAGCTATAACCAACGATGATCCCGCGTACCCTGTGGCAAGCCATATCAATGCCCACCACAATGGCAAGACAGAAAACCTAACATACTTTGTACTAGACAGTGTAGCACCAAATCCCAGGGGAGGGAACAGACAGCAGAAATTGCGACGGCTCGAATCTAAATACATTATCGAGCTCAACAGCAAGATCCCCTTTGGCCTTAACACTGATGAAGCACTCAGTGTACATCTTTAACTATGAACCCCATTAAACAATGTAATTCTCTCTTCACCGTTTAATTTAGATTCCCATTCCTGCAGATAAACATCTAGTTTCACCATCTAGGACTGGATCCTTTTTTAACCACCACATAGTGCACTTTTTAATCGATTAAATGAATTAATTTAATCATCTCCATATGATTCATGAGTTTAGTTGGATAAACCAAGCGCCTTTTTACTTTAGCCTTAATTTTTAAGCATTTGAGTTCCGCATCAACTTGGAACATAGCATTCACTCTGTCCCCCCTCCTAAACTGCGCCCAAACAATAAACGCAGGGCCTTTTAGAATGGATATATCGAGAAGACCGCGCACATGAGTCAGGAAAGCCCACTTGGGCAGGACTCCGTCAGGCTTTCTCACCCAGAACATTCTTAATTAAACCCCCCCCCACAACCAACCACTCGCTTTTAAAGGTTTTTGCACGTGTGAGCATTACCTGTAATGGCACACGTACAGCCGTGGAATCAGGACTTTTCCCACACTAGTAAATCACTTTCTGGGGCTTCTTAAATTAGACAAATGTAACCATTTCTTTTCACGGCAATTCCGTGCGCAAGATTGTTCACACAAACCCTTGCCCCTGCAACCTGGTCATAACCACGAGGAGCAATAGTGACAGTATAATATTCGCACAGTTAAGCTCAAACGTTTCAGTCTTACCGATAATCAGGCTCACTCAGGGACACATCCAATAAACAAACTGTGGAGCGCAGACACACGAGGTTACAGAGTGACAGCATGCAGACTCTTCTTAAACATGACGCTTAAGGAACTCTTTCATTTCTCTGCCAAAACGTAAGAGAAAACAGGCCATTCTTTCTTTGGTTGTGTGTTTATTTTGACACCGCTAAAAGCTTTGTTGTATTTTTCTTTCAACTAGCACACATACATTGCAATCACTAAATGTAAAAACGTTTTTACAAACATTTACAAGAATTTATTTTTATGCCTGTTTGTTATGTTTTGTTACAATGACTTGCAAATATTGGAAAGCGCTTCCAACTCTTCTATGTTCACGATCACATGTCATTTTTGTCACATGGTTTTTTCAAATTAATCAATTTGCACCAGTATAAATACAGTTCACTTGCAAGGTGTAAAACAGATGTAGTGAGCAAGGCGGTTCCATTCTCCGAAACGCGTCTGATCGCGTGTATTGGTGAATAAAGAAACCTTTGATTACATCCACGGAGTCGGTGCCTGTTCTTCTTGAAACCTTAAAGCCAGGATTGGGGAATATATATATATATATATATATATATATATATATATATATATATATATATATATATATATTTTCGCCAAGTCCGATTCAACACAGCTTACACTCATGCTGCAAAACGGAAATCGAGTAAAGCCACAGACTCCGTGCTCTCGTTCTCAGTGCTTTTTATTCGTGATGAATAACAGCCCACCAGTCGCCATATATATATATATATATATATATATATATAGATATATATATAGATATATATATTATATATATATAATGTATTCATATGATTTATAATCTGTTATAGAATTAAGTGAAGGTGTAATATTATTGATATGTTGATTCTTCCATTTCACATTGTTCATTGCGAAACCTGCCAAAATAATCAGAAAAGTGTGTTTAAGCTTGATACTGACAAATATTAGGTAGAGAGGGGCTTTAACTTTTTTGGGGCATTAGCTCATGCAAGCTGAGCAGTAAACATCTTTTGGTGGAGGTCTCAAACAGGCTTCTCAGCTTGCTGGGAACACCACGACTGAAACACAGAGCCAAAGAGCACCCTTCTTGAAGTGTAGAACAAAAGCCTATTGTTTTTTTAAGGTATGTAGGCTCAAGGCCATCTCAAGAAAGCAGACAGGTCTTTTGAGTCTAAGTTAGCTTGGCTAGTGCCTAGAATGGAGAGAGTGGCGAGCAAAGACTGGTTCCATCTTTGAGAGCAATAAACCTCTGAAGCACTGTTACAGTGTTGCAAGTCTCTTTAATAATTTGCCTACTAATGGCTTTTATTGCCACTTTATTGTTTGTTTTCATAGTTACACCTATAAACATTGTCTCCACTAGATTAGGACCTTGATTTTTTATAAAGTTTCAAAATATATTTAGATTGTGGATTGTAGCTTGTGTCCTATAGCTCTCATTACTAAGAAACTGCTACGCTGCATTTCTGTTTTTATATGTGGTTACAATTCATATAATATGAAATAAGTTACGAGTTAGAAATAAATATTTTAAATGCATATTCTGTTTCCTAGTGTTTTATTCCTTTAAAGAAGAGAGTTTGAAGGATCCACTAATTGTTCTTGACTTACCCTACGATAATGCCCGGTTACTCACCGGTAATAACCATTACTCCGAGTCCTGGTCTCCCCGTCCCATTCCTGATACGTGAGCAGCTAGTCTGCTCTACAGAACCCCTACCTAGCTGAGCTGTTGGCACTTCCCCCTAGGACGACGTCACCATCACGTGACTACAAAAGGGGGAAGTGCCGGAAGAATCATCCTGAAAATACCAAAGACAACAGAACGAAACACATACAATCACCCACAGAAAACCCAAACCAGGGAGGGAGGGAAGGGCTCAGGAATGGGACGGGGAGACCAGGACTCGGAGTAATGGTTATTACCGGTGAGTAACCGGGCATTACCTCCTCGTCCTGGTCTCCCTGTCCCATTCCTGATACGTGAGCCCATACCCAAGCACACGGTGATTGTAAGAAAAAAACAGACCAGAAAATTAGCAGTAAACAGGTCCATTTAATCCACAAAAGAAAGTACAAATCATAAATCATGTACAGCAGACAGGACCGAAGCCCCAAAAGCAGCGGAGGCCGCCATCCCCAACTCCAGACGATAATGGGCAACAAAAGTGTGGGGAGAAGCCCACGTAGCAGCATTGCAAATGTCACGCAAAGAGGCACCCCTGAACATGGCCCAGGAGGACGAAACGCTCCGAGTCGACCGACCCTGAACAGAAGAAGGCAGGGGACATTGGACCGAAACATAAGCAGAAACCACTGCGCCCTTGACCCAACGAGACAAGGTGGACAAAGAAGGGCGAAGCCCCAGACCCGACAGGCCGTAGGTGACGAACAGGGAATCAACCTTACGGAAACCACACTTTAGTTGCTTTCCTTCCTTCCCGGTTCCCCTCAGTTTAGACCTTGAGTCCTCTCTGGCCCTAGGTTTTATGTTTCTTGCCCTCTGTTGTGCCTCCAATTCTGCTTCCTTCCCAACGGTTACCTTTAATTGCTCTGGCATCACGGATCTTTGCCTGTCTAAGGCTTTTCATTGCACTATACTCCAGAAAATTTGCCTAAACCTTTCCTTCATTACTCATGGTTATATTTAACTTATCTTTTGTTTGTAACGTCCTTCCTAACTGTTACCATCCTCTCCCCTTTCGTTGATGTCTCTGTTCCTCTTGCTGCACACGGAATCCTGATAAAGAGGGCTTGCTCGCAATATCAAGGAGAATCTAATCCGAGGAAGTCCAGTCCTGGTTTTCTGTACTTTTTATTCCTACTTCGATTTCCCTTTAGTACCCAATCTCTTTTAGCATTGTTGTATTCCTCGCTAGCGCTCCTGAGAGTTTAAGGGAGGGCAGAGGGTTGTCAGCAGGTCCGCATTCTTCTTGGAAACCTGACATTTTACAACCACTCACCAGGGCAGTGTATAGGAGTAGTCCTGTTGGCTGGTTAGCTGCAGACTTAATATAGAGTTAATCCTTAATTTTTCAGAGATCTACGGCAAAGAAATGTAGTAATTCTTTGGATCCATTGATCTGTTGTCCGATGTTTTTGATCTGTCCAAGCGCTTGCAATGATTCGTTTAGCAGCCCTAAGCCTAAATGAAAACACACCTCAAGTGGGAGTGGAGGAAGGAATTACAGAACAAAGAATATTCTGTGCACCATGCCCCCAGGGGCGGCTCTGGGCTCATGGTGGCCCTGGGGAGAGAGCGCAGGTATGGGGGCCCCAGAAGAGGGGGTCCGGGCGGGCGGAGCGCTGAGGCCGGTGAAGAGGGGGTGGGGGGTCAGGGAGTTTGGAAGTGTAACAGAGCCAGAGGCCGCCAAATCCCTGCTAGGGGCCACCACGCAAATATGTATCCATCCTCAGAGGATTATTATATTAAGGATATATATTGGCGTGGTGGCCCCTGGGGTTTGGTGGCCCTGTGCAGGTGCACAGCTTGCACATGCCTAAGGCCGTCCCTGATGCCCCTATGTTAACATTAGTTATTTCAGCTTGGTAAATATCTCATCCCAGTAGCACCTAAGCACCCAGGTGCTGTCAAACCTGTGCCAGAGCTATTCCCTTGTGTAGGCCCAGTGATGACCTCAAATTATTTTGAGCACATATCCGCTGGAGGTAAACGGTTCTCCTTTAGTGTCTTCAGATTTACAATGGTGCAGCCTCAGATTAACATATTTTGTAACAATCCCCTTTGAATCAATTACCTCTGTTAATATCTCTAGGTCCACTCTTGTCCCTATCTCTAGAGTTGATTCTGATGCTAAAGTCTCTTGTCCATTTCTACGTGGTCCTGAAGAAGAGAGTAAAAGTCTCTCAACAATGACTCAACAGTGGACCTGAAAATGGTGCTTCGGTGCATGGAGTGATACCTAGGCTGAATTTGTAAACATTTAAAAAAAGAAATATTGAGTTAGAAATGGAAAACTCGTCTTGCAGACTTTAGAAGGTTCGAGAAGTATGTAAATACAAAGCTGAACGATACAGTGTATTCAAATCAAATCCCATAATCTTTTAACTTTGTCAGTAAAGGTTTCTGAAATACCATTGTTATTTCAGATTTGAATACGGGTAGAGTAAATTCGAAATTGGCATTCAAAGCAGTAATCCTGTCAGTTTCTTGGGTTTCTTTTTTTAAATAAAAACCAGTGTTGTTAAAATATAAAAAGAACATTTAATAAGGTTTTGTTTATAAATGGCGGGAAAGCTTTCGAACTGTTTTTGAATACATGACTCATTTCAGATATTTGCCATGGTGGTCCAGAAACCAGTGAAGTTGGGAAGGCCCATACATTCTTCTTTAGGTTTCTGTCCCAGCATTTTGTGGACTCTTCTAGGATTAACCCCTCACTCCTCAATAAATACAGTAGTGGGAGACTGTATAATGTAAAAAAGAAGCTAACAGAAGGCTCATTTTGGTTAAGTTCACCTGTCCCAAGAGTGGTATCCTTGGTGTGTTTCCCCCACCTTTTTGCCTTCAGACCTTCTGTTTTTGCTGACTTCGTTTTTGCTGGCCTAAGGGCTCTGCACACTCTTCCACTGCTAACCAGTGTGTAACGTGGTAGCACCGCTCTCCCCAAGAGACGAGGGTACAAGGGTCCTAACGGAGAACTCATTGCCTCCCCTCCATGTCTTCTCCCCGTTTCAGAGCGTTCTTCCATCCACCGAAACACACATCGAAACACCGGAGGAACATGAAGTCCACTGGCCCTTTCACTGGACAGCACAGGATGAGTGGGCGGGGTTACCAACAGAAGCCGCTACGTCAAATACGGAAGTTAGTGGAGAAGGCGTGTGCTTGTTCCCCGGGAGAGTTTGGAGAGCGGAGTTGGAGTCGGAAGAGGAGCGAGACGGAGAAAGAAGAGGAAGATCGGAGGAATAGGAGCGAGACGGAGAAAGAAGAGAAAGATCGGAGGAAGAGGCGAGGAGCAGAGAAGCCGTACCACCATCGGAGGCGACGCCAGGAGGTCATAGTCCCCTCGAGCCGCCCAGCCACACATCCGGGGGAGGTGTGTGGCTAGCCCCGGTACGGAGAAGAGTTGTGGGTTGGGTTGGGAAGAAGGGAGGGTCGAAGGATTGAGTTGGTTTTCCCCCGTCCCGGTGTACCCTTTTCCCTGAGCACTGACCTTCACAGAGAGAAAGCCCTGTGTGTAGCACTCGGGTTATATCCTCACTCCCGTTCCCCATCACTACTCGGATATCTGAACACCTCCCTGACACTTTCCTTCTCTATATTTCTATCTCCCGAGAGGCACCACGGACGTGGACAACCACCGGCCTAGGAGGAGCCCTGAGGGATTCCGGAGGACCGAGACTACCAAACCCAAGTAACACCGAAATCGCAACAGATCTCCGCGACGAGCGGTGCTCTCAAGAAAGACTTGTACCGATTTCTTGTATGCAACAATAAAACCCACACTTACTAGAGCACACCTCCTGCCTATTCCTCCCGCACCTGTTATACAGTGCTAAACCGCTTCTGCTCTATCCTTAAAACCTGGTATAATGGGCTTATACTTAATTGGCATATTTAATTTACTTGTAAATCCCTAGTAAAATGACACTATCGGAGCCCAGGGCTTACAAAGTACATGCTACTGGTGGGCCTGCGGCACTGAATGTACTATCCACTTCAGTAGCACTTTAAACATGGCTCAGGCCTGCCGTTGCAGCCTGCATCGGTACAGTTTTAAACTGCCATTTCGACCTGGCAAAGTAAATCTTTTGCCGGGCCATTACCTTCTTTTTTAATACATATACAACACCCCTAGGATAGACCCTGGACAGCTCAGAGGTCAGGGTAAATTGTATTTAAAAAGAATGACAAGTACTTTTAGGTTTTATATATCATGGTAGTGAAATACTCCTATATTCATTTTTCACTACTGTAAGGTCTTTCTTTCCTATCAGATAACATTGGAGTTACCTTTTTACATTTTATCAGTGTAATTTCCAAATGGGAATAGGTGAGCAGTTCATGTTTGGTGTCACAAAAATTCTAATGAAAAAGCCTAACATGGTGTAGTCAAATTATTTTTATTTTTTTATATTTATTTTTATTAAACAGTTCGACCAAAACACATCAAGTGGTTACAAGCAGGTGCTGCCATCGTTTCTCAATGACATTTTACACATTTCAAAAGGATACACAGTTATTGCATTAGGTAGATCAAGGGGATTCAAGCGCATCAGCATCTCTCTGACGGTCTGGTGGGGTACAGATTTTCTCCCTGTAATGGTTTCAAGCTTCCCACAACCTATTCCATTTCCCCGGGAATCCTCTGGCAATGTTGACTGACTTCTTCCTGAACATGCACCGGTCCAGATCCTCCATCCACCTCCCAATCTGAGGCAATTGGCATGCCCACCACAGTTAAGCAACGTTACGCTTCGCTACCATGAATGCTAATGTTGCCCATTGCGTTGTGTAAGTGTTTAGGTCCGTTAGTTCCCAGATATTTTTAATAGGCATCTATGAGCCACTGGCTGAAAGTCAATCCCGTGGACTGCCCGCAGCGTGCGATGAACATCCCTCCAATATGATTGTATGTGTTTACAGTGCCACAATAAATTAATAAATGTCCCCAGTTTCCCACAGCCCCTTCAGCACTCTCCGCTCTCTGAATGACCCATTCGAACTAGACAGGGACCTGTAACATATGTCCTATGTAATATTTTAAGCTGCACTAGCCTCAGCCTTGTCTGGATAGCCACCACACGTGGGGAAGAAACAGCCTCTTGCCAGTCTCCGTCATCTATTTCTAGGCCGTCTTCATTCCAGTTTCTTTTGATATTAGGCAATGGATCTTCCATGTTATTTATTAATTTCCTATAGATGAGAGAGGTGGTCTTCTCTGGAAGGTGCCCGTCTAGCACCCTGTCTTCTAGGGGAGAGACGTCCGGAAGTGCCATTTCCCTAGGGATTTGGGAAAATAGCACATGTCGAACTTGAAGGTAACGGAAGTACTCACTATCATTCAAACTGTACTGTAGCTTAAGTGAATCGAATGTGTGGACAGATCCCTCCCCAGACGTCTTTTATTCGTGAGATCGTGATGAGGTCCCACTTGTCAAAACCTTTGGATTTCCAGAGGCTCCCTAGTTTCTCCGAGGCTAGTGTAAGTTTGCCTTCCCACTTCAGGTGTCTATTGACTGTATGCCATATCTGGACGGCATGTGCCGTGGGTCCCGTAAGCAGAAATCTGCGGGGCCCAGCATGAAACGCTCGGGTGGATTCTCCCCCTGGGAGCTGCCACCTATCCATGGCAAATCCAGGATCATTTGGTTGACCATAGATCCCGTGATTGATGGCCGCCAGCTGGGACGCCCAGTAATATTTCTTTAGGTCTGGCAACCCTATTTCTCTGTCATACCAATTGAGAGTTAACTTTGAGAATGCTATACAGGGTTTACCATCCCAAAGGAGCTGTCTCTGGAGACCCTCGATTTCTCTGAAATAGGACCATGGGACTGGACCCATTGTGTTTTGGAGTGCGTACAAGAACCGAGGTAGCATCATCATTTTAAAAAGCACCACTCTACCCAGCATGGAGAGCAGAAGGGATTTCCAGTGAGCTATGTCGTTTCTAAGTCTCAATAAGGGAGGGTTCAGATTGCTGGTGTAACGGAGTTTCGAGTCTAATGTTATGTAGGTATCTAAAACCTTCAAGAGCAATTTGGATCAGGCAAGTGCTTGGAAAGGCCGGCGGGTCGCCCCGAAGGACATATAGCATCGATTTGGACCAGTTTATCGCAAAGCCAGAGTATCTGCCGAAGATTGCCAGCACGTCCATGACTCTCTCGGATTAGTGAGATAGAGCAGAATATCATCTGCGTACAGGGAGATCTTATCTTTCCACTCCAATGACCACCGCATTCCACGTATCGACCGGTCCTCCCTGACCCATGTCGCCAGCGGCTCCAGAGCCAGTACAAAAAGAAGCGGTGACAGGGGATAACCCTGTCGGGTGCCCATGCTCAGGTGGAAATCGAGGGACTGACGATTATTCACCACCACTCAAGCCATCGGGTCAGAATACAGGAGGCGTATCCAGCCCGTGAATATCGGACCGAAGCCCAATTTGTCCAACACTGCAAACAGATAGGGCCACTCGACCATGTCAAATGCTATGGTGGTGTCTAACAATACTAGGGCTGCCGGCTCCATTATCTTAGGGGTCCTACACAGTATCCCATGCAAGAAACGCAAATTGAGGCTGTATTACGATGGGGCATAAACCCGATTGATCCGGGTGTATCAGGGTGGTGATAACTTTTGCCAAACGTGTCGCTCGGGTTTTATATTTGATTTTTTATATTGAGTGTACGACTTGCAATATCATAATGTGAAGTCGGATTTTAAATTAAACTTCTGAAAATACCACTATTAGAAAGTTGCCATTTTCCTTGCCTTAAGTATTTAGGGCTTGCAGCCTGTCTCTGGGTCACATGACTAGGTGTAGTTGACAGTTTGGCTTTGTGTATTCTTTGTAGACAGTCACACACAATGGGAAGCTTAGGTGAGACTGGATGGACCATCACTGGCAGGATGGGAGGGACCTCAGACACCAACTCTTCAGCACATTTCTGGACCTGTGGACACTCTGCCAGGAAAAAAAGGACTGCTGTGCTGCTGAAAGGACTGCCATTCTGGTGTGCTGCTGCTCTGAAGGACTGCTTCCGTGCTATGCTGACCTGTTGCCCTCTTACCTGGGTGAGAAGAACTGGACATGCATCTCTGAAACTCAGAGTGACTCCAAGGGCTAGTTGGCAGGCCTCCTCATCTGAAGCCTCAGGGACACTGGGTGCATCTTCAGCGCAAGCCCTCGCATCCCTCCTCAATGGCAGCCTCAACAGACTCCGTATTGCAGCCTCACTGACCCTCGAAACTAACGCATTGCCCCAACTGCACTGTATTCTCGATGCCAGACTTCACATCGCAAGCACCATCGACGAGATCTTCAACGACAACGCAGGTCCTCGCATCTCGGAGCACACACATCGATTTGGCTGCACGACGCATTTTCACAGATCCTTGCAATGCTCAGCAAAACAGGATTTAAGGTACTGTATTCAACGGGCCTAACTGGGTCCCTGTAGCCGACCCGTGCTCCATGGATGTTGGCCTGAACTTCTGACTTTGTCTCAGTCTGCTGCTACCAGATATCCACAGTTGGCGCTTTTTGGTGCTATTTGGAAATTGCATATCTCCGGCTCTACTGATTGGATTGTTGCCATTTAGGTCTTGGTTTATTTATTTAAAAATACTCAATTTTTCTAATTTAGTGTGGGATCCTCTTTGCGTGGTGTTTCCCATTCATTACTGTTTAAAGTGTTTCACAAATACTTTACACATTGCATCTAAGTTAATTCTGACTTGTCTGTGCCAAACTACCAGAGGGTTGAACACAGGTTAAATTAGAGTTGACTTGTGCCTCACCCTAACAAGGATTGTAGTTGCGACTTGACCAGGACTCACACTCTCGTTAACCAACAACCACATTTTTTCCAAGTGAATTCTGCTGTTTTAAAATGGTTCATTATATCTATCAGAAGTTTTCAGAATTAATAACAAATATGCTTTTAGTGCAGTCTAACCCTGAGGAAAGTATCAGTCAGGTATATGTCAGCGAAAGTTCATTGCATTGGTCAGTGTTTTTTTGTCCTTGACTGCTTTGTGATTAGCTCCATACCAGTAATGTTTGTGCTGAATTTCAAGTCACTACTGATACTGAGATATCATCTGCTAGCACCATCATACTGTAGGAGCCACTGCTTTGGCACAGCTCTTTGCCCATCCGCCGTCCTTCTCTTGCGCGTATTCAGCATTCCATTTCTTTTCCCGTCCTGCCCCTTACATTAGAATTCTTCCCTTCCACGGTCTACTCTGCTTTTACTTTTCATTCCTTTCTGATGACCATCTATCACCCCTTTCCTCTTGTTCCTAACCACTTATAATGTTGCTTGTGATTTTTCCTTTTAATGTGCTCTGCACCTTTTTTTAATCCTGTTGCTCACATGGGGCCAGCTTTGTGCAAGAGTTTCAGGACAACCACTGATAGTAAATGATTTTCTTTCATAATTAGTGTAGAAAAACCTATCAATTACTTGAAAATCTGACATGGCTCTCAGTCTCATAAAACAGTTCTATAAGGCCTACTGTAAGGTATCTTGTGAGTGTTTTGCTCTCAGCCCACACAATGACGTTGATGGTGAGCAGCAGAGGATTTTGAAGTCAGACTCTCAGCGGGTATTGTGGCCTCGTGTAAATGGTTACTTGCCCCTTGCGCCATAGCTGCCAAGGTTTCAGATTGCTCATGTGTGACATTTGAATATTTTCAGTGTAATTATCAGTGACATTTAACGACTATAAGTGACACTTTCTCGCGAGCAAAGTCAAGCAATGAAGACGAGGGAAACATAAATATCAGGAGCCTGCCCTCGATTTACCCGGAGATATCAGAAATTATTTCTTTTTGAGCAATGAGAAGCTCTAAAAAGATCTTGAAACCTGTACAAAACACCTGAAATTGAAGGTCACTAACCTATTACCCTTACTACTATGAAACAATCGTGTCACTATACTAAACTGTTAAAAAACAATGAACATCATAGACCGAAATAGTTACAGAATATTTTCCCACCACTGCACTTCAGTGATCTGCTGGAGTCTCACCTGTGCACCCGTAGTCCTCCGTCATCTCCCCAAAAAATATGTTTATCCTTAGTCCACTGGGGTCCATAAACCACCTTGTGTTAAAGTTGCATTACGTACCTTTGAGTTGCGTAATTATGACAATTTTTAATTTCTAGTTAACTTGGCACCACGTTCTTTAGAACATGAATTAATGTATATTCAACTTGTGTTTAGTTACCAGGTGATACAGAAATACTTAGCCCTTTGAAAGAGCCTAAACATGTGCTTTAAAATTTTGCATCACTAATGGAAAACCTGCCTTGGGCTTCAGAATTGAAACTGCATTTAAAAAGTGACAGGCAGATATTGGTGC
The DNA here is from genome assembly GCF_964263255.1 of Lissotriton vulgaris. Classification (NCBI taxonomy): domain Eukaryota; kingdom Metazoa; phylum Chordata; class Amphibia; order Caudata; family Salamandridae; genus Lissotriton; species Lissotriton vulgaris. The sequence goes on along the minus strand of NC_141685.1, from coordinate 1,616,234,932 downwards.
TGCAAAGGGAAAACATGAGGCATTGAAATTCATATGCTTTGGTCAGACGGTTTCCATTTAGCAATTCATGTAAAACAGTGCTCAATTAATTCATAGCTTGACATAGTGTTTAGTTTTGATTTTGTTCTCACTATTGAAATGTGATTTTAACTTGCAAACATGTTAAATGTGTATTAGTATAATATAACTTGTATTAGAATTAGCACAACATTTTATAATGTAGAAAACAGAACCAGCTCGTGATTCAGCTCTTGCTCTCAGAGTTTCTGTTGGCCTTCGAGATAAGCAAAGGAATTTTTCTCTCTCTGTGTGAAGAACAGTGGCAATTTACAGCTGTGACCTTGGAGCTTTATCTCTGTAGTTGCTGGAAATGTTTAAACAAAGCCTGATTTCATTCTTTGCTTTAGAGAGTATAGAAAACACACATATTCTAAAAGAGCATTACCATGTTATGATTAATGTTTCTTGCTTAATTAAAAAGTTATTTTGCAGCTCATGTTATGTGTTTAGTTAGAAATAAAATGTTCTTTAAAGGAAGGTTAGGAGATTAATTTATATTAAATAGGATGCAGAGTAAGCCGTGGGAAGGATCTTCGCCTGTCTGAGAGATGACATATGCAATCTGTAGAGGGGAGGAGGCATCCTTTTGGAAAATGCTGGATTGCAGTTGGAGGAAGATGAAGTCATGCTACATGCTTTGTAACATTATTCTTTGATAAACGCGTTCCTAGTTAGGTGTTTCAGAACACTTTTAGATCCCTTTGAGAGAGACAGACAGACAGATTTAGAGATGGAAGGCTGCAGAGGAGTTTCAGACTCCGATGCAGAAATGAAGGGAGAAGAGCAGATGTGATTTGCAGATGCAGGGAAGGAGAGGCCAGGCCTTGATGGAGAGCAGAAAGTAGGTAGATGTAGGAAGATTCGATGTAGGTTTTGTCCATTCTGACTTTTAATAAAATAGCCAAACTTTATGCTTTGACTAACTGGCTTTGCCAAGGCTTAGTTGGCCAATGCTTTATTTCTCTTCATGGGAGATTCTGCACTTATTAATTATTGATTTAGCTTCATGCTAAGCTCACTCTTGCTTCTATTCCTGAACTCTTCATGAGTCCTGACTGACATCATTTGTGCCTCATTGTCCTAGAATAGGAATTATTTTTGCCTTTATGGAACACGCGGTTTGCAATTGGGTACACTGACAAAATATAGACACTCAAAATATCCCCATACAAAAATATCATGACCAAAATATCGATGTCAAAAATATCTACATCCTATATTTATAATGGTAAGTACAAACAAATCGAGAGAAAAAATATCGATGTCATAACTATAGTTGTACAAATATTGTTTATCATGTATATCTAATAAATTAATAAATATTAAATGTATTAAAGAATAATATTAATTTAAATAAAAAAGATTTAATATACAATTTAACAAATATAATAAACTTAATTTAAATAAAGTTAAACACATATATAATAATTATTATATATATATATATTAAACCAATTAAACTCATAATTTTAATGTATTTTATCATTTAAAAATTATATAAAAATGTAACAAATAAATATATATATACATATATATATCAATGACATAAAATATATTAAAAAATATATATATTATAAATTAAAACAAACTATTTAAAAATCTTTAAACTTACATTTCCCACTCCAGTCAGTGCAACAGTAGGGAAAATGTCGGATACCAGAGGGATACATTTTACTATTCCCACTCCAGTCAGTGCAACAGTAGGGAAAGTGTTGCATAGCAGAGGGATAAAAATTACTACCTCCACTCCAATGAGTGCAACAGTATGGAAAGTGTTGGATAGCGGAGGGGTAAAAAATACATTTCTCACTCCAGTGAGTGCAACAGTAGGGAAAGTGTTGGATAGTGCAGGGATAACATGTGCAATTCTCACTCCAATCAGTGCATCAATAGGGAAAGTGTTGGTTTGCGGAGGGGTAAAATTTACTATCCTCACTCCAAGTCAATTCAAAATTAAAAAGAAACATAACATCTTAAACATAATAAAAATAATTTAACAACAAAATAAGTAAAAGAATACAAACATGATAAAAATAATTACCCTAATTAATTATAAATTAATTAATCAATATCAATTATCAACAAATGAATTAGTTAAAAATAAATTACTTCCCACCCTGTGCCCATAAAAAACCCACAACTAAAATTAATTACACAATTTCCATGTAATTGCCAATTAATTAATTAATACTAATTAACAACAAATCAATAATTAATTAAAAAAAAGATTACTTCCAACCCTTTACCCCTATAAACCCCACAACCCGCACCTAAAATGAAGTACACAATTACCATAATTAATTGTCAATTAATTAATATTAATTAACAACAAATTATTAATGAATTACAAATAATCTACTTCCCACCATTTACCCCTATAAACCTCACAACCTGTCCCTAACATTTACCCCAAAAAATTCAAAATACAATTAACATTATAAAATCTCAAATAATTAAATATTAAGAAATAAAAAAAATCATTAACTTATTATAATTAAATTACTTCCCACCCTATTCCCCGATAAACCCACAACCTGCTACAGAACTAAAAAACACAACGTTTAATTAAAATAAAATGAATAACTACTAAAAATGTAACTCATATATTAAAAAAACATAAACAATACTCATACAAAAAATGTGTCACGTACATTTAAAATATATACTAAAATACATACCACTGATTACAAAATCGATATTTTAAACAACTATGGGGGTCATTAGGATGGGAAATGGGGCTGCCCGCCATAAGGGCGGGGGTCCTGTGGGGGCAATTACGATGCGCCCACCACAGTGGCGGGCGCATCCTGCATTCCTGTAATTTTGGTGGGCAGTGCACTCAGCACCGCCCGCCACAATGCCAGGAAGGCATGTTGTGCACTTCCATGCACAACATGGCAGGCACTGTGCGGTGTTTGCCATGTTGTGCATGGAACTGCTGGGGTTACCATAGGTACCCCCCACGCCCCAGAGTCCCTGTGGGCCCACAACAGGCCCACAATGTCAAACACTTGCCTTTCCGTAGCGGCGTTACCACCACAGAAAGGCATGTCCCCATCTGCATAGTAATATGGATGGCGGTGTCTAACAGACACTGCCACCATGTTAAACCCTTTTCCACCTGGTCAACTCGTTGACCGGGCGGAAAAGTGTCGGACGGTCTTTCCGTCCGCTGCGGTCCCCCCCGCAACAGTAATATGGCGGGGGGAATAGGGTGGCGGGTGGGGTCGGGTCACGGGCGGATCACCACCGCCATGCAGGCGGTGGTGATCCGCCTGTGATCCTAATGGGCCCCTATATTTTTGCAAACAATATTAATGACTTCTATGTATTTAAAATTGATCTTTTTTAGCTTAAAGTCGATATTCTTGACCACAATATTCTTGCTGTCGATATTTCTGTGTCACAATATTTAAAACTCAATGTTAGTGTAAGTTGGCATTTCCAACTCGATATTTTGACTGAATACCTTGCAATTCATGATGCTTTGCCCTAACTTAATTTTTCTATTATCAATTCTGTAACCTGGTTAATCCCGGACTAATGAATGAAGAGTCAGAGATTCTTAAATATTGATTTGAAAATAAATCCCTTGAAAACTACTCACAACTCGCATTATTTACTAAAATGTTTATTTGCATTTGATTAATTGCCCATGTTTATGGGAGCTCCCTGGTCAAAACACGGTGGCCAAGATCCATTGCCCTGAGTGGAAACAAGGTTGATGGTAATCAAAGGTGATGGTTGCACATTTCCTAAATTTTCCAGAGAGAAATTACTGTGAGATTTCCGCTCCATCACCTTTAGTGAGGGAGAGAAGGCATAGAAATAAAGGACGTTCATCAGTGCCTTCTTGTAGGCCCTAGGGGTTTGCTTTAATAACTCTGCCATCCATGGTCTCAAAATCCAGATGGCAGGAGTGAGGCAGCCGGTGGCCATGATAGGTGAGGCAAGATGGACATGATGACCTAAGTCGGTGCGATTGATGATGTGAGAGAGAGAGCTTGGCACAACGAGTGAAGAGAAGTACACTGCACTAGCACTTAGGAAAGGGAGAGTGGACCTGAGGTTGTCTCTGATGGAAAAAACCTAAAGAGGTTGGTACAGTTCCTGAATTGTAGCTTGACAAAGCTGTCTGTTACTTTGCCCTAAAACGGCGCTGTATGTATTCACTGGTGCTGTATCTGACCCCTGAGGAAAGAGAAGATACAGCTCATGTCTGTGAACCTAGGGTGAGCAGATACGGATGCAGCCTAAGTCCTAGGGATAGAAGACACTAAGGGGCATATTTACAGATGAATGGTGAAGCGTGGCGTTATGCAAACATTGCTAACGCAACTCTTCGACATTCTGAAAATGCAGAGAAGCACTGTATTTACAATGGTACAGCACATCCCTGCATTTTCCCTGATGCTGGCGCTAAACTCAGCTGCCTAGTGCCAACGTAGGCACTCTTGCACTATAGTGCAAGGGCGCCAGCCTTGATGGAATGATTGTTTATGTGCAGGAAGGTGACCCGTTCTGCACATAAACAATCCAGACTGGTAAATTTTTCTTCTGTGCACTTGCATTGTGCAGCACACATAGTTGTAAATCGTCATTTTTTAAATGATTGTGTATGTGCAGGAAGGAACACCTTCCTGCACATGAACAATCATTTGGTGCGAATTGCTGTTTCTATGTGTGTTGCACAATGCAGCACACATAGAAACATCAACAACTAGAAGAAATTAAGCGTATCTCTTAGTTTCGCCATGCTAAGACCAGGTTTTCCCTGGTCTTAATTTTGGTACTGTCTCCTATTTATGCCACCCTTGTAAATAGGGGTAGCATGAAAAATCAATGGGTGTTGTGGCGAAACGCCCACCACAACACCAATTGCACACCACTTTACAGTAAGGGTGGCATGGAAGGGAGCCTTATTTACAAGGTGGCATTAAGCCACGTTATGTAGCTTAACACCGCCTTGAAAATAAGGCGTAGGGTTCATAAAAAGTGATGTTCCTGTGGCGGTAGGGGCTTGTACATATGCCCCTAGAGCTGATTGGAAGCTCTAAGAAGAGCAGATACAGGTACCATCTGTGCCCTAACAAGAGGAGATCCTGGACCTGCCTCAGATTCTCAGGGACAGCAGAAACTGATGCGGTCTCTGATCCCTAGGGAACAGTCTTAGAGTCGTAGGGAGCGTAGATTCTGGTGTTGTCTCTTACCACGGGGAGGAGACAAGGTACCATGCTGAGTCTGAACCCAAGTGACTCCTCTCGGTCCCCCTCAGCTGCGGCAAGAATTGAATTTTGGCAGTGAAATCTGACAGCATGCAGCAGCTCCGGCTAGTGCGAGCTGCAGCAGGCAGCACTGCGAGCGCCATGTATTTGCGGCGCTGCCCTCAAACCAGTAGTCAGGCCACTTTCCTCCCACAAACTTCCCACTCCATCAGCAGATGTGATGTCCCCTGCGGGACAGGGAATCACAATAATGATGATACATTGTGGCAAGGAGTGTGAGCCTGCCAGCAGCCTTAGCTCAGCTACAGGCCCCAAGCCTGCAGGAGCAGCGCGTGCGTGCCACGGGCGATACTTTGCCAGCTGCCACACTTAACAGTTTTAGGCAGTGCTTGTTAGCTGAGACATTATGTATATGAATGACAATGCTTTAGTCTAACGCCTGATGCGTGGTACTTGGCAGAACTGTTGCACATGTTTCTTTAACCATTTCCATTTAAGAAGTCTTTATTCGATTATTTCATCTTAAAAGACGTACATACAAAATATACATGATAAAAATGTACAGATTCTTTGTGACATTAAAACATAGTAAATCAGTTTAAACAGACATTCTTACAATAGGTACGGAACATTAATTAAAAAAAACACTATAAAACCTGGAAGACCAAAGGACGTACAATTGAAAGTCGCATTTAAATGATCAATGACAGACCTGGTACTAGCTGTTTTTTAGATACCTAGTTCTAATCACCCACGCCCATCCAAGGTATTTTGCCACACCAATGACAATAAGAGGCGTTAGGTTAGTTCTTAGAATTCTGCTGGCCTCAATAGCTAAGCGAGTACCCAGGGTTCTGCAGACCGGGCTGAGCCATTTGGACCTAGGAGCAGCATACAAGGGGCATGCAAACAAAAAGTGATCAACACTTTCACCCAGGACTTGACAGTGCGGACAGCACTCTGACCCACTTGAACACCATTTGTTGGTAAACACCCTTAATGGAAGCGTACCGCATCTAAATTGATGGAACAATTTGCGATCCCTTGGTTTGGTGATTAGATCCCAATATTTTTCGAGCTTGGGGGCATCTTTAAGGTCGATGAATTTGCTAGATAGGTTGTTTGCAGGCAATCTCTGGTGACGGTTTGAGGTCACCCAATCCCAATACAGCGCTTTTAATATTTTCTTTGAGGGAAAGACTGCTGAGTCAGGAGATACCCATAGTTCGCTTAACCCCAGGGCATAGAGTGATGATCTAAGATCTCTAAACCAGCTTATGTTCGAAGAGCCAGAGATAGCTCTGACATCTAAGCATGCCCTGGCATACAGGTTGAGTTCCGGCGTCGTCCATAGGCGCCTCCAGAACGCCAGTTGGCGAAATCTAGCCTGCTCTTCAACCGGTAGACACCCAAGATCATACATGAGTGGGATCCTTGGGGATGACTGCGGCAGACCAGAGGCCACCCTAAGAAATTTGTTTTGGGCTAATCTCAACGGATCCAAGTTACTAAACCCCCAAAGTTCCTCCCCATAGAGAACAGAGGGAAGAACCTTTGATCCGTAGATCTTAATTAGGGGAGAGATAGGCCGAGTGAAAGAGCGTTTATGCTCTTTGATCAGCGCACCTCCAATCTGCAGATGTTTCAAGGCCATAGGCTCAATCTGGGGAGTCCAGCTTAGGGTGTCACTAAATGTAACTCCTAAGTATGTGAACAGCTTCATTTGTTCTAGGGGCATACCCCCCATTGTGACCCTTGCGGTGATCTGATTGTGGCATCTTAAGACCAGAAACTTGGTCTTAGAAACATTTACCTCCAACTCATGTTCGTGACAGAATAACTTGAACCTAGACAGGGCCTGCTGAAGACCCTGTCTGGTTTTAGATATTAAAAGGGAATCGTCAGCGAACATGAGTAGAGGTATTTTCATTCCCGCTAGTGACGGGGCATCTGTGGGGTGATTAGCAAAGTAGTTAACAACCCTATTAATATATAACGAAAAAAGGGTAGGGGCTAAAACACAGCCTTGCCTAACACCTTTGGCCACAAAAAACCTATCAGTCACCTCCCCTGGTTTGCCCCAACGTACCTGGGCATAGGTATTCCTATGTAAGCTAATTAGCAGACTAACAATAGGGGCTGGCATGCCCATGTCTAATAGGCACTTCCATAAACCAGCCCTCGGCACAAGGTCAAAGGCAGACCTGAGATCTACAAATGCTGCATATAGGTTGCCCTTGCCTAAAAAAAACGTCTTCCAGAAGAGAAGCATAAAACGATAGACTTGATCTAAGGTGCTTACATGGGACCTGAATCCAGCCTGAAGTGGAGTTAAAATATTGTGTGAATCTTTCCATTCATGAATCCTAGCAAGGACAAGACGGGCTATGATTTTTTGTACCGCGTCTATAAGGCTGATAGGCCAATAGTTGGAGGGAACCGACCTATCACCTTTCTTATAGATAGGTAAGATTTCAGCCCCAGCCCAGGATTCCGGGACTCTAGCACCAGAGGCCAAGGCATTAACCAACTGAACCAGATATGGAACCCATAGATCATGATCCCGAAGGAATAAATCGGCTGGGATGCAATCTTGTCCAGGTGCCTTCCCTCTCGGGATAGAATTCAAGACAGATTTCACTTCGGTAGATGTAAACACTAGGGGGTCAACTGATATTGGCCAGCAGATGTTCTCCAGAGAACTGTCTGGATCCTTAAATTGGTTCCCAAAATAGCTAACCCAATGTTGTTGACCCACCGATGAAGGGCTCGGCCGATCGTCCTGGGACAGGCCCCATTTAAGAAGATGCCAAAACTGCTGAAAGTTCTTGGAGCTACATGCATCTGCCAGAGTAGTCCACCTTTCTTCATCCCATTTCACCCTAGCTCTATGTTTCGCAGCATTATAAGCCTTCCTACAAGCCCTTATGAGGCAGAGATTCTTAAGTTTAAGGGCCTTAAACAATTCGGCATGGGTTTGATGACACTCATCATCGAACCAATTTAGCCTGTTCTTGTACCCCCTTCCCCCCCTTTTAGTGAGGGATTTAATAAAAAGTTTCTTTAAAGACCTAAACAGGAAAGTGTGAGTATCGGTGATCATAGAATTAATTGCCTCCTGAGACTCACATTTGGAAATATTAACCATGGAATCGGAAACCAAAGATCTGATGATCTCACAGGCTTCAGGATCAGCACAAATTTTTGGCCAACGTACTCTTCTAGTATCATTAGTAAGAATGACATTATCCTGTACAACGTTAGAGACATAGTTGTCTAGGCCTGTGAAACTTGAATCCCTTAGTTCCACCACTAGGGGGTCGTGGTCACTTTCAGCGCATGATGTTACCTCCATATCCACCAACAAGTGCCACAGTTTAACATCCAGTAGTACGTAGTCTATTCTACTACTATGTCTACCATTACTAAAGGTGTCTTTGCCTAGCCTATCAGAGCGTGTTCTGCCGTTGAGGGCATGCAAACCTTGGTCCAAACACATACCTTTAATGAAAATTGCCACCTGTGACCACCTTTTAATCGGAGCTAGATCCAGTTGGGGGATCCCCCAAGCCTGATCTTCAGACTCTGTAAAAGAGCCGTCATCCTGGCTCAGAGGTTCAAAGCAAGAGTTTAAATCTCCCATCACCACCTTTAGCCCTGTTTCCGAAGCTTTACTTAGATAGTCGTCCAGGAGGATAAGGGATGGAGAGATCCTACCTCCCTGAATACCCCTGGCATAAATATTAATCACCAAAATATCCAGGCCACTGGTGGATTTAATACTAACCAGTAGTATATCAGGAATATCTATAAAAACTTCTTCTACTATAACACCCACTTGCTGCCGAACCCACACTGTCAGGCCCCCCATGGCACGACCTTTTTGTCCCTTAACAGCCAATTTACTGAAGGACAGATAGCCAGTAAGAAACAATGGATGAAGGGCCCATGTTTCTTGAAAGGACCATACATCCCCTCTGCGTATAAAACTAACCCAATCAGGTATAGACAGTCTAGACTCCAGACTGGCAATATTCCAGCTACCCAGAATGGTACCATGTCCACCTAATGAAGCACTAGATATCCCTTGGTCAGGAATATACTTAACATCAGTAGTTGGGGTATCATCTACATGCGAGGGAACAACTCCTGATTTAGAAACGCTGTCCTCCAGTTCAACTATAGCACAAGAACCAGTGAGCTCACCCAAAGTACTTAATGCTAGGGGATCAGACTCTGTATTTGCAACTGCTGATAACACGGGTTCTAGTACCAACGTTGAATCCCCAGACCCACACAATTTAACAAAAGCATCAGTAACATTTTGAACAGATTGACCCCTGGAGTCTAGAGCTTTACAGGAATCATTCAATTGAAAAACAGCAACCCCTGAACAATCCAGACTGCCTACTCCTACCCTCGTTGGGGAAGTTGGTCAATCATTATGATTCAGATCTGATAGGGGCTCATACAAGTTCCTCAACGGGATATTCCAATACTCATTGGGCTGGATGTATTTGCCGTGGTTATTAAAATTGGGAAGGTGACTATGATGTTGACGAGATTTAGGGAAGACGTGTAAAGCGGGATAACCCGAGTACTGGGGGTTGGAATTGTGGTTAGCCCAGGGCAGTATATAAGTAGAGCTGTTATAAGCTGATTGTGAATAGGAATGATACATGGCTTCTGGGTTAATTGGAGGCCCATGGAATCTGGGGGTAAAGTTGGTCCATTTAAGGGGATAGGGATTACTTGTCGGACGTAGTTGTCCTTGTGGTTTAACCAGGGACTCCGGGTAGAAATAACTTAAGTTCCTCGTGGATATTCCACCATCATAGTTTCCCACATACCAATCGGTCAGGTGGGAAACTACCCTGTGATCCCTGAAGTTAATGATCACAGTATCACCCTCAATATCTTTTGGACGAGGACCCACCCACTTACATCTACGAACTGAAATAATATCACCATTGAGATGGGCCGGGAGGGGTCTATTGGTTTTCAACCAAAAGATGACCTTGTTCTTAAGATTGTTTCAACAAGACAAGGGAACCCTTAAGGTATAGCATAGGGACCTTGGGCATTAACTATTATCAAGAACAGTGGTCCCTAAGAAGGAGGATACTTAAAGTAATGATCATACACTTGGTAGGTTGTATGTCTTCTGTCCGTCCGGACAGGAATTTATTTTTTAAGTTAGAGAAGTAATTTTAAGGTTTGTAGAAAATGTCAAGCGGGCACAGCCGTGACCTTCGACATACACAGGACAACAACAACAAACAAATAGAAAAAACATAAAATTTGTCTGTGCACTTGTATTTCAGTGGGACAGACGTTGAATATTAAACCGCACCATTGCAATTATCAATGTTACATTCACAGTTTGCATATGGGGTTATGTGTCGACGTTTCGATGCCTTTCTTAGATTATGGGCATCATCATCAGGACATTGGATGACATTATTGTTGTCTAAATGTAAATACATTTAGTGGCCTTTCCATCACATTTATATCACATTTTAAAAAAATACATATTTACATTGGGGGGAAAAAAAGAAGGGAAAAAAAAGGAAAATAAAAACGTAAATACCAGGCATATAACATAGATCCTCTTAAGGTTATACTTTGAGTGAAACCAAGTGCAGTTTATGATGCAGTGATTTCACTTGTGATATGACATGCACAGTAGATATCTCTTGGTGAAATACCTTTGTCTAATTTCGGGGTGGAGAGAGTGATTAGTGGTTCAGCTCGAACCGTGATTTATTGTGCTAAGTGCAACATACGAGCCGGTCGCAGAAATAATGAGTGGGCCCTGGGCTGCGCGTGTTTCATGCTGTTTGCATGCTTCTACTGGAATTCAGTATAGCAATTGCGCCGAACGCGGAAGCAATGACTGTGGAGACCGCGACAATAATGGCTGTGGCCAGAGGTTAGCATATAACGTGTTATTAGCATGCTGCTGGTAAAATACACTGCACTCAAACCTACATGGTTTCCACGGCGGGAGAAGCCTGATAACTTTTGGAAAATAAACGGTAGTGTTCGCAGACGATTCTGTGAATAAAGTAGCTGGACATTAGGTATGGGCACTTCACACTGTAGGTGCTGTGAGTAAAACGTGGTAAAACAGTAATGTACCTGTATCCACGGAGTTACGGCGAAATAATTTGCCGCGTTTATATATACTTGAATGCGCCGAAAAACACAATGGTTATCTACAGGGGAAAAGAGAGCGGGGAAATACCCAAGATATTGAGAAATGCACAATTGCTTAGGGCTGCAGTTATAATAGTCCCTACGGACAAGTACTTACTTCGGGAATTGAAGATAACCGCCACGGGTCTGGGGATCTGGTGCTGGGTCAATGTTGCTGGGTCGCGTTTGCGTGTATTAATGGAGCAGAGTGAGCACGGGGGTAGTGAACAGCGTGAACGGACTAACACAGGTGAAGGGAAATGGCAGTATTTACAGCGGCCATTTTAAGGTGGTGAAATAGTGCTCTAGTGGCATGCATTTAGTGACATTTCAGTATTGTTTCACAGGAGAAATCATGACAGATAGCAAGTTGGAGGGGTTACAGTAGAGACGTCCAATCTTCTAGACGGTTCAGCCCATTTCGAATGCTGTTGGTGCGCAAAATCCAGCGTAACTCCTCCTTATTCAGAAGTTGGGACATGTCGGCTCCTCTTGGGGGTGGTTTAATAGTTGTTATTACTGTCCAAAGAAAGTCTTTTTCTGTATGTCCTTTTGCAGAGAAATGTTCCACCAATGGGGCATTAGCTGTTTTACATGTTATCCTGCTTTTATGTTGTCCAATCCGTAGCTTTATCTTCTGACTTGTTTGTCCTATGTAGATAAGTTTACAGGGACACAGGATAGCATACACCAAGTTCGTAGAATTACAATTAGAGAAATCTTTCCTGTCAAATTTTATATTGCCAAATTCAAACGTTTTACCCTCTATGGTTGTGTCGCAGCAAATACAACCTCCACATTTAGCATGACCTATAAGCGGTGGTAGGCCCCAGGCATCATTAATGGTGGTTTTTTGCGCTTGTGAGGGGAGAGCTGCTCTGACAAGGTGGTCTTTAACATTCTTAGAACGTTTGAATGCAAACATAGGTCTTTCTAGTGTCAGAAGACCTGTATTAAGGACTGACCAGTGTTTAAGTACACTTTTTCTGATGGCGTTTGATGCCGGTGAAAATGTGGTGACACAAATAAGTTTGTCTTGTGCATTTCTTTCTTTGGGTTCTAAGAGGTTCTCTCTTGGGCAGTACCAAGCTCTTTTTAAGGAGTTCCGCACCAGTTTTCGTGGGTAGCCTCTATTTCTCAATTTAGTACTAAGTATTTTTGCCTCAGCAAAATAGTCGTCTTTGAAATAGCAGTTACGCCTGATACGGAGGAACTGAGAGAAAGGTAAGGAGTCACGTAAGGCTCTAGGGTGATGGCTAGTGTATTCGAGCAAAGTATTACGCTCAGTGGGCTTGCGATGTAGTGTGGTAGTTAACCGGCCTTCTGTGTGTCTTATTTGTAGGTCAAGGAAGGGAATCGAATCCTTACTAGTGGACATAGTATAACAGAGTCCGCCACTGTTGTTATTAAGCCAGTGCTGGAAGGCTGTAAGGTTTTCAGGGGAGTTATTCCATAATAAAAAGATATCATCAATATATCTTTTCCACAATGCGATGCCATTGTGGAAAGGATTCGATGTGTGGAGGATGCTATTGGTCTCCAGGTTGTCCATATACAGAATGGCTAGGTTGGGAGCAAAAATTGCTCCCATGGATGTCCCTTTTACTTGGCCGTAAAATTGTCCCTCAAAAAGAAAGAAGTTTTTTGTCAAACAGATTTCTAGTAATTCAAGAATGAACAAAGAGGGCACATTATGAGGGCGTTCTCTTGATTCAAGGACCTTCTCTATTACACGCAGAGACTCAAATTGTGGGATATTTGTGTATAAAGATTCCACATCCAGCGTGCACATGGTGCTGGATGTGGGATCGAAGGGATAGTCTTCTATGAAATTTATCATAGCCATACTGTCTCTAATGTAACAGATGGTTTCTGGGACAAAGGGCTTGATGAAGAAATCTATATAGTGCCCCAATGGTTCGAGAATCGAACCACAGCCCGATACTATGGGGCGGCCTGGGGGGGATTGGGGATTTTTGTGTATCTTTGGTAAACAGTAAATCACAGGGGTCCGCGGAGATTTGGTATTGAGAATATCGTACTCTTTTTTAGATAGGAAGCCTGAATCAAGTGCCCTGTTGGTAACAGCAGTAATCATTTCTTGGATTTCATTGGTGGGATTGCGTGGAAGTTTGCAGTAGTGCTCATGATTATTTAGTTGGCGTAGCACTTCGTTTTTATAGGATTCAGTGTCCTGAATCACTATCCCTCCCCCTTTATCTGCTGGTTTGATTACAAGGGATTGGTTATTTTTAAGGGAGGAGATAGCATTTTTCTCTTCCATAGTGATATTATATGGAATAAAAGCCCTTTTCTTTTCAAGGTCTGCCAAATCCTTTAGGACCAGTTTTTCAAACGTAGGGATCTCAGCAGGGATCATCCCTGCTGTCGGGGAAAACTTAGATGGAGGTTTAAAGGGGGTATTGTAGTGTTTTGGAGTAGAGGGGTTGAGGGTAAAGAAGCTATGTAGACGAACTTTCCTAAAGAACCTTAGGAGTTCTGTTTGGGCTTCCTGATAATTGGGCCGTGCTGTCGGAACAAAAGATAAGCCCCTACTAAGGAGTGATACCTCATTGCTGGACAGGATGTGATCTGTGAGGTTAAAGATTGGAAGGAGACCTGTTTCTAGAATATTCACAGGAGAGTTATTGGGGTTGCCATCTGGTACAACTACCACCGGTAGTGCTGGCGGCGTGTGAATCGTTCCCCGGGTGGGTTGGGAGCTTTTGACCATGTTTTTCCTCTTCCCCTGGCTTGGCCCCGACCTCCCTCTAAAAAAACCCTATTGGAGGGGCCTAGGCTTTCGTTTTGGTCTGAATTGCCGGATGAGTCGGCAGAGCTGTCAGTAAAGCCTACGTATTGCTGGCGCCTATTAAACCTGCCCCAAGGTCTCTGTTGTTGTGGCCCGTTGTAAGGACGATTGGTATAATAGTCCTTGTTGAGGTAGGGGTATGTACGTTCTTGGTTATAGTTCTTAATATCCTTTTTTATCTTAACTTGTTTTTTATTCAGTTCAAACTTGTGAAACTCCTCCACTGTTTTATTTATTTTTTCAAGGAGTTTACTAGTTTCTGCACTGGTATTGTTATCTGAGATCTGTTTTTCTAGTTCGGTTATTTCCGTACTAAGTTTTTGCAGCTCTTCTGTTGCAATTTCAATCCCGAGCACCATCCAGTGCCGGGAACACGTTGTACTGATGTAGCTAAACCCTTTTAGGTATTTTGGGTTAGTGGTAAATACCCCTGGTACATTACGTACTTGAAGGCCTAGTGGAATGATTTCAGATTTTAAATAGTCAGTCAGAAGTCTGATCATTAATAGTAAACAAACTTCTTTTTTCTTTAATTTTTCTAGATCATCTGTTAGGGAAGTGCTGGAAACAGAAGGGGTTTCGGTTGGGTCTGAAAGAAGAGAGGGACCTCCTAGTATTTTGTTAATGTACTCAAGATTGTACATAGGAGGATGAGGATCAGACATTCCTGGTAAGGAACAGAACAAGAAAATGAAAAAATAAAAAAATAAATAGGGGGGGATTTGGGCAAAATAACACACAGGACAAGGTGGGCCCACTTGAAAAGGGGCCTGGGATTGGTGAAATCCCTTGCAATCCGGCGATTGCGCTAATTATGTTTCAACAAGACAAGGGAACCCTTAAGGTATAGCATAGGGACCTTGGGCATTAACTATTATCAAGAACAGTGGTCCCTAAGAAGGAGGATATTTAAAGTAATGATCATACACTTGGTAGGTTGTATGTCTTCTGTCCGTCCGGACAGGAATTTATTTTTTAAGTTAGAGAAGTAATTTTAAGGTTTGTAGAAAATGTCAAGCGGGCACAGCCGTGACCTTCGACATACACAGGACAACAACAACAAACAAATAGAAAAAACATAAAATTTGTCTGTGCACTTGTATTTCAGTGGGACAGACGTTGAATATTAAACCGCACCATTGCAATTATCAATGTTACATTCACAGTTTGCATATGGGGTTATGTGTCGACGTTTCGATGCCTTTCTTAGATTATGGGCATCATCATCAGGACATTGGATGACATTATTGTTGTCTAAATGTAAATACATTTAGTGGCCTTTCCATCACATTTATATCACATTTTAAAAAAATACATATTTACATTGGGGGGAAAAAAAGAAGGGAAAAAAAAGGAAAATAAAAACGTAAATACCAGGCATATAACATAGATCCTCTTAAGGTTATACTTTGAGTGAAGCTTTGTATAATTAGAGGAGCACTCAATATCTCTATTTATTTTTCTTGAACTTATCTGTGTTCAAACTTATTTTACCTCAAGGCGTGCAGCTGAGGTAGCACGTCTGCCCTATCGCGTGCTGAAACTTGAATTACCTTATCTTAAGTGTAAATGACACTTAACCTTAGCGCACTGTTGCTCAAGCGCTAAACGCGCTCCAAATTAAATATACACACTTTTACTTTTTCAAAATTGTTTTTAGTTTTTTTCACAATGATTTCCAAAAATTATAAATAAACACATCTTGTTATCATTTTATAACAAACACAATGTACAATATTCAAAAAGCATCAAAATCGGTTTCTTTTCATCTCTGTATGCCCAATGCATTTCGAGCTGTAGGCAGCTCTTCGTCGGGGGCCTGTCGATAAACAATGCAGAAAACAATACTATCACTCAAAAGTCTTTTGAAGCACAAAGGTATAAAGAAAAAGTGAAATGGAGCTAAACACTCCCAACAGAGAAAATACCTTCACCATCACCTAAGTGCACGTGTGAAAAAACCACTTACTCCTGTCACGCTCCTCTGGCGCTAAATCAAGTCTGAAAACACAAAGACCAAACCATGTCCTTTAAACTCAGGTTTCTACCGAAAAAACTGAAACAGCATCTCAACTCTCAATGAATCAACCCAATAAACTGGAGCACTTAGTTACCTTGTCTTCAAATTCCACTTATCAAAATACTGTGTGCACCGTTTTCTAGTTTTCACCTGCAACAATAGCAAAGAACACCATATCTGTAAAACGGGCAACCAAATAACCCTGGCCGGTGTAACTAACACCGCTGTATTAACGCTGCTTTCTCACCTCCTCTCGACACTCCTCTTCATTGAAAACCTCACACGTTCTCCTCTCGACACAGTGGGTGCGAGACCACAGACCTCGCCAGTACTAAACAGCGTCCGACCCGGTAAACAACTCCAACAACATAAAAGACGGGCTAGTGTCTCAAAATCCACACGCTAATCCGCGCCATCTTGTGATGGTAAAAATACCCTTCAAAGTGAATGAAAGTCGAAAAATGGGTGAAGGATAGTAACTCAAAGTATAAAACATTGTGCCTCAAAATGTCAAAGATTACAAACAAATGCAATGTAGCAAGCAGCATACTATGGTACATGGACAAAGTCAAAAGGACATTATAAAAAACATGAGAAATCTATTTTTTCATTAAGTCCTCTAGGTTCTTGTGTCAATAGGAATTTAATCCAGTGAATCTCTCGCTGAAGGAGGGATCTGGTGAGATCAACCCCCTCATATGGTTTAACTACCTCTAGGATGGAATACCTTATCTGAGCGATGCTGTGGTTATTCTCATTCCAATGTCTGGCTAAATTGCTTTTAATGTTTTTGTTCCTGATTGTGCTTTTATGTTCTGAAATTCTAGTTTTCAGTTTCCTTTCTGTTTTACCTGTGTAGATTTTGCCACACGGGCATTTGATATAGTAAATCACATTTTTTGTGTTACAGTCTCCGTTGTAGTGCAGTTTTATTTCTTTACCAGTTTGCGGATGGTTAAGTATGTTTCCTACGATAACATTAGAACAGTGTACACAGTTCTGACACTTCTTCATGCCTCTGCTGATTTCTTCAGTTGCCCTGACAGGGGTCATGAGTAACTCTTTCAGATTTTTAGAACGCTTGTAAGCAAAGATGGGTGTGTTGTTGAAAATTCCCTTGAAATCAACTTCATTCCTCAAAAGCATCCAATGTTTGTTTATTATGGTTTTCAGTTTGTTCGATGATGTAGAAAATTTGGATACGAACACCTGTCTATCTTGAAGTTTCTTGGGTTTCTGAGTAAGTAAATTCTCTCTACTGCACACTTTAATGCGGTCTTCAGCTTTCTTCAATACTTCTTCCGGATATCCTCTATCTTTGTAGCGTTGGTGTTGCAGGTCAAGATTCTTTTTACATTCTACTTCTTCAGAACAGATCCTCTTAATTCTCATGTACTGAGATACCGGGAGGTTATCCTTCAAGTGTTGAGTGTGGAAACTTTGATATAAAAGCGAGTTGTTAACATCGGTTGGTTTTCTGTATATGGTGGTAACAATTTGTTGTGCATCAATTCTGACTAATACATCCAAGAAAGGAAGTTCTCTTTCGCTTATGGCATACGTGAATTCAATATGTTCGGAGCATGTGTTTAGCCTTTCAATCTCTGATTCCAAGTTTTGTCTGGTTCCTGACCACATCAGAAAAATGTCATCAATGAATCTCCTATATAGGGTTGCATGGTCATTCCAATTTTTGTTATTGTGCATATGATCTGCCTCGAATTTTGCCATAAAGGTATTGGCATATGCCGGGGCCCCGGCAAATCCCATGGATGTTCCATGTTGTTGGAGGAAAAAATCAGAGGACCATTTAAAATAGCTGTGATGTAAACAAAAATGTAATAACTCTAAAATAAACACTTTGTTGGCTCTAACAGCATTCTGTTGTAGCAAAGCCCATTCTACGGCTTCCAGCCCAGCAAGGTGGGGAATAGAAGTGTACAATGACTTAACGTCAATAGTACACAGCAGTATAGGATTAGTTATCTTGACTGATTTTAGTGTCACAAGAAAATCATTGGTGTCTTTAGTGTACGATGACCATCGTTGGACGAATGGTTGTAAAAATGTATCGATGTACTGACCGAGTGGTTCAAAAATGGTGCCACACCCGGTCACTATCGGACGCATGGGGGGGTCTAGAAGGTTTTTATGCACCTTGGGGAGCATATAGAGTGATGGTTTCCTGGGATTCGTCACAGTTAGAAATTGTTTAGTAGTGGCAGTTATGTGGCGGAGGGGGAGAAGGAGTCCGAACAAGAAGCACGAGGTGAACCTGGTTTTAAACATCTCACAAATTGAATTGACAAAGGATGAAACGAGAATATTGAATAAAGGGCTAGGATTCGTTCCAACATATGACACCAACTACTTGGAAAATGAGATCGCATTTTTTAAATTCATGAGGGTCCTCAAACTGAGACATTTCTTCACTAATGTGGTACCGGAACAAATGGCGAAAGAAGAACCTGAACTCCTTGAGTTCAAGCCGAAATCTAAATTTCAAGCTCCAGTAAGCCATAAGATCTTGGATGCCTTTGAAAATTCTGTCCTCAATGAAATGGAGAATATGAATTTGAAAAAGTCAAAGAGGAAGAACATCTCGATTTACGACAGGTCCATCATAAAAGGCCTGCAAGAAAATCCAAATATCCATATACAGAAAGCTGATAAAGGAGGCGCCATAGTAGTTATGGATAAGACCATGTACCTTAGAAAAGTGAATGAACATGTGGAAGACACCATGACCTATCTGAAACTGGAAAGAGATCCTACAGATGAATTGCAACAAACTCTCACCGAAATCCTAACCAAAGCTCTGGATCAAGGCCACATAACTGCCACTACTAAACAATTTCTAACTGTGACGAATCCCAGGAAACCATCACTCTATATGCTCCCCAAGGTGCATAAAAACCTTCTAGACCCCCCCATTCGTCCGATAGTGACCGGGTGTGGCACCATTTTTGAACCACTCGGTCAGTACATCGATACATTTTTACAACCATTCGTCCAACGATGGTCATCGTACACTAAAGACACCAATGATTTTCTTGTGACACTAAAATCAGTCAAGATAACTAATCCTATACTGCTGTGTACTATTGACGTTAAGTCATTGTACACTTCTATTCCCCACCTTGCTGGGCTGGAAGCCGTAGAATGGGCTTTGCTACAACAGAATGCTGTTAGAGCCAACAAAGTGTTTATTTTAGAGTTATTACATTTTTGTTTACATCACAGCTATTTTAAATGGTCCTCTGATTTTTTCCTCCAACAACATGGAACATCCATGGGATTTGCCGGGGCCCCGGCATATGCCAATACCTTTATGGCAAAATTCGAGGCAGATCATATGCACAATAACAAAAATTGGAATGACCATGCAACCCTATATAGGAGATTCATTGATGACATTTTTCTGATGTGGTCAGGAACCAGACAAAACTTGGAATCAGAGATTGAAAGGCTAAACACATGCTCCGAACATATTGAATTCACGTATGCCATAAGCGAAAGAGAACTTCCTTTCTTGGATGTATTAGTCAGAATTGATGCACAACAAATTGTTACCACCATATACAGAAAACCAACCGATGTTAACAACTCGCTTTTATATCAAAGTTTCCACACTCAACACTTGAAGGATAACCTCCCGGTATCTCAGTACATGAGAATTAAGAGGATCTGTTCTGAAGAAGTAGAATGTAAAAAGAATCTTGACCTGCAACACCAACGCTACAAAGATAGAGGATATCCGGAAGAAGTATTGAAGAAAGCTGAAGACCGCATTAAAGTGTGCAGTAGAGAGAATTTACTTACTCAGAAAACCAAGAAACTTCAAGATAGACAGGTGTTCGTATCCAAATTTTCTACATCATCGAACAAACTGAAAACCATAATAAACAAACATTGGATGCTTTTGAGGAATGAAGTTGATTTCAAGGGAATTTTCAACAACACACCCATCTTTGCTTACAAGCGTTCTAAAAATCTGAAAGAGTTACTCATGACCCCTGTCAGGGCAACTGAAGAAATCAGCAGAGGCATGAAGAAGTGTCAGAACTGTGTACACTGTTCTAATGTTATCGTAGGAAACATACTTAACCATCCGCAAACTGGTAAAGAAATAAAACTGCACTACAACGGAGACTGTAACACAAAAAATGTGATTTACTATATCAAATGCCCGTGTGGCAAAATCTACACAGGTAAAACAGAAAGGAAACTGAAAACTAGAATTTCAGAACATAAAAGCACAATCAGGAACAAAAACATTAAAAGCAATTTAGCCAGACATTGGAATGAGAATAACCACAGCATCGCTCAGATAAGGTATTCCATCCTAGAGGTAGTTAAACCATATGAGGGGGTTGATCTCACCAGATCCCTCCTTCAGCGAGAGATTCACTGGATTAAATTCCTATTGACACAAGAACCTAGAGGACTTAATGAAAAAATAGATTTCTCATGTTTTTTATAATGTCCTTTTGACTTTGTCCATGTACCATAGTATGCTGCTTGCTACATTGCATTTGTTTGTAATCTTTGACATTTTGAGGCACAATGTTTTATACTTTGAGTTACTATCCTTCACCCATTTTTCGACTTTCATTCACTTTGAAGGGTATTTTTACCATCACAAGATGGCGCGGATTAGCGTGTGGATTTTGAGACACTAGCCCGTCTTTTATGTTGTTGGAGTTGTTTACCGGGTCGGACGCTGTTTAGTACTGGCGAGGTCTGTGGTCTCGCACCCACTGTGTCGAGAGGAGAACGTGTGAGGTTTTCAATGAAGAGGAGTGTCGAGAGGAGGTGAGAAAGCAGCGTTAATACAGCGGTGTTAGTTACACCGGCCAGGGTTATTTGGTTGCCCGTTTTACAGATATGGTGTTCTTTGCTATTGTTGCAGGTGAAAACTAGAAAACGGTGCACACAGTATTTTGATAAGTGGAATTTGAAGACAAGGTAACTAAGTGCTCCAGTTTATTGGGTTGATTCATTGAGAGTTGAGATGCTGTTTCAGTTTTTTCGGTAGAAACCTGAGTTTAAAGGACATGGTTTGGTCTTTGTGTTTTCAGACTTGA
Organism: Lissotriton vulgaris; assembly: GCF_964263255.1. Classification (NCBI taxonomy): domain Eukaryota; kingdom Metazoa; phylum Chordata; class Amphibia; order Caudata; family Salamandridae; genus Lissotriton; species Lissotriton vulgaris. Next base: position 1,616,213,530 of record NC_141685.1, on the reverse strand, counting down.
TTTAGCGCCAGAGGAGCGTGACAGGAGTAAGTGGTTTTTTCACACGTGCACTTAGGTGATGGTGAAGGTATTTTCTCTGTTGGGAGTGTTTAGCTCCATTTCACTTTTTCTTTATACCTTTGTGCTTCAAAAGACTTTTGAGTGATAGTATTGTTTTCTGCATTGTTTATCGACAGGCCCCCGACGAAGAGCTGCCTACAGCTCGAAATGCATTGGGCATACAGAGATGAAAAGAAACCGATTTTGATGCTTTTTGAATATTGTACATTGTGTTTGTTATAAAATGATAACAAGATGTGTTTATTTATAATTTTTGGAAATCATTGTGAAAAAAACTAAAAACAATTTTGAAAAAGTAAAAGTGTGTATATTTAATTTGGAGCGCGTTTAGCGCTTGAGCAACAGTGCGCTAAGGTTAAGTGTCATTTACACTTAAGATAAGGTATACTTTGAGTGAAACCAAGTGCAGTTTATGATGCAGTGATTTCACTTGTGATATGACATGCACAGTAGATATCTCTTGGTGAAATACCTTTGTCTAATTTCGGGGTGGAGAGAGTGATTAGTGGTTCAGCTCGAACCGTGATTTATTGTGCTAAGTGCAACATACGAGCCGGTCGCAGAAATAATGAGTGGGCCCTGGGCTGCGCGTGTTTCATGCTGTTTGCATGCTTCTACTGGAATTCAGTATAGCAATTGCGCCGAACGCGGAAGCAATGACTGTGGAGACCGCGACAATAATGGCTGTGGCCAGAGGTTAGCATATAACGTGTTATTAGCATGCTGCTGGTAAAATACACTGCACTCAAACCTACATGGTTTCCACGGCGGGAGAAGCCTGATAACTTTTGGAAAATAAACGGTAGTGTTCGCAGACGATTCTGTGAATAAAGTAGCTGGACATTAGGTATGGGCACTTCACACTGTAGGTGCTGTGAGTAAAACGTGGTAAAACAGTAATGTACCTGTATCCACGGAGTTACGGCGAAATAATTTGCCGCGTTTATATATACTTGAATGCGCCGAAAAACACAATGGTTATCTACAGGGGAAAAGAGAGCGGGGAAATACCCAAGATATTGAGAAATGCACAATTGCTTAGGGCTGCAGTTATAATAGTCCCTACGGACAAGTACTTACTTCGGGAATTGAAGATAACCGCCACGGGTCTGGGGATCTGGTGCTGGGTCAATGTTGCTGGGTCGCGTTTGCGTGTATTAATGGAGCAGAGTGAGCACGGGGGTAGTGAACAGCGTGAACGGACTAACACAGGTGAAGGGAAATGGCAGTATTTACAGCGGCCATTTTAAGGTGGTGAAATAGTGCTCTAGTGGCATGCATTTAGTGACATTTCAGTATTGTTTCACAGGAGAAATCATGACAGATAGCAAGTTGGAGGGGTTACAGTAGAGACGTCCAATCTTCTAGACGGTTCAGCCCATTTCGAATGCTGTTGGTGCGCAAAATCCAGCGTAACTCCTCCTTATTCAGAAGTTGGGACATGTCGGCTCCTCTTGGGGGTGGTTTAATAGTTGTTATTACTGTCCAAAGAAAGTCTTTTTCTGTATGTCCTTTTGCAGAGAAATGTTCCACCAATGGGGCATTAGCTGTTTTACATTTTATCCTGCTTTTATGTTGTCCAATCCGTAGCTTTATCTTCTGACTTGTTTGTCCTATGTAGATAAGTTTACAGGGACACAGGATAGCATACACCAAGTTCGTAGAATTACAATTAGAGAAATCTTTCCTGTCAAATTTTATATTGCCAAATTCAAACGTTTTACCCTCTATGGTTGTGTCGCAGCAAATACAACCTCCACATTTAGCATGACCTATAAGCGGTGGTAGGCCCCAGGCATCATTAATGGTGGTTTTTTGCGCTTGTGAGGGGAGAGCTGCTCTGACAAGGTGGTCTTTAACATTCTTAGAACGTTTGAATGCAAACATAGGTCTTTCTAGTGTCAGAAGACCTGTATTAAGGACTGACCAGTGTTTAAGTACACTTTTTCTGATGGCGTTTGATGCCGGTGAAAATGTGGTGACACAAATAAGTTTGTCTTGTGCATTTTTTTCTTTGGGTTCTAAGAGGTTCTCTCTTGGGCAGTACCAAGCTCTTTTTAAGGAGTTCCGCACCAGTTTTCGTGGGTAGCCTCTATTTCTCAATTTAGTACTAAGTATTTTTGCCTCAGCAAAATAGTCGTCTTTGAAATAGCAGTTACGCCTGATACGGAGGAACTGAGAGAAAGGTAAGGAGTCACGTAAGGCTCTAGGGTGATGGCTAGTGTATTCGAGCAAAGTATTACGCTCAGTGGGCTTGCGATGTAGTGTGGTAGTTAACCGGCCTTCTGTGTGTCTTATTTGTAGGTCAAGGAAGGGAATCGAATCCTTACTAGTGGACATAGTATAACAGAGTCCGCCACTGTTGTTATTAAGCCAGTGCTGGAAGGCTGTAAGGTTTTCAGGGGAGTTATTCCATAATAAAAAGATATCATCAATATATCTTTTCCACAATGCGATGCCATTGTGGAAAGGATTCGATGTGTGGAGGATGCTATTGGTCTCCAGGTTGTCCATATACAGAATGGCTAGGTTGGGAGCAAAAATTGCTCCCATGGATGTCCCTTTTACTTGGCCGTAAAATTGTCCCTCAAAAAGAAAGAAGTTTTTTGTCAAACAGATTTCTAGTAATTCAAGAATGAACAAAGAGGGCACATTATGAGGGCGTTCTCTTGATTCAAGGACCTTCTCTATTACACGCAGAGACTCAAATTGTGGGATATTTGTGTATAAAGATTCCACATCCAGCGTGCACATGGTGCTGGATGTGGGATCGAAGGGATAGTCTTCTATGAAATTTATCATAGCCATACTGTCTCTAATGTAACAGATGGTTTCTGGGACAAAGGGCTTGATGAAGAATTCTATATAGTGCCCCAATGGTTCGAGAATCGAACCACAGCCCGATACTATGGGGCGGCCTGGGGGGGATTGGGGATTTTTGTGTATCTTTGGTAAACAGTAAATCACAGGGGTCCGCGGAGATTTGGTATTGAGAAAATCGTACTCTTTTTTAGATAGGAAGCCTGAATCAAGTGCCCTGTTGGTAACAGCAGTAATCATTTCTTGGATTTCATTGGTGGGATTGCGTGGAAGTTTGCAGTAGTGCTCATGATTCTCCCGCCGTGGAAACCATGTAGGTTTGAGTGCAGTGTATTTTACCAGCAGCATGCTAATAACACGTTATATGCTAACCTCTGGCCACAGCCATTATTGTCGCGGTCTCCACAGTCATTGCTTCCGCGTTCGGCGCAATTGCTATACTGAATTCCAGTAGAAGCATGCAAACAGCATGAAACACGCGCAGCCCAGGGCCCACTCATTATTTCTGCGACCGGCTCGTATGTTGCACTTAGCACAATAAATCACGGTTCGAGCTGAACCACTAATCACTCTCTCCACCCCGAAATTAGACAAAGGTATTTCACCAAGAGATATCTACTGTGCATGTCATATCACAAGTGAAATCACTGCATCATAAACTGCACTTGGTTTCACTCAAAGTATAACCTTAAGAGGATCTATGTTATATGCCTGGTATTTACGTTTTTATTTTCCTTTTTTTTCCCTTCTTTTTTTCCCCCCAATGTAAATATGTATTTTTTTAAAATGTGATATAAATGTGATGGAAAGGCCACTAAATGTATTTACATTTAGACAACAATAATGTCATCCAATGTCCTGATGATGATGCCCATAATCTAAGAAAGGCATCGAAACGTCGACACATAACCCCATATGCAAACTGTGAATGTAACATTGATAATTGCAATGGTGCGGTTTAATATTCAACGTCTGTCCCACTGAAATACAAGTGCACAGACAAATTTTATGTTTTTTCTATTTGTTTGTTGTTGTTGTCCTGTGTATGTCGAAGGTCACGGCTGTGCCCGCTTGACATTTTCTACAAACCTTAAAATTACTTCTCTAACTTAAAAAATAAATTCCTGTCCGGACGGACAGAAGACATACAACCTACCAAGTGTATGATCATTACTTTAAGTATCCTCCTTCTTAGGGACCACTGTTCTTGATAATAGTTAATGCCCAAGGTCCCTATGCTATACCTTAAGGGTTCCCTTGTCTTGTTGAAACATAATTAGCGCAATCGCCGGATTGCAAGGGATTTCACCAATCCCAGGCCCCTTTTCAAGTGGGCCCACCTTGTCCTGTGTGTTATTTTGCCCAAATCCCCCCCTATTTATTTTTTTATTTTTTCATTTTCTTGTTCTGTTCCTTACCAGGAATGTCTGATCCTCATCCTCCTATGTACAATCTTGAGTACATTAACAAAATACTAGGAGGTCCCTCTCTTCTTTCAGACCCAACCGAAACCCCTTCTGTTTCCAGCACTTCCCTAACAGATGATCTAGAAAAATTAAAGAAAAAAGAAGTTTGTTTACTATTAATGATCAGACTTCTGACTGACTATTTAAAATCTGAAATCATTCCACTAGGCCTTCAAGTACGTAATGTACCAGGGGTATTTACCACTAACCCAAAATACCTAAAAGGGTTTAGCTACATCAGTACAACGTGTTCCCGGCACTGGATGGTGCTCGGGATTGAAATTGCAACAGAAGAGCTGCAAAAACTTAGTACGGAAATAACCGAACTAGAAAAACAGATCTCAGATAACAATACCAGTGCAGAAACTAGTAAACTCCTTGAAAAAATAAATAAAACAGTGGAGGAGTTTCACAAGTTTGAACTGAATAAAAAACAAGTTAAGATAAAAAAGGATATTAAGAACTATAACCAAGAACGTACATACCCCTACCTCAACAAGGACTATTATACCAATCGTCCTTACAACGGGCCACAACAACAGAGACCTTGGGGCAGGTTTAATAGGCGCCAGCAATACGTAGGCTTTACTGACAGCTCTGCCGACTCATCCGGCAATTCAGACCAAAACGAAAGCCCAGGCCCCTCCAATAGGGTTTTTTTAGAGGGAGGTCGGGGCCAAGCCAGGGGAAGAGGAAAAACATGGTCAAAAGCTCCCAACCCACCCGGGGAACGATTCACACGCCGCCAGCACTACCGGTGGTAGTTGTACCAGATGGCAACCCCAATAACTCTCCTGTGAATATTCTAGAAACAGGTCTCCTTCCAATCTTTAACCTCACAGATCACATCCTGTCCAGCAATGAGGTATCACTCCTTAGTAGGGGCTTATCTTTTGTTCCGACAGCACGGCCCAATTATCAGGAAGCCCAAACAGAACTCCTAAGGTTCTTTAGGAAAGTTCGTCTACATAGCTTCTTTACCCTCAACCCCTCTACTCCAAAACACTACAATACCCCCTTTAAACCTCCATCTAAGTTTTCCCCGACAGCAGGGATGATCCCTGCTGAGATCCCTACGTTTGAAAAACTGGTCCTAAAGGATTTGGCAGACCTTGAAAAGAAAAGGGCTTTTATTCCATATAATATCACTATGGAAGAGAAAAATGCTATCTCCTCCCTTAAAAATAACCAATCCCTTGTAATCAAACCAGCAGATAAAGGGGGAGGGATAGTGATTCAGGACACTGAATCCTATAAAAACGAAGTGCTACGCCAACTAAATAATCATGAGCACTACTGCAAACTTCCACGCAATCCCACCAATGAAATCCAAGAAATGATTACTGCTGTTACCAACAGGGCACTTGATTCAGGCTTCCTATCTAAAAAAGAGTACGATTTTCTCAATACCAAATCTCCGCGGACCCCTGTGATTTACTGTTTACCAAAGATACACAAAAATCCCCAATCCCCCCCAGGCCGCCCCATAGTATCGGGCTGTGGTTCGATTCTCGAACCATTGGGGCACTATATAGATTTCTTCATCAAGCCCTTTGTCCCAGAAACCATCTGTTACATTAGAGACAGTATGGCTATGATAAATTTCATAGAAGACTATCCCTTCGATCCCACATCCAGCACCATGTGCACGCTGGATGTGGAATCTTTATACACAAATATCCCACAATTTGAGTCTCTGCGTGTAATAGAGAAGGTCCTTGAATCAAGAGAACGCCCTCATAATGTGCCCTCTTTGTTCATTCTTGAATTACTAGAAATCTGTTTGACAAAAAACTTCTTTCTTTTTGAGGGACAATTTTACGGCCAAGTAAAAGGGACATCCATGGGAGCAATTTTTGCTCCCAACCTAGCCATTCTGTATATGGACAACCTGGAGACCAATAGCATCCTCCACACATCGAATCCTTTCCACAATGGCATCGCATTGTGGAAAAGATATATTGATGATATCTTTTTATTATGGAATAACTCCCCTGAAAACCTTACAGCCTTCCAGCACTGGCTTAATAACAACAGTGGCGGACTCTGTTATACTATGTCCACTAGTAAGGATTCGATTCCCTTCCTTGACCTACAAATAAGACACACAGAAGGCCGGTTAACTACCACACTACATCGCAAGCCCACTGAGCGTAATACTTTGCTCGAATACACTAGCCATCACCCTAGAGCCTTACGTGACTCCTTACCTTTCTCTCAGTTCCTCCGTATCAGGCGTAACTGCTATTTCAAAGACGACTATTTTGCTGAGGCAAAAATACTTAGTACTAAATTGAGAAATAGAGGCTACCCACGAAAACTGGTGCGGAACTCCTTAAAAAGAGCTTGGTACTGCCCAAGAGAGAACCTCTTAGAACCCAAAGAAAAAAATGCACAAGACAAACTTATTTGTGTCACCACATTTTCACCGGCATCAAACGCCATCAGAAAAAGTGTACTTAAACACTGGTCAGTCCTTAATACAGGTCTTCTGACACTAGAAAGACCTATGTTTGCATTCAAACGTTCTAAGAATGTTAAAGACCACCTTGTCAGAGCAGCTCTCCCCTCACAAGCGCAAAAAACCACCATTAATGATGCCTGGGGCCTACCACCGCTTATAGGTCATGCTAAATGTGGAGGTTGTATTTGCTGCGACACAACCATAGAGGGTAAAACGTTTGAATTTGGCAATATAAAATTTGACAGGAAAGATTTCTCTAATTGTAATTCTACGAACTTGGTGTATGCTATCCTGTGTCCCTGTAAACTTATCTACATAGGACAAACAAGTCAGAAGATAAAGCTACGGATTGGACAACATAAAAGCAGGATAAAATGTAAAACAGCTAATGCCCCATTGGTGGAACATTTCTCTGCAGAAGGACATACAGAAAAAGACTTTCTTTGGACAGTAATAACAACTATTAAACCACCCCCAAGAGGAGCCGACATGTCCCAACTTCTGAATAAGGAGGAGTTACGCTGGATTTTGCGCACCAACAGCATTCGAAATGGGCTGAACCGTCTAGAAGATTGGACGTCTCTACTGTAACCCCTCCAACTTGCTATCTGTCATGATTTCTCCTGTGAAACAATACTGAAATGTCACTAAATGCATGCCACTAGAGCACTATTTCACCACCTTAAAATGGCCGCTGTAAATACTGCCATTTCCCTTCACCTGTGTTAGTCCATTCACGCTGTTCACTACCCCCGTGCTCACTCTGCTCCATTAATACACGCAAACGCGACCCAGCAACATTGACCCAGCACCAGATCCCCAGACCCGTGGCGGTTATCTTCAATTCCCGAAGTAAGTACTTGTCCGTAGGGACTATTATAACTGCAGCCCTAAGCAATTGTGCATTTCTCAATATCTTGGGTATTTCCCCGCTCTCTTTTCCCCTGTAGATAACCATTGTGTTTTTCGGCGCATTCAAGTATATATAAACGCGGCAAATTATTTCGCCGTAACTCCGTGGATACAGGTACATTACTGTTTTACCACGTTTTACTCACAGCACCTACAGTGTGAAGTGCCCATACCTAATGTCCAGCTACTTTATTCACAGAATCGTCTGCGAACACTACCGTTTATTTTCCAAAAGTTATCAGGCTTCTCCCGCCGTGGAAACCATGTAGGTTTGAGTGCAGTGTATTTTACCAGCAGCATGCTAATAACACGTTATATGCTAACCTCTGGCCACAGCCATTATTGTCGCGGTCTCCACAGTCATTGCTTCCGCGTTCGGCGCAATTGCTATACTGAATTCCAGTAGAAGCATGCAAACAGCATGAAACACGCGCAGCCCAGGGCCCACTCATTATTTCTGCGACCGGCTCGTATGTTGCACTTAGCACAATAAATCACGGTTCGAGCTGAACCACTAATCACTCTCTCCACCCCGAAATTAGACAAAGGTATTTCACCAAGAGATATCTACTGTGCATGTCATATCACAAGTGAAATCACTGCATCATAAACTGCACTTGGTTTCACTCAAAGTATAACCTTAAGAGGATCTATGTTATATGCCTGGTATTTACGTTTTTATTTTCCTTTTTTTTCCCTTCTTTTTTTCCCCCCAATGTAAATATGTATTTTTTTAAAATGTGATATAAATGTGATGGAAAGGCCACTAAATGTATTTACATTTAGACAACAATAATGTCATCCAATGTCCTGATGATGATGCCCATAATCTAAGAAAGGCATCGAAACGTCGACACATAACCCCATATGCAAACTGTGAATGTAACATTGATAATTGCAATGGTGCGGTTTAATATTCAACGTCTGTCCCACTGAAATACAAGTGCACAGACAAATTTTATGTTTTTTCTATTTGTTTGTTGTTGTTGTCCTGTGTATGTCGAAGGTCACGGCTGTGCCCGCTTGACATTTTCTACAAACCTTAAAATTACTTCTCTAACTTAAAAAATAAATTCCTGTCCGGACGGACAGAAGACATACAACCTACCAAGTGTATGATCATTACTTTAAGTATCCTCCTTCTTAGGGACCACTGTTCTTGATAATACTTGTTCTTAAGATTAACATTACTTTCCTTATTACCATTTGAGAGTGGAGGCACACCCGTCATAATGATAACATAGTTAGCAGACTCGGGTGGAAGTTCTACTGTGTTCCTGCGATTTAAAATAGGTCTAGAAGTGGAATTGACAGACTTGGCTACACCTTTATTGGGAGTTGCCTTGCTTCCCACAGCCGATGACTTAATACTTGGAAGTCGGGGCTTATCTTTGACAATATGGGGGGCACTTTGGGGAATGGTTGACAAATCCTGAGCTTTTGGTTTGCTATGTACTATACTGTTACTGGTCACTCCAGGTTGAATGTTCGGAGGAACAGCAGTGACGCTAGGCTTAGACGGAGGAGCAGACTGACTAACCAAAGTCGTGGGTAAAGGTGTAACCCCAGGTAGTAAGAGTCGATCCATCTTTTCGCCTAATAACCTTACTCGTTCCAGGAGGGGTAACATGTATGATTTCAGGAGTTTCTCAAAGATATCATAACACTCCTTGTTAAACCCAGTTGAGGTGTCCACAGAGGGCGTTGGTAAATGGGGAGATCTAGAGGGAACCTCAATTACTGGAAGTACCGTTAAATCGGTTAACTGAGTAAGTGAGGTGGTGGTGGGACAAGTTTGTTGATCAATGCCTTTTCATTTCACACCACCCTTTTTTCTTTTCTTCCTGGGTGGAGGGCAGGCAGCTCGTGCTTTTCCTAAGGAATTAATTTCAGGGACAGTATTAGAATGAGTCCGAGAGTTCCCTCCCTGAGCATCACTTAAACAAGATTGGTTGGTAAAGGTTGAGTGTAAGTCTGGGGCAGCAATCTGTTCAATGCGAATGGTAAAATCAATGGGGCTACTCGGGGCAGGATTGGGACTAATATTTTGGCCCTCACTATTCATAAAAGAGCAAACAGGGGAACAAATAGGTGCTCGAAAAATGTTCGGAATTTGATCAGTGCTTGTCAAGTCCAGATCAATAATCGTTTTCCCTTGCACTGGCAGATCTTGGGAGTTATTTGGTCCAGGCTGAGTGGTCGACAGAGTTTGTTTCAAGAGTTCAATAGAACGGCGACGCTCTGCCCGCCTTTCTGCTAAAAAAAGTTCTTTATCTATCTCCTTATTAACCTTATCAAAATATTTATCAAGGGGCCCCTGAAATGAAACGCCCGCACTGGGTGGGAGAGAACTAGTCATATTTACGATTTAGTCAAAGTATGACCACGAAATACTGAATCCCCTCACCACATACACAGGAACTAAATATAACAGGGGATAGAATGACAGACAGTTACTTGATGGATGTTAGAGAGCTGGCCCGGTCCGGCCTCCTTCGGCCCCGGAAGGCCACAGACGGTCCCGCCCTTGTCCCGGGCTTCTCCCGGCGCTCTCCCGCGCGCTCCCGCGCAGCGGGATCACGTCAACCTTTAAATAACTAAAAGTATAACTAGCGGGTGGGCGGGGCCGGCAGGGAGAGCAGCCCAGCTGGTCCAATGGGGCGCGCAGGGACTCCTGGTCCTCGGAGTCCTTGCTGTTGCTCGCAGCCCTGCCGGTCGAGAAGATACTGCCCCCTTTCCAATGGTCCTGTAACAGGTTTCGGAACGCGCTGCGGGACCCGCGAAGCGGGTCCGGCGAGGCGTAGCTTTCCAGCAATTACCGGGTCCAAGGGCAGAAGGTGAGTTGTGTCAGCGTGCAGCGTTTCAGTGCAGCGTTTCAATGAAGAATCCACTCACTCCCAGGTGCGGCAGGCTTTTAGCACTGTGAGCGGGTGGGCGGGGCCGGCAGGGAGAGCAGCCCAGCTGGTCCAATGGGGCGCGCAGGGACTCCTGGTCCTCGGAGTCCCTGCTGTTGCTCGCAGCCCTGCCGGTCGAGAAGATACTGCCCCCTTTCCAATGGTCCTGTAACAGGTTTCTGAACGCGCTGCGGGACCCGCAAAGCGGGTCTGGCGAGGCGTAGCTTTCCAGCAATTACCGGGTCCAAGGGCAGAAGATGAGTTGTGTCGGCGTGCAGCGTTTCAGTGCAGCGTTTCAATGAAGAATGTTTCTTTAACCACAATCTGGATGTGAGGGTCTGGCATATGAACATCAGGATCTTTGTAACTGGGAGTCAGGATTAAAGCACCTCAAGTAACTGAGTCCAGCAAATTTAATGGTTGCCTCATGCATCTTCAGGCATGTTTACCAGCCAGCATGATACGGAATAACTACTTTATTTAGGAAAGAAATCTGGCCACTGAAAATGGAGGAGTAATACTTAACAGAGATTTAATTGCAGGAGTGTCATGTTATTTAAGATTTTTAAGGCCTTACTTCCGAATTGCAAATGTACTATTACAGTACAGTAAATCTGCACCAGTAAAGTGTACTTACAAGTTAAGCCTCATGGATTAGGGAATAACTGTGTTGAACCAGATTTACCAGTCGTAAAACAACCTGTAGTTCCCAATTCTGTGGGGTTTAACAATTGGGTAGGTTGCAATAGAGATAAAGGGAGCAGGAGAGGGGAGGTACATGTATATTATGGCAGACAGAAGCATTATATGTTCACCCCAATGGACAAAAATGGGGAATGAGTCTTGGCTACTCCTGTAGCTGAAACCTAATGGGATTTTTCTGAGTGAAATTACTGCCTGAAAAAATCGTGTCCTGTGTTCCCATACTATGGAAAATCAAGGCCTAAGGCAGGCAGTATGTGGAATGGTCGCACATGCTAAAGGAATGAGAAAAGGGAAAATGTGATGCCTTTTACTTGTTACATGCCTTTGTGAACTTACTGGCCCCTAAAACCCGAATTAACCGGGGGTGACCTAGTTCTAGGACACCCCCGCACCGCACGGCCACCAGCTGCTGCGTGTGCCTCCCCTTCCATTGTGCCTCGCTGCCCGACTGCCGCCTCGTGACCACGCCCCCTCCTTCGAGCGGCGTGGTCCGTGCTCGGCGCTTCTCACCCGGTGCCCCTGTTGTATTTACTGTTTTGAATTGTTTTTTGTTCTGATTGTTGTCTTTTCACACTGTATTGCCTGTTTTTTCTGCCAGTTTCCATCCTCCGTCTTCCCTCCCCGCTTCCCGCCACCACCGCTGACCCCGCCCCTTTTTTCATTCTGTACCCTCCCCGCTCCCGCCTCCCAGCTGCTCCGCCCACCCGCGCACTTCGCCATATATGGCGACCGCGCGAACGCGCAGCGGTCACGCGCAGCGGGCGCGCCGATTGTGCGCCGAAGGCGCGCCAAAGGTAAGCCCGTCTACGCCCGTCCGCGCCTGGACCGCGCCCAGTGCCAGGACCCCTGGCCCCCGAGGACCCCGACCGACCCGCCGGACGTACTCCGCCGCCACCCTCATCGCACTCAACACCGGTCGAGCCCGGGGATGCTACCGAGCCACCCCACGACGCGTCCACGGACCCTTCAGCTGCCACGCCTGCAAGTTCACCTGCATCCGGACCTGCCCGACACCAGCACCTGCCAAGCCGAACACCAGCAGCAACCACCTCAAGTACATCCTCCTCAACACCCGCTCCGTCCACAGACACGCCATCGAACTCTGGAACCTCCTAGACACCACAGCCCCTGACGTTGCCTTCATCACGGAGACCTGGATGAACGCCTCCTCAGCGCCCGACATCGCCATCGCCATCCCAGAAGGCTACAAGATCACCCGAAGGGACCGCAACGCCAACCAGGTGGGAGGAGGCATCGCCATCATCCACAGGAACACCATCCGCATCACGACCAGCACCGATAACACCCCACCCTCCGCCGAACACCTGCATTTCCAGATCCACACCGACCCGAAGACCACCCTCAGAGGCACCCTGATCTACCGACCTCCGGGACCACGCACTCAATTCAGCGAGGACATCGCCGACTTCGTCAGCCCGCACGCCCTCCCCTCCGCTGACTACATCCTCCTGGGGGACTTCAACTTCCACCTGGAGAACAACAACGACTGCAACACCAGCACCCTGCTCGACAACCTCGCCAACCTTGGACTCAAGCAGCTGGTGTCCACCCCCACCCACCTCGCCGGACACACACTCAACGCCATCTTCTCATCCAGCAAAGACATCGCCTTCAGCCACGCCACAGAACTCCACTGGACGGACCACAGATGCATCCACTTCACCTTCAGAAGAACAACGATCCACCACCACCAGCAACAGGTTGCCCGAAGAAGCTGGAACAAGATCACAGCCGACCAGCTTGCCGCTTCCCTGAGCCAGCACCCTCCGGCCAGCTCAGCGAACCCCAGCCAGGCCGCCGACAACCTCTCGAAGTGGATCAGCAAATGCGCAGACGAACTCGCCCCTCTGAGGATCCCGCCCAGCAGACCCGGCAGTAAGAGAGCCCCATGGTTCACCGATGAACTCAAGAGCTCCAAGAAGAACTGCCGAGCCCTCGAGAAAGCCTGGAGAAAGGAACCCACGCCGGACAACAGGACCACCCTCAAGCTCGCCTCCCGGAAGCACCACCAACTGATCCGCGCCGCCAAGAAAACGGCTTTCAAGAACCGACTGGACAACAACGCACACAACTGCAAGGAACTCTTCAACATCGTGAAAGAGCTCTCCAACCCCAACGCCGGAAACAACGACATCACCCCATCGTAAGACCTCTGCAACTCCCTCGCCTCCTACTTCCACAACAAGATCGCGGACATACACAACAGCTTCTCCACTCAACCGACGCACGCCACGACCGCAGCAACGCCGCCCACCACCACCCTCCGCGCCTGGACCCCGGTCAACACCGAAGACACCGTCCGCATGATGAACTCCGTCCACTCCGGATCTCCGACCGACCCCTGCCCTCACCACGTCTTCAACCAAGCCGACGCTGTCATCGCACCCCACCTGCGGGACATTATCAACACCTCATTCGACACCGCCACCTTCCCCGAGAGCTGGAAGCACGCCGAACTCAGCGCTCTACTCAAGAAACCTAAAGCAGACCCCACCGAACTCAAGAATTACCGCCCCATCTCTCTACTCCCGTTTCCAGCCAAAGTCATCGAGAAGACTGTCAACAAACAGCTGGCCGCCTTCCTCGAGACGAATGGATCCCTCGACCCATCGCAGTCCGGATTCCGTGCCAACCACAGCACCGAGACCGCCCTCATCGCCGCCACCGACGACATCCGAGCCCTGATGGACAACGGAGAAACAGCGGCCCTCATCCTCCTAGACCTCTCCGCGGCTTTCGACACGGTCTGCCACCGCACCCTAGTGCAGCGCCTCAGCAACGTCGGAATCCAGGAGAAGGCACTGGAATGGATCGTCTCCTTCCTCGACGGAAGAACACAGAGAGTCCGCCTACCACCGTACAAGTCAGGGGCCACCGAAGTCATCTGCGGCGTCCCTCAAGGATCCTCGCTGAGCCCTACTCTCTTCAACGTCTACATGAGCCCCCTCGCAGCCATCGCACGCCAACACAACCTCAACATAATCTCCTACGCCGACGACACCCAGCTGATCCTCTCCCTGACCACCAACAACCCGCCGCCGCCAGAGCCAACCTGCACGAAGGGATGAAAGAGGTAGCCGAGTGGATGACGACGAGCCGCCTGAAACTGAACTCAGACAAGACGGAGGTCCTCATCCTGGGCTCCTTGCCCTCCGCCTGGGACGACTCCTGGTGGCCCCCCGCCCTGGGCACCGCACCCAAACCGACGAACCACGCACACAACCTGGGCTTCATCCTGGACTCCTCCCTCTCCATGACCAGGCAAGTCAACGCCGTCTCCTCGTCGTGCTTCAACATCCTGCGCATGCTTCGGAAGATCTTCTGGTGGATCCCCACGGAGACCAGGAAGACCGTCACCCAGGCCCTCGTCACCAGCCGACTGGACTACGGCAACGCACTCTACGCCGGAACCACCGCCAAGATCCAGAAAAGACTCCAGCGCATCCAGAACGCCTCAGCCAGACTCATCCTCGACATCCCACGGAACAGCCACATCTCCGGACACCTGAGAGACCTGCACTGGCTCCCCGTCAACAAAAGAATCACCTTCCGGCTCCTCACCCACGCACACAAAGCCCTACACGATCAAGGCCCGAGCTACCTCAACAACCGAATCAACTTCTACGCTCCCAAACGCCACCTCCGATCTGCCAGCCACGCCCTCGCCGCCGTCCCACGCATCCGTAGAGCCACTACAGGAGGAAGGTCCTTCTCCTACCTGGCCGCCAAGACCTGGAACTCCCTCCCGGCCGACCTGCGCCTGACCCAAGACCACCTCTCCTTCAGGAAGAAGCTGAAAACCTGGCTGTTCGAGCAGTAGCGGCACCCCCCCCCCCCCCCCAGCGCCTTGAGACCCTACGGGTATGTAGCGCGCTTTATAAGTGTATCTGATTGATTGATTAGAGTTACTTCAGTCTGTGATGAAGGGTGCAGGTCCAATTTTCCTTCTCAGCAAACAGGACAGCAGGCAGCAGAGTAGCAGGGCAACAGAGTGGATGTCGTTCTGGCAGCAAACCGGAAAGGCAGTCTTCCTTGCAGGAGTGTACTGAAGGGTTGGGTCTGAGGGCCCAATATTAATGCTTGGTGCCCCCTTTGAAGTAGGGCTGTTCGAGCAGTAACGGCACCCCCCCCCCCCCCCCAAGCGCCTCGAGACCCTACGGGTAGGTAGTGCGCTTTATAAATGTCTTTGATTGATTGATTGAATTGTCCAACTTGTATGAGTAGAAGTGCAAATATGATACAGTCCTTTCTATTTGTAGTAATAATAATAATAATAATAATGACTCTTATAAAGCTCATGGTTAAACTAAAAAGTGTGTCCCTGCACTGAGCATAACTCTACGTGAAGAGGGAGCAAAGAAGACCTATGCCTGGAACAACCTTGTTTTCCCCAAACTGGGGGACAGGGGAAGCGTATTCTAGTTCTTCGCTGCCAGATAGCTAAACGACCGAGCCCCCATTCTGACTTTGTGAATTTTAGGAAATTCAACCAGATGGGTCCCAGCTGATCTGAGCTGACAAGAGGGGGTGTATGGGGAGAGAAGGTCATGCTGGTATTTTGGGCCTTTGCCTTGTAAGCTCCTGTGGCTAATGCATAAAGCTTTAAAAAGGACTCTCTTCCCAACCGGTAGCCAATGCAGGCCGTCAAGAGCCTTCCCCATAGAAGTTCTCCTGGGTAGTTTCGGTACCACGCTGGCTGCCGTGTTCTGGATGCATTGCAGCCTGTGCAGGAATTTTTTTGTAAGTAAGTAAAGAACATTTCCATAGTCCGGCTGCAATGTTACTAAGGCATGGACCAGGGTTTTCCTAGTGGGAGAGGGAAGCACATCCAGAGTTGTTCGCAGCCTCTTCAAGATACCGAAACACTTCCCTGCCACCTTCCTGGTCTGGGCCTCAAAGGAGAGATTGCTATGCTATGGATATGAATATTCCAGTCATGGCTGCCTCAAATATACAGTGGCTGGGCGGCGGTGGGAGTGGGGGGCGGTTGGGGGAAATTATTAAGAAAAAATTTAAAAAAGAGACTTACATGTTGCTGCCGGCCGCCTCACGCCTCGGTGCTCCTCTGCTCTCCTGCTGCGCTTGGCAGGCCCTGGGACACCATCACATCACCATCTCATGCTATGAGAGCAGAGCCGGGATTGGTCTAAGTGGGCTGGTTTGATGCTCACTGAAGCACATGGGGTCTGTGCCGTTTCCACCTCCAGCTATGGAACACAGCTGGGTTGAAGAAACCTAAGTTCGGATACTGGTTTGGTCGCCCTAAGATGGCTTGCGAAACCAACATGCGCATTTACAGTACCCACCACTCCTTCTCCCTGCCATGACCCGAGCTGGCCCCTCTCTACACACAGTCGCATATATATACACACACACACATATATATATAGACATATATATATATGTAAAAACTCCACAAACGCCACTTCCAGATCCACCCAAGACCGGCGAGGCAGGCAAGTAGGAGACGGACCACGGAATTCACAGGTTCTTTACTTTATTGCAGCTGGTACAACAGGAGGGCAATACGCGTTTCGGGCTTCAAGAGCCCTTGTTCACATGCGACGAACTAGTGCAGCTTTTTTGTTTTTATAATGTTATATATATATATATACACACACATATATATGTATATATACACTCACACACATATATATATATATATACACACACATCTGACTGCCAGCACTGGGTCTGCATATCCCCAGTCTAGAAAAGCCTTGCTCGGGAGACTGGCGCCCTTTGGTGGCTGGGCACCGCGGACGCCTACGCGCAAGTGGTGAGGACTATGTGGCATATCCAATTTTTGACTCACTGGTCTCCTCCGACCCCAAATTTGTACCCATTATGGAATTTTAAGTTTGTGCTGGTTTTTACTTACGACACTGAGACACTCTCTTGCGAGCATTTTATCCGTGTTTCGAGGGCTTATGGTTCCCGGCATAATGAGCCCCCGATCTTGACTTTTGCTCGGGATGTATGCTGACGAACTCCAGACATTCATGTAATGGCAGAGGGGCATTATGGGATTTGCAGTTTGGTGGGGAACAATAGCGCTCAACAGATGGCATGCGTTTGAACCGATATTAAACATTTCATTTTTTGGTGCTTAGCCCCGACACACATTGAGAACCTCTGTGTTTCCCTGCCTTCTGCGTGTTAGAATGAAGTTGTTTCTAGACACAGTGTGGTGTGCGCTCTAGTCGACGGGCGTATACGCGATGACGCGTTACGCCGTAGGCTAGAGCGGATAGGCGCGCATGCGCAGAAGAGCAAAAGGGAAAGGCGCGAACGGGGAAAACGGCAGTTGGCGACCGGAGCTTGACATAGTTAGACGCTCGGCGCCCTTGTCTTATATCTTGCTTGCTGTTGGCAATAAACGGAAGTTCCACACTCTTCCCTGTGTCAGCGTATCCTGTGGGGGGGAAAAGGAGAAACATTACAGTGGCGACGAGGATGGGATCCGGACACCACCAGGTGCAGTGGAGACGGCAAGAAAAAAAAACCCCACGGCCCACACCCAAGAGCCAGCAAGGCACGGGTCCTGCAAGGTAGAGCAAGGGCGTGGCAGCAGCGCAGCAGCACGGCCAGGAACACCAGCCCCACTAGCCAGGTTAGTGTGGCCCAAGGCCCCAGGAGCCCCCAGGCAGCAACCTGGCAACCAAGGGAGACACCCCCAAGCCAGAGGAAGGGGGGAAGACAGCGCAGGAAGCGCACACTACGAGGGACAATACCCCAGGTAGCCCAAGGGGCCAAGGCAACACGGCAGTGAGCGCAGGAGCGTCCGGTGCGCCTGCCCAAAGGGCCCAGGAAGGAGGACCCAGAGGCGAAGCCAGAATGGCGAATCAAGCGTCAGCCCTAATGGCACCCGTCCCGTTCCTAACCAGACCAGGCGAACCCCAACTAAAATGGGAGGACTGGAAGGAATATTTCCTCAATTACATTGAGGCCCTTGAAGATGAAGGCGAGGGTGAATACAAGCCGGAAAGGAAAAAGAGACTGTTACTCCACAACTTAGGCCCAGAAGGGGTCAGGGTGTTTAAGAATCTGGTGCCCAAAGAGAGGGGTGCGGCGGAGACGGACGTCTTTGTGAATGCACTGGACGACCTGGACAGCCATTACCGCCCAGCAGTGTGCGTCTCGATAGACCGCTATAACTTCCAACAGAGAAAACAAGAGGCAGGAGAATCCATTGATGACTATGTGGCAGCTCTCCGCCGGCTAGCAATCACGTGTAGGTATGGGAACCTGCAGGATGAATACATCAAAGACCAAATTGTAATGCACACCACCAGCAGAGCAGTCCAAGACAAGCTATGGGCGATGAATGAGACAACCCTGAAAGAAGTTGTGGCGATGGTCAAGAAGGCGGAAATGTCGAAGAGAGGCGCAGACGCGGCAAAAAGAGAAAGTGGGCCGAGACAGATGATCAACAAGATTGATGAGGCACCACAATCCAGCAAGCCCAAAAGCGCTTACGGAGACCCGAAGAAGGACACAAGAGGGTCTGGGAAGCAGATGTCTCGCCCCAGCCAGGGAACGAAATTCGCGTGCTACAGATGCGGCAGCGCGGCGCACGCGGCCCAGGACAGGCGTTGTCCCGCGTTCCGCGCCAGGTGCTCATTTTGTGGATTGACCGGTCACTTCGAAAAGGTCTGCCGAAAGAAAGGGACGAAGTCCACGGTCAAGTGCATCGACGCGGCCACGGCCAACGTAAGCGAGGAAGACGACCAGGAAGAGGATGACCTGGTGCTGTGCATAGAGGATCAAGTGCTGGACGTGTCCGGTAAGCGAAGGGATAAGCCCCGCACCGACATGCGTATCGGGGGCGTCAAGGTACATGTGGCTGTGGATTCAGGGTCCCCCTGGACCATCGTGCAAAGGTCGATATGGGAAGAGGACTTTGTGCCAGTCATAGGACCCGACCTAGAGCCGCCGGACATCAGACCCATCTCGTATACCGAGGATTCCATTCCACTGGTAGGATGCAGGGACTTGGAGTTCGAATTCAGAGGACGGTCGGCCACGTGCACCCTGTATGTAGCAGAAAAGGGCCCTTCTGTACTAGGATGGAGAGACGCAGGTGATCTCGGAATAATACTCAATCCTGGAGGGAAAGAACAGATCCTGCTGACAGACGAATGGCCCCTCTCGAAGGAGGAAGACTGGAAGGCAGCATACCCCAAGGTTTTTGAGGGCACGGTAGGCAAACTGGACAAATTCGTGCATAAAATGGTCCTTAAGGAGGGAGCAGTACCAGTAGTGCACAAGGTCCGGAACATACCGATATCCACGAGTGAGGCGGTGCGCCAGGAACTACGGAAGTTGGAAGAGCTAGATATCATCGAGCCAGTGGACAGTGCGGAATGGCTATCGCCCTTGGTAGTGGTTAAAAAGCCCAATGGAAAGGTCAGGCTCTGTGTAGACCTGAGGGAGCTCCACAAAAACCTCATAGTGGAAAGGTTCCCGCTCCCCAGAATAGAGGAGATGCTAGCAAGGACGAAAGGCATCACCCACTTCCCCACCATAGACCTCACGTCTGCATATTACCAGATAGAACTGCACCCGTCGAGCAGGAAGTACACAGCCTTCATAACGCCCTTTGGATGCTACCAATTCAGGAGAATGCCCTTCGGCCTGGCATCCGCTGCGGCCGTTTTCCAGAAGTTGATGCACAGGTTGTTTAAGGACATATCGGGAGTGCAATACTTCCAAGACGACATCCTGGTGATGGGCTCCGATAAAGGCGAGCACGACAAGAAACTACATCAAGTGCTGGGAGTGCTGCAAGGCAAAGGACTGACGGCGGAATGGAGCAAGTGCAGAATTGGGTCTCGCTCAGTGACCTACCTAGGGCACGAGATAGGAACGCATGGCATCTCGCCGAAAGAACAAAATGTGAAAGCAATAAAGGACGCCAAAGCCCCAACATCCAAAGAGGAAGTGCGGTCATTCCTTGGAATGGCCGAGTATTACAGCAAGTTTGTCAGACACTTTGCCACGAGAACGTACAGGATGAGACAACTAATCAGACACAATACAAAATTCGAATGGGACAAGGAGGCCCAGTCCGAATTTGAGTCCATTAAAGACTGTATCAGCCATGCCATCCCTTTGCAGGGGTATGTCCCCACGGGCAAGACTATGGTAACAACAGACGCAAGCGACAAGGGCTTGGGGGCTGTCTTGGCGCAGGAAAGGGAGGACGGTACCAAAGAAACCATCAGTTTTGCATCCCGGGCGCTGTCCCCGACGGAACAAAGGTACAGCGTAATTGAAAAGGAGATGCTGGCGGTCACGTGGGCGTTGAGCAAATTTCGTCAGTTCATATGGGGCACGAGATTCAGGCTCCAAACGGATCACAAGCCCCTCATCAAAGTGTTGACGTCATCGGGCCATGACACAGCCACCCCGAGGATAGCGAAAATGACCCTGAAGTTGCTAGATTATACATACGACGTAGAATACCTGCCAGGTACGCATAACAGGGTAGCTGATTACCTCAGCCGAGCATCGGCCATGGAAGAGGCACCGGGAGAGACCCCGGACACAGAGGAGATGGTCGCCAGCATGGAGGATCACGAGTCATCCATCAGTGCGCAGGAATGGCAGGCGGCTTACGAGCTCGATGAGGAGAAGATGGAAGTAAGGAAACATCTCACGTTGGGGTGGCCGGACAAGAAGAAGCTAACGGAGGGTGTCCGACGTTTCTATGAAATGAGAGAAGAATTGTCCCTGAGTGACTCGGGGATATTCTTGTACAGAGGAGAGAGAGTGGTGCCCCCAGTGACGCTGATACCCCGACTACTGAAATTGCTCCACGAGGGGCATCTGGGCATAGTGAAAACCAAGGCGTTGGTCAAACAGATGTATTGGTGGCCAGGAATGGATGCCCACATCGAGAGACAAGTGCGGGAGTGCGGACAGTGCCAAGGAGCGGACAAGGTGCTCCGCCCACTCCGACCAGCAATGGGGAAGTTCGACACCCCGCATGGCCCCTGGGAGGATGTGGCCATAGACATTCTGGGGCCCATTCTGGACAGTAGAGGCGTGAATAAGTACATCTGTGTGTTAATAGACAAGTATTCTAAGTGGCCAGAAGTGGACATACAAGAATCGATGGATACGGACACGATCTTGAAGTTCCTAACTGGGGTGTTCCTCAGAGAAGGAATACCCAAAACCATCCTCAGCGACAATGGACCGCAATTTGTGTCGGACAAGTGGGGGAGATACATGAAGAGGAACGGGATAGTGGTGAGACACACTGCCGTGTACCATCCAGCTTGCAACGGCCAGGTCGAAAGGTTCAATAGGGTGCTCATGGGCTCCATCCAGGCAGCCATATCGCAAGGAAAAGACTGGGAGGTGGAAGTGATGAACATGCTATGGGCCTACCGGATAACGCCCTCTGTAGTGGGGTATAGTCCGTTCCAAGTGTTAAGAGGACGGCATCCCTTCACCCGGGACAACGTAGCATGGAGGGAGAAGACCCTCACCAGCAAGTGGTCCCCAGCGGTGGTGCAGCACAATCTGGAGAAGGCCCAGAAGATCTATGCAGCACACTATGACAAGCGACGCAGCACGAAGGAAACGGCGCTGGAAGAAGGGGAGTGGGTTAGGATTAAACTCCCCACCCTACAAAAGAAGGGCGAAAGCAAATTCAGCCAGCCGTTACAAGTCAAAGAGGTGCGTGGCAGGGCGGCTCTCCTCAGTGACGGCAAGGTCTGGTCACAAGATCGAATGGCCAGGGTCAACAAAATATTAGTCTGGCCCAAGGTTGAGGAAGTCGAAAGATGCATGGATCACCCAGAGATCAGACCTCCTTCTGAGTTCGGCACAGACAACCAAGGTGGAGGTGCAGGCGATGACAGTGAAGAGGTTGTCCTGAGAGCCAGGCCGACCGACGGAGGAGGAGTACAAGCGAATGCAGAGCAGAGAACAGACGTGAGAGAAGCTGGGGTGTCCCAAGGAGAGACAGAGGCGAGAGAGAACATGCCGGTAAGACACACCCGCAGCGGAAGGGCAGTTGTAGTGCCCTCTCGTTATAGTGACTTTGTGATGGACGGACACTAGCTTGGTGCCGGCCCCCCCGGGCGCCCCACATAGACAATGTTCCCAGCTGGAGGACACTTTACCGTTGAGGGGAATGTCATGACCTTGTTTTGGTAAAGGGGGGAGATATGTGGTGTGCGCTCTAGTCGACGGGCGTATACGCGATGACGCGTTACGCCGTAGGCTAGAGCGGATAGGCGCGCATGCGCAGAAGAGCAAAAGGGAAAGGCGCGAACGGGGAAAACGGCAGTTGGCGACCGGAGCTTGACATAGTTAGACGCTCGGCGCCCTTGTCTTATATCTTGCTTGCTGTTGGCAATAAACGGAAGTTCCACACTCTTCCTTGTGTCAGCGTATCCTGTGGGGGGGAAAAGGAGAAACATTACACACAGCATAACTGAACTCTGATCCCGGAGTCGAAATCACAAGTCAATTACCCAGTGGCGTCACTAGGGGGGTGCGGGGGGGGGGGGTGCGGACCGCACCGGGTGTTACCCCATCATGGGGTGACACCAATCTGGTTACGCTGCTGGCTCGCTGTGTAACACAAACACAGCTCCGCACTGCAATGCAGACTCAAGTCTGCTCTGCTGCTTTATTATAATGCAAGCGCACGATGCGCAGGGCACGCACCTGTGATCCACCGTCCATGTTCCCAAGTGCTAATGTTTAAGCCTCGACCCACGCTATTCGGTCCTCTGCCACTTACAGGGCAAGGAGATGAGGGTGCCTCCTCACTGTTATCAGTACACCTATCTGATCAGGGTCTCACTCCGCTCATGCATGTGATGTAATATTTACGAAATGGAGTCTAGATGTCATTTCCTGCAGGCGGGCTGAGTCCTTGTAATGTAACTTCTGGAAGGTGCTTGTATGCATAGAGCGTGTATGACTGGTATCGAATTGTCTGTCATAACTTGCCGATCTAAAAATGTGTTAAACACTCTGGCACACTTGCCTAGGGTCACGAGCGTGCCAAAAACAAATGAGAAAAAAAGAGCTTCCAGAAGGTTTGTCTCCAAAGACCAAAGTCATTTTCCTCTGACTAGCCCAGGAGACATCCACAGTTTTTGACAGTGGAACACTACGAAAAAGTATTTTTGTACATTAAGGGGATATATAGAAATACATGACTTCCGAAGTCAGAACGTGAATCCGTGCCTCCGTTTCTCAACTCCCTGGGTCACAGTAATTCGGGAATTTCAGCAGAGCGCGTGGCACCTTGGACCAGAAGACATGTCTCACTGTAGGAGTTTATCCGTCAGTGGAAAAAAAACAGCTTATGCAGTAAAATTCATCAAGAGCAGTGCGCTGAGAAAGTGAAAATGGCTGGTGTACAAAAACACCGAAATCTTTATTCTCTCAAAGGTATTCCTAATTCCACGCTAAAGGAAGTGATGCTAAGTAGAAAAAAAGTGTGTGGGTTTATACCTGCCACGCACAAGTCTCTGGCTTGCGCAGAATAGTGATATAACTTGGAAAAGGTAATACACAAAAGTAAGCATTCTTTATGGCCCTTGCTGTGAAGGAACGGAGAGGGGCTCAGGCTTTTTCTGCTGCTGCAGCAGTTCAGGGAATGAAAATAAAGGAGTGAATAAAAGACGAATCAGGCACAGCACTGAAATCTGAATGTCTTGGCAGAGTGAGTGAGGGCATCCTTGTGGGTGTAATAAACGTTTCCTTGGAAGGCACCAGAGAATTTTGACTGAAGTAAGTCAGACCCTCGGCATTTCTTCCTGCGCAGGTGAGAAAATAGTCTGTTAATGGGGCAGAGAATGAATGTCATCTCCTTACAAGTGTGTGAAACCCCATTGTTCATGGTGCTGTTATTGTGCTGAAGACAGTGCAGGGGCAGATGTCTGAATTTTTTTTACATCCTTTGAACACTTTGAACTTCAGTGGCGCAGGGTATTTTATTTATATCAACATTAAAAAGCGAGGTAACCTTAAAAAGTGGTATTACTGATGGTAAGGGTCTGCTACAGCACGTGACACTGCTTGGATAAAACCAAGGTACTGAGTAGTATGATTTCATATACCCACAGCCCTCTGAGTGACCTGCTGGTACCTGAACTTAAGGCCCTTTATGGAGTTCAGTTTATACTATTTTACCTGCTGCCATTTTTCTCCTTCTGTGGGTTAAAAGGTTTAGTGGTGCAACTCTGTCAAACAAGAGAGAGGGGAGGGGGGGGGGTTAATTCTACAATCACTAACCAGCAGCGAGTAGTGCTTTACATAGCACCAGTTGCATTACATGAAGACACATTCATTTTTTGTTAGGCACGGGGAGATTAAGTTATTTGCGTAGAATCGTAGGATGTTCAGCGTCATTGCCGAGACTCGAGCCCATGCGGTAAGTCGTGAGGGGGTGACACCATGAGTTACCCACACCGGGTGACACCAACTCTAGTGACGAATTTGCAGTTGAGTTAATATCACAGGGTCACGGAGGTCCCGGCTTAATGCGAGTGAATTTAAAACAGCACGATTCTTACTGAATGTAATGTATTTTTATGCTTTGGTTTACATATTGAGGGTTTTATTTTTCTTGGGAGATTAGCACTGTGAAAACGTGTAGCAAGCCGGCGGTCTATTCCTCCCATGTGCAGTTTCAGACACGCATTATGCTAATCCCTTGGACGGACTGTGGATGCATTATATGATTGGTTGCACTTTACAGTTCATTAGGAAATGTAAAAATTGATCAAAGTTTTTTGATTTTATATACCAGCCGCACTGTTGAGACATTATGTGGGGGCAGAGTTTAAATCACAGAATGGGTCTGAGCAAGTGCTTTGGGGCCAATTAGATTGACAAAAGCTTCTGCGAAGCCGAAACGCGTCTCTCCTGAGGTCGTGGGAGACCCGAGAAAATTAAAAGGCCATATTCCTACAGCCTCGAGCGCGTGCCTTTGTTGAAGCAGAATTGTGTCTTTCATATACATTCAAGTTCAAAAGACCTTTATTCGAATTTCATAAAATTCATAAAAGTACCGAACACAGCAAAAACACACATATACATGTAGTACAAAAACAATTATATAAATAGCATTCCATGATAACAAAGTAATTCATACAGTGATTGAGCAGTAAATTTCATTTTCTTATAAAAATTTTACAGTAGTATCATTGTGACTAGTTTCTAATCTCAGGGACTTTCCATTGTCTTACGTGCATGTATGGCTAGTCTTAAAAAAGTGCTGGTGCGAAAGGTCAGTTCGTCGGTATCCAGGGTAAGCAGCATCATATAAGATTCTTGGAGTGTGAGAGGTCTATGTTTTCTGAAATATGGGGTTAAAAGCCATTTGATATATCTCACATAAAATTTACAGAAAAATAGAAAGTGCAGGTCATCTTGAGTACTTATACCATCGCAAGGGCAAGGGGTGAGGTCTGTACTATGTTGGTACCCTAAAGGAAAAGACAGCAGAAATTTCACAGTTCCAGCCCTTAAACGAAACAATAAGGATCGCTCCCAGTTTGACATAGGGAGGGAGAGGTAGGGCGGCATAGTTTGCATACAGAGACCATTTCCTATGTATTTCTTGACCCTTGATTTCTGTGATTCTCTTCCTATGCGCCCATTGCGATAAAGTGCACAAAGTGCTTTTTGTACATCGAATTTATCCTTTGGTTCAATAGCCATGGGGTCAGTGAACAAAATGTCTCTACCAATTTCATTAAGTGATTTGAGAACTTCTTTAAACCAGGGAATCTGCATACCATATTCACAGTTTAGGCAGTCCTTGATGATATTTTGTGTAAGGACAGCAGCATCATTCCTTCAGATTCTAATCCAGAAGAGAGCTGGTCTTGCTTTGATAAAATCACTTATATAGGGGAGATTAAGTTCATTATGGCAAATAAAATCTGAAGAGGAAATCGGTGCGCCCAGCACTTTTCTACAAAAACGATTTTCCTCTCTTTGGATACTGATGCTACTATCCGAACCCCAAACTTCAGCACCATACGTGGCAACAGGAGAACACTGTAATTTAAAAATCTTAACAATAGCCTTTGAGGCACCAATTTTCTTTGGGCGGGGGAGACTCAGAACAGAATTGTTGGCTTTCGAGAACTTGCTCGTGGCGTGGGCCAAATGCCCACTCCACGAGCTGTTCGCAGCGAAAACCAACCCCAAATAAGGAAACTTATGAACAGATTCTAGTTTATCTGTTCCAATTCGAATTGTACTGAGTTTCCTTTTGCCCGGCCCACAGGACATAATAAAAGACTTTTTAAAATTAACTTTCAGGTCCAGTCCCTCCATAAAATTTACAAAACTATGTACAAGCAGACGTAGGGCGTTAGGTGTGCGTGCCATAAGGACAGCATCGTCTGCATATAAAAGCACTGGTAGGGGATTGCCTAGAATTGTTGGGACATCAGGGGTGGCTTTCTTTAGACAGTTGGACAGGCCATTGATGTAAATGATAAACAACAGGGGTGCTAAAACGCACCCCTGTCTCACCCCCCTCCCTATCTCAATAGCTCCCGATACCTCTCCGCCCATCCCGATACGATACGATACACACACACACACACACACACACACACATATATACACACACATATATATATATATATACACACATATATATACACATATATATATATATACACACACACACGCACACACATATATATATATATATATATATATATATAGATATATATATATATATATATATATATATATATATATATATATATATATATAAATTCAATTGGAACTTTATTGCGGCTAGATATAGCCATAAAAGCACATTCACATAAAAACAATTGATTACCAATCCAAGGTCAAAAATAAGTAGTTCATAGTTAGCATGGCATTTGTGCAAAATAAAAAAGGATACCATTAGATACAATCGCTATTATGGGAATTCATAATTCTAAAATCCATTATAAAAATATAATTTACAATACAGATTTCATACAAATTTAAAACTCTAAAAACTTTTAACTCCATATGGAGCCATTCATATCAGTCAGATCCCTGTATGGATCCCTCCAGAACACCCTCCTCAGCTAATGATTGTATATACATCTATTATGTATCTAGATACTCTGCATGTAAATAGTTGCCACCCTAGTCATTGACTGTAGATGATTCCGATTTTAGCAGATTTCTGCGGATTAGCCACATAGAGAACAGGAATTTTGATACTGCGACCGCATAAACCGGATCGGTATCAGTCCTTAGAATCCTAAAGAAGTCTATGTAGTTCCTGACACCCAGGTTCCTGCAGAGTTGTATGATCCATTTACGCCTTGGGTATTTATACGCTTCACAATAGAGCGTAACATGGATCAAGGTTTCGTCCTCGGTCTGACACCTCGGACAAAGGTGGGAACAACCTCCTGCCCACTTGTTGGTTATTGCGAATAGCGGGAGGGTTCCTTATCTAAACTGCAGGAACAGTTTCTTTGCTAGGGTCGGATGAATAATATCCAGACCCCTCTCAAATTCATAGTGGCACTTAGAATCAAGAAATGTATGCGTTAGGCTCGAGGGATTAGCTAACTGGAATATCTGTGTTAGTTTATGCTCTTTTAATACATTCGTCAGAGATTTCTTCGAAATTGCTGGGCAGAATGTTTCAGGATCGGTCCATAGTTTTTCCATGCCTATGGTCCTAAAAGAGTGTTTTACATAAGAGAACCAGGGTATACTACCCGCCCCCAGTGTTGACAGCACCACTTTTAGCTCCTCCTTATAGCTAACCAGCTCAGGAGTGCTCCACAACCGCCGCCAGTATAACAGTGGTCGGGTGGAGATGATGTCCGCAACAGGAACAATATTTAAATCCATCCTGAGCGGGACAAGCGGGGTGCTTTTCGGCAGGGTCAAGATTTGTCTAAGAAAATTGTTTTCAGTAACTGTGAGGGCATTATGAGACTTATGTCCCCACAGTTCAGCCCCGTAAAGAGAGGCTGATCTAGCTTGGACCCTGTATATTTCCAGTGGTGGACTTATGTTTTTTAAAACACAACTCTTGTGGATTTTTAGAATTCCCCCAACTGACTGGGTAAGTTTTAAGTTAGCCTTAACCATCTGGGATCCCCACCCCATTTTTTCAGTTAATGTGAGACCAAGATAGTCAAAGGTGGGGACCCTTTCAAGTGTTCCAGCATCTAGCAAGGGTTGTGGGCAGTTAGTGGATCTAGCATTAAAAACATATATTTCGTTTTTTTAATGTTGATCACGAGATTTCTTTTGTTGAAGAAATGTGCAAATTGGTTAAGAACACACTGCATGCCTTGAGCTGACTTTGACAACAGCAGAGTGTCATCCGCAAACATCAAGGTAGGAAACCTAGTTTGGGACAATTTAGGGGAGTCTATATCCTTGATAGCGAGTAGGTCGTCTATCAATCCATTTAAGAAAAGGGAGAAGAGGGTAGGCGCCAACACGCAACCCTGCCTCACCCCCTTCTCCACGGGGAACGGATCTGTCAGTTGGCCTTTCCTACCATACCTAACTCTTGCAAATGTACCTTCTTGAAGTTGTTTGAGTTGGTAGCATAAATATGGAGGAACCCCCCTAGTCAGCATGATAGTCCACAGCTGGCTGCGGTCCACCGTGTTGAATGCAGATTTTAAATCAACGAAGGTTAGATATAGGCTCCCACCTTCCAACACTACATGCTTCCAGTAGATTAGCTGGAGCCTGAATAGTTGGTCTAGCGTAGAGGTTTTTGCCCTGAAACCCGCTTGCAAAGGTGTCAGGATGTCGTGATCACAGATCCAATCCTGCAATCGTTGTAAGATTACCCTCGCGTAGATTTTTTGAGATACATCAATAAGGTTAATTGGCCTATAGTTAGCTGGGTCCATAGGAGACCCTTTTTTAAAGATGGGTATGATCTCAGCCCCGGACCAAGTACTGGGTAGTTCGAGTCCCTGAAAGATTGCATTAAAAAGCGAGTGTAAGTAAGGAACCCAAACTACCTGCTCACTTTTATGCAAATCTCCAGGGATCCGATCTAGACCTGGGGCTTTGTTCATTTGGAGCTTACACAGAGCTAACTTTACCTCAGCCACCGTACAAGGTGGAATAATCCAAGTAGGATCGACTGACAGGAGAGATGCTGGTGGCTCTTATTGCTCTTTTTGCAATATAGTATAGAGGTCTTTAAAATATAGACGCCATGATTCCTCAGAGATATTTGGTTCCACACAGGTCTTACCCTATGAATTCCCCGTATGGACCAAATTCCAGAAAGCCCTTGGATTTTTTCGATCTTAATGTCTAGCCATCTATGTGTTTCCCATTCGGATTTGGCAATGGTAATAATTTTTATTAAATCAGCCCTAGCTGCCTTAATAGGTAAGGGATCCCCACCCTTCAGGGATAATAGAAGCTTTTGTTTAGCAACCCTACAACCCTTGTTAAACCACAGGTTTTTATCAGTACAGGGTTTATGCTTGGTTGACTGGGGACGATAGAAGAAGTCCGCCAATGTTGCCACCATCTCCTGGTGTATTTTTCCTAAATCATAGGTGGTATTACTATTGGAGATGGTCTCTTGGGCGGTGGATGCCTTTTCCATAAGGGGAATAATGGCTTTGTACATACTTGCCACTAAATCTGGGGATTGGGCAAATGTTGCCCAGCGAATACGCCTCCCTCCATTTACTATTCTGAGGTCACTTCGGGGCGAAATAGGAAGGTCTTGGACTTTTTTACTTGTTTGGAAATCTAGCATAATGGTGAGTGGGTTGTGGTCGCTTTCCGAGTGCTCCACAACCTTAAAGTCTGTCACTTTATGCCATATTTCCATACTAATTAAGAAATAATCAATCAATGTTGCTTGATTTAGTCTTTTAAAAGTCGTGAGCCCTGGGTTATCATTCTGAAAGCGCCCGTTACACGCCCTTATAGAAAAGGACAGTGTAAGGGAAATCAATTGAAGCACTAAAGGGGTGCATCTCTTTACCTCATAGGTATTTGGGGGTAGAATTGACCAGATTGCATCTTCTTCGGCGGTGATTGGTTTCATGCCTCCCTTGAAAGGTTCATAGTGGCAATTGAAGTCCCCACCAATAGCAAAAGCCACATCTCCAGGTAGGGATTTCAAGAGAGAATCCAATTGGGCCAAGGTCGAAGAGGTACCACTATATTGGACAGGTCAGGAATAAATATTAATGAGGGCCAATTATTGTCGACTTTTAAAGGTTAAAAGGATACAGATTATATATAGTGAGTGGGTGTTAACTCTTTTTACCTCACATTCAAGGTGAATTCCCACCCATATACACATGCCCCCTGATGGCCTGCCTCTAGGTCCCTTAGCAAGTTCTGATAAGTCAGGAAGCCCACCCGATGGGTCGGACTAAGGGCCCATGTCTCTTGAAGGAGGCAGATCCCATAGGAGTCTATAAGAGCTCCCCAGTCTGGCAGATCCATCTTGGCCATTATACCTGCAGTATTCCAGGACAAAATACTAAGACCACCACTACAGCCTTCCGACCCCCTTCTAGCTACAGCAACAGTGGTCGAACCCTGCAGTGGACCTGTGACCAACGAGTACAAATCAACAATGCTGCTTTGAGTACTCTGGCCAGTTTGTAGTGAGCTCAGGGATGAACGGGGCGGAGTGAGTTAAACCTGTTACTTACTGGGAAACCCCACAGGAACCGGTTCCCACCCATTTCTTCACCATAATTCTGGGGGTCAAAATGGTCAGCCCATCCCCTGTTGGAGCCACAGTGACGGTGATTGGGACTGTTAGTGGGGGGGGGGGCGGGATAAAAATAGCTTAGATTCTCAGGATGGATTTTTGAATGGGCTGGTGTTACAGAGCCTCTACATATGTATTCAACCACCCTTCTATCTTTAAAATTGATTATAATACAATCCCCCTCCACGTTTTTGACTCTACTTCTTACCCATCCCACTCTCCTAGGAAGAGGACTATAGAGGTTCAACTAGTGGATACATTTCTTCTTTAACTCAGGGTATGCTTCTGTCCCATTAGCAGTTAGTTTAGGGACCCCTGTCAAAACAACCACATATGGTACGCTTTCCGGAGGAAGATCAATACATGGTAAAGTACAATGTGGACCATCCACTGCCGACCTCCCGTTTGACAAACCCCTAGGATCACTCCGCGCTTCTCGACCCAACTGTTTTTGGTCTTTCAAATTTGCGTTGCTAGCTGCCGTTAAAGTGGCCTTCGAGAGGTTGGTACATGGTGTTGATATTGGCCTTTTTTCAGGGGCAGTAGTCGGCAACAAATTATTAGATCTTAACACAGGGCCTTCTCCTGGGTTTATTGCTCTTCGTTCAACTGTTTGCTCCTTAATGCCCTTTAAAGTGTCAATGCTTCCTTCAATTTTGGTCAGCTTCAACTCAATTTGTGATAGTCTCCCCTCAAGGGGCTGTAGTAACAGCTGCAGGAGTTCGCCCAATTTTGTCAAAAGAACATCCTCGTTTGGGGAAGAGTCAGGGCAAATGGTTGAATCAATAGAAGCAATAACTATCGGTTGTGTGGGTTGACCACTTAGTAGAGTACTGGGAACAGGGGTGGCAGATTCAGTATTATTATTATTGAGCTTCGGGAGCTTGGTCTTCCTCCTGTGCGAGGCTCCACCACCACGTTTCCTTTTGGGAACTGCTCCTTCTATGCGCCCACGTAACTGTCTTGAGTTTGATCCTTCCGCACAGGGTACCACTATATTAGTTTCAGATATTGACACAGAGTCATCGCTCATGTCGTCCTGCAGTGGGAGCTCGCCAATTGGGGGAAGTGATCCCGCTCCCTGAGCTGTTTGCGTGCAATTTCCATTCACTCTCCCCTCAGGAACGATGGTTTGTGGTATGAGTGGTGTGTGCTCTGGTGCAGGGCTCTCGCCAATTCCCCAAGAGAGGATCTTTTAGCAAACGCTAAATCCTGGGAGAGCCGGCGCTCCGTAAGGATAATTTCATGTTCTAAAATGTTTGTGGCCCTTGTGATGAACTTATCTAAACTCCCAGCCACATAAACCCCTGTTGTCGATTTCTTATTCCGCCCTTCTCGCCCAGCCATTACCCTACAGTACTTAAGATTGCTGCCAGTACTCACAGAATGGAGGAATAGCCTTCAGGGGTCTGTGTTGGCGATGTTAGGGGGGAGGCCCAGTCCGGTCTCCCCCGGGCTAAAAAGGGCTTAAACGGGCCCACCCTTGGCCCGGGCTTTTCCCGGCGCACGCCCGTCCCGCGAAGCGGGAGGCACGAGGCACTTTTCAGGCGCTGCAGGTGGTGGTGGGAGGGCTAAGCACGCCCTCAGTGTCCCTCTGGCTCCTGGGACCGGTAGTCTCCTCTTTCCCTTCCTCACGGCAAATCGAAGCGGGAGGCACGAGGCGCTTTTCAGGCGCTGCAGGTGATGGTGGGAGAACTAAGCACGCCCTCAGTGTCCCTCTGGCTCCTGGGACCGGTAGTCTCCTCTTTCCCTTCCTCATGGCAACATCGCGGCAAATCGAAGCGTCTCCCGCGAAGTGGGAGGTGCGAGGCGCTTTTCAGGCGCTGCAGGTGGTGGTGGAAGGCCTAAGCACGCCCTCTTTGTCCCTCTGGCTCCTAGGATCGGTAGTCTCCTCTTTCCCTTCTTAGCGGCAAAATAACGGCAAATCAAAGCGTATATATATATATATATATATATATATACACACACATTTACATATATTCACTGAAAAAAACATAAGTTTCAGGGGTGTTTTAGTTAGCTCGACATTTCACTCATACAAAACCATTGAAATTCCTCTGTTATAGTTAGTTGTACTAACTGTAACTCTCGCACCCGCAATCCACTGGTGAGGATGTCACATATTACATCATTCATTACATGGTCAGTGACATCACTGATGACATCATCCAGTGAAAGTGGTTTGGTTGGATATTTAAATATGTATTATTAAATGAATAGCAATCTGCATTTAAAAATCAGTGAATATAGTCCTATCTTGAGAGAGTATTTAGTAGCAGTGTGATTGACTATTTACTTGACTAATTCATAGTGTCTCACTAAATATATTGGATAGTGACTAAACTGTGTGAATATCTGTATTATTTTGTCAGTTGTTGTGTAAACTGCTGAACCAGTTAGTTACTAGCTACGTGAAAGTCTATATTAGTTATTGGTTAGTTAACTGATTATTTGTATGGGAGAGTGAATTCAGTAGGTATATGACGTTAAGACTACATGTTATAATAGTTGTTTGGGTGAGTGAATATCTTTATGGGTGTGGTGATGAGCAAATATATTTCTCAATGGTACATGTCCAACAAAGTAGAAAAAATAAAAGGCAGTATATATGACAGTCATTGTATATAAATAACTATACATAAAACTCATTAATTGCATGAGTGAATGTATAGATAACTGTATACTTGTAATAATGATTTCATAACACACTAAGTATCAGTTACTATCTATATAAATAAATGAAGTGCTATTAGTGTAAGTATGTAGCTGAGTAAATGTAAATATGATACATTATTTCCAAAAGTGAGTAGGATGACTGCATAAGTGAATAGGATGTGTGCTAATGTGTAATATCAATATAGGTGTATAATTGTATTTGATAGTGTTCTATTGATTATTGACCGCATGTATGAGTGAATCTTTAGGTAATTGATTAGATGTGTGTGTAGATCTATAAATCACTGAGTATGTTTTTAGATACTTGTATTGGTGTGTCAATGGATTCAAATATGATACTCTGTATTTTTTAGTGAGTGATGGAAGGTTATACTAGTGTATGATGAGTTGTATCTGATTGTCACGTGGATGATGGCATCAGTGATGTCATCAGTGATGCCATTTGAGATGTCATCAGTGATGTCATCAGTTATGTCACTGACCATGTCATGAATGATGTAATATGTGACATCATCACCAGTGGATTGCGGGCTCGAGAGTTACAGTTAGTACAACTAACTATAACGGAGGAATTTCAATGGTTTTGTATGAGTGAAATGTCGAGCTAACTATAGCACCCCTGAAACGTATGGTTTTTTCAGTGAATTTCTAAGGTTTTTTAAATGATAATTCCTAACTATACACTGCCTGAAACCTATGTTTTTTTCAGTGAATTTCAAAGGTTTTTTAAATGTCAATATCTAACTACAATATCCCTATAACCTATAGTGTTTTTTAAGTAAATTTTAAAAACACATGTATACTTTTTATAGTAAAAAAAAACTTAACAATATTGTTTTATAACATAATTATACCTCCTGGTTTTATGGTATTTATTTTATGGACATTTTTAAATAAAATAATTGCATCTGTATTTACCCATATATATTTTGGGTTTTGTAAAAAAATGAATCTGAAATTAGTATATTTCCACATTTATTTTACTGATAAATATGCACTCATGGCTGAAAGACTGACCGTTTTCACTCATAAATACACTCTTAGATGATAAACTATATACAACCTTCATATTAAAATGTGCAAGTTTTCTTATACGAACATATATATTGCTCTTGAAGGCTCTCACTAAAAGTCTTTTATTGTTTTTACCCTTTTACTTTTAGAACGACAGACCTATTGGCCTAGTACTCATCATTGACAGCATTTATAATCGCTCAAAACATAACCTAATTTCCGTATTTATCCACACTTTAAAATAAATACAGAGAGGAAAATAAATACTTTTCTGTCTGTATTTATCTGTAAAAATCAGTAAAAACAGAAAACAAGGAGCCCCACTTATAATTTAAGAAAGTTTTCAACTTAATTAGCAGTAATTAACATATAAGTGTGCTAAAAGTATTACGCAACACCTATAATACCTGACTTCGCACAACAGCTTTCACAGTTCGATTCCAAAATCCATCAGCATCTTAGCCCACTATCTCACTGTAGGTAACACCTTGCTTAATCTTCCCAATGCCCCAAGTGCCGGCACACTTTTCCGGTGGTAGCTTTTCGCTTTACAAATGCTGGCATTTTTTAAATTTTATAGCATAGTGATAACAAATATTAACACGTTTTTTTTCATCTATTGCAAACAATATTTTTTTTAATGTCTTCTATTTAGATGTTTTTAATCATTAGAATGCAAAGGACACAGTTTACCGGGTAACACTTTTCAAACTCTCGAACGTATGTAGATAATAAGGGCCTTATACGTGTTACTATGGAAATCGAAACCTTTACAGCTTCACAGTTTGTAACTTTTCCCAACATGTGCACAAGTAAAACAGTTAAAATGTGAGCACATGTAAACTGTAAAACGTGACATCTACATAGGCGGAGCCGGATCTTCCTTCCATAGGCTACTAAACAACAAAAACAATATAAACCACACCTATTGTGCGATTCATTTCATTTTCGTGAGTTATTTCTGTGTTTCCAATCTGTGATGCTGGTTCCCTTTTCTAGCATTGGATTCTTGTTTTTGCCTCAGCAAAACATATTCTGGAGTTATAAGTTGTTTCATTATGGCATAGTAGATAGTCATAATTTGTCACCATTTGTCAATATTTAAACATTTATATCTAGAAAAAAGTGTTATTGCATATTTTTTCCCTTTTTCTCTGTAACGTCAGCAGCTTGTTTTCAGAAACAGATAGATTACAACAAACATTGCTTCTTTTCTGGCTCCTTTCAGCTGATATATTTTCTATATTATAATATTGACTCTGTACTTCGCTTCAGAGGTGTTGGTGACCCGTCGGCGCAAAGCCTAAACATTTACAATCAACGCACCACCTTCCAGTTGTTAGTGTGTTTTCCCCTAGGGATCATATACTGTTAATATGTATATTATAATATTAACAGTTATGCTGATCTCAGTGGAGTTCATGACCCGTCGGCACAAAGAGTAAAGATATATGAGCAACATCACCAGCTTCTAGTCTGCTCCCCTCTTTTGATCATATTCTATGAATATATATACTATAATTTTAACAGTCATGATCTCAGAGGAGTTTACAACCCGTTGCCACAAGATCAAACTTTCGACCTCCGGGAGAAAAGAAGCTCAGAAAATAATTACCGATTGAAAGTACTTCGTTATGGATATTCTGTTAAATAGATGACTTTATTTTCCTTTTCTCAATGGTATAATTCGTTATATTGTAACAGATTGTCTTATTGTTACAGAAGAGGAATAGGAGATTTTTCCGCGCCATCTGTAATACAGTTTACGAAACATTAGAACGTACTTGATCAGATATTATTTTCCGTGAGCATATTTTACGAAATTGCCGAATAAAAAATATAGCTTTCATACATACTTTGTTACTTTAAATATTTGATAAAGCCTACATTTCTGAATGTTATTTTCTAATTTCTATTCTTCTTAGTTACTGTTCCTATTCACCCTCTCCCTAAAGAGTATATTAGATCTGTACTGTATATTATAATAGTACTATCCTATATATTCTTAACGGAGTATGTGATTTGTTAGCGAAACAGTGTGTGACCTCTAAGCTCTACGACAGAACGTTCATGATTTGTACAAAATACATATTTGCAAAATAATAATGCATACATGTCTATGTAATATAAAGTCACTTGTATTGAACTGTTTTTACTTGTTCTCCTGACCTCAACTAATGTAGTGCGGGAGTGTTTGTTGTAGAACTTCTATTCTACTTTATCTAAAAGAAACTGATGCCCTCTTATTTTATCAAGAATATGGGGCAACACTTTTGCAAACTATAGCAGAAAAAAGGAGAGAATGGCCACGCTTTACTGATATTTTATGAAATTTCATTTTTATTTGTCACCCCTTTCATATATACAGCGGCAGTTTCTGAAGAAAGTTTATGTGTGTTTGCTAAATAAAAACTGTTTCAAACCTATACTGAAATTTTTGCTGCGCAACCACACCTCCCCATCAGAAAAGTAAACACCACACTATAAGTAAATAGTGCTCCTGGGACGTATCCCACCGGCAAACTTGATAAAAAAAACCATCGCAAGACACTGTCATTTTTCCGCCGTGATTTGTACACTCCACGGCAAATAAATAAATGGCCCTAAAACATATAAAAACAATTTTTACCTTCACAATCCCTATCCACCACCTTGTGACCACTGTACAGAGTTAATAGTGTTCCTACCCTCCCCTCTACTACTTTCTTTTCCCATACTCCTTTGGAAGTGCGTCACAAAATCACTGACAACAGTGAACCGTTCCCACCCAATAAGGAGCAAACTTGTGCTCGAAACACTTTAGCCAATAAAATGTCTGTGTTGTTCCGCAGAGGAGGAAGAAATGACTGCCAAAACTTCAACTTCACAGCCAATGAACATAAGCTTCGTGACGTCCCGCTTGGAATACGTTACCCAATGAAATATCCCTAATACTCCGCGAAGAGGGAAGAAATCGCTGACAACACTTCTACTTTCCATGGTTTACAGCCAATCAACATTAAGCTTGGGAAAGTCCTCCTTGGAACACGTCAGCCAATCAGATGTCCCTCCTACTCCGCAGAGCGGAAATGAATGTCTGCCAACACTTCTACTTTCAATAGTTCGCAACCAATCAACATTAAGCTCTGGAAGCTCCTCCTTACAACACGTCTGCCAATCAGATGTCCCTCCTACTTCGCGCCCATAGATAGAGTCTATAGCTACGACTAACGGTTCCTATGGAAAGCTTTTACAACTCCAGCACAGTAACTGTTTCGATTAGCAACATTCTGTGGTGAACTTCTAACCTCTGTGGTCACATAAGTGTTCCATGAACTGTTACTATTGTAACAGGCAGTAAGCAGTTTGGGGGTAGGGTGAAATGTACTGGCTGTACAGAAACCGTTATATTTACCCAAGATCCTAGACATGACAGAAAGGAAAGCAAAGAAACACAGAACACTGTGCAGCAGATTTACAAGCCCCTTGCGCCACTTTCACGTCACTTTTCCCATCTTAAAAGTGATGCAATAGTAGCGCAAGAAACTTGTAAATCTGACCCTATGCACATTACGAGCAAAAGAAGTACACAACTCTTTTAATTCTTTATCAATCACAATTATTCGGGCTGTAGATGTGGCTAAAGGCTAAAGGTCCTATAGGATATTGTATGGGGAAAACGCGTTTTGGGACCCCCTTTTTCTCTGCCCCCACTGGATGAATCACTGTGCAACTTTCAGGATAGGAGCGGACTGGAGCTGACCGTAAGTTTTGAAAATTTCACGAAGATTCGTCA
Organism: Lissotriton vulgaris; assembly: GCF_964263255.1. Lineage (NCBI taxonomy): Eukaryota > Metazoa > Chordata > Amphibia > Caudata > Salamandridae > Lissotriton > Lissotriton vulgaris. The sequence goes on along the minus strand of NC_141685.1, from coordinate 1,616,174,985 downwards.
ACCGGCGCCAAAGTTATTCCAAATAGAATGTTGCGGATTTCCTATGGAAATAGGTCCTAACTATAACTACCTACTGGCGACCGCCAATAGGTAATATATACACATATATATATACACGCACATATATACACACACACACACACACACATATATATATATATATATCCAATAACAGTTTTCGGCTCCTCCTAGAAAAACCGCCCTTCCTCTGGTGACGCGCACACACCGGCAGAGCCACGGCCAGCAAAAGTATTTTGGCACCATTAAAAATAATAGCACACTCTCTGTAGAAATAATAGTGATCAGCAGGTCTTTATTTCAATGTCGTAATGCATTTCAAGAGACTGGGCTCCCATCGGGCGTGATTGACTGTGTGACACCCTATGGGTGAGTAGAGCGGGGGATCAAAGTGAGAGGTCTGTGCTGCAAAGTGAGATGGTCTGGCCGCTGCGCCACAGCTGTGTGGAGAATACATTTTGGTGAGGGTGCGGGAGTTGGTGTTATATGGCCCTAAAATAGCGGGCCTAAGTTGTAAGTTATAGGGTGGCTCTAAAAAGAGCCCTTGTGTTTATTAGCTGGAGCTACATATAAGTGCGGATGCACAGCTTCAAGTTATTCAGGAAATCTTGGTTTCCCTGATCTGTGAAGTGTACTCCATCACTTCTGTATATAGTTGCCATATCAACACGTATGTTGTTGTAGATGGAGCCCATTTTGTGGTCTCTGAGGTATGCAGATACAGTTTTGTTTACTTTTTTTCTGAGATTTTTCAATCTGAGGACAAAATTGTTTGGACCATTTCCACTTCTGTCTTTGGCATATATTGGAATATACAAAGACAGTTTGAGGCAAAAGTAACATCAATTGTCCAAAGGTGTCCTTCATAAGCATTTCCAAACCTACCCAAGTCAATGTGCCTATGTCGTTTCCACCACAGTGCACAATCATGAGGTCAGGGTGTTGGAGATGCAAACAGGTTTTAACCAAAGGCACCAATTGGTGCCCCTTCAGTCCTCTCTGTCCAAACCAGTTAATGTCCACATTTTGTAAACCTAAGTCATAGTCAATGCGTCTCTGTTCTGCATACCTCTTGCATCAGAAAAGATAGCTATGTCCTACGATCCACACTAGCATTTTAAAGGTATGGTTGGAAGGTATGGAAAGATGTCTGTAGCTCATGCAGTTCCTTCGTAGAATAAGAGATATGTTTAAAGATGGAGAACTAGTTTCTTTTCGCATGCAAAACGGTACCTGATTGGGAGATGAAAAGCATTGTTTTTTACAAGTAGGGTGCACATTCGTTTTGTGGAAAAGTATCTTTGTGATTGGTTAGGAAAAAGCAGTTTGCATGTGGAGTACATATTATAGGATAAAATTTGCTCAACTCAACCACACTTGCTACTTGCATTTGGAAGGCACTGTTTGAACTTAAAACAATTGTGAACTTTTAACCTGCACGTGCCGTTAAATGTTCGAGAAAATGTTTCAAAAAATATTGTTCGGTTTAAAAAAAATGGATGAACTTTTAACCTCCACGTGTTGTAGAATGTTCTAGAAAGTGTGTTGATAGAATACGTTGCATTTCTGACTTCGATGTGTACTTGAATATTAAAAAAATTGTTTATATGGAAAAGTAGAAAGACAGTAATAGAGAGAAGTTTTTAAAGCTAAAAGAATTAAGGAACTATTGTAATTTGTTCTTGATTACCTACTGGCGGTCGCCAGTAGGTAGTTATCCCTGTTAACGGTCTGAAAGTGCGGTGTTGCTCAGAGTGGCATGGTGCTGATATGATATGGTGCTACTCTCAGGTATGAAACCGAGAGTCTAAACGATGAGGTCATTGCTGTAAAGTGATGTGGTCTGGTGTTTGCAGCATACGTGTGCAAGTAGTGTTAGTAGGCGTTTATCCTCTTGCGTGCTGATGACGAACTCAGTTTGTCATGCAGCACGGTGGGGCTGTGCTGATGACGAGCTGAGCTCCTCATGACCTCCGCAGAACGCCCACGCGGGGATAATTCCCCTGCTGTGCTGGGCGTTCCATTGAGCGTGCATGGCCATGACGAGCTCAGCTCGTCATCAGCACAGCGCCACCGTGCTGTATGATGAGCCAAGCTCGTCATCAGCACCGCAGCACCGCGTTCGGCCCACCTCCCCCGCGTTACGGGGGAATTAGCCCCACGGCGATGGGGTTAAAGGGTTAAACCATACAGGGAGTGGGAAGCGAACTACTGACCGCTACTGTGTGTTCATAGTATACTGGAAGCATGAAGCAAAAGTAGTTACGCCTACCGGTGTGAAGACTTGGGGATGAAATCAAGCTGATTGCTGTAAAGTGATGGGCTCTGGGCACTGTAGGATACTAGCCGCTGTAGTATAAGTGTGTAAGTAGTGTTAGTATGCGTTTATAGTATATAGGGAGTGGGAAGCGAACTACTCACCCCTACTGGTGTGAAGACTCGGGGATTAAACCGTGAGCTTAAATTGTGAGCTCATTGCTGTAAAGTGATGTGCTCTGGGCGCTGTAGCATACCTGTGGAAGAAGTGTTAGTTTACGTTTATACATTAAAGGGAGTGGGAAGCGAAAGACTTACCCCTCTCGGTCTCAAAACTCGTGGATGAAACCATGAGCTCATTGCTGTAAAGTCATGTGCTCTGTGTAGTATTAGAATGTAAGTCATAGTACAATGTTAGTATGTAATTCTACTCGAATCTAAGTATGTAATGTTAGAATGTAGGGCTGTCATGAGGGGAACCTTGCAGAATTTGTACACAGTGCTGGATTAGACGGTTGCTTTGCTGACTGCTCCTATTGGTGGTTGTTTCAGGTGTCTTGTTTTCTTGTAATAAATCTACTTATTGGATCCACTGCTGTCTGCCTCTTCACTACATAAATTTGACGATGAGCGGGAGAAGGCAAAAAGAAAGTACCACTCACCAATATTTCAAAATTGCTTGCGTTGTGCTGAAGACCCGTTTTCTTCGTGTAGCTGTTTCTACTCATGCCAGGGTCGTCGGCTCATTGAACTATGTCATCCGACTTCTGGTAGGATTTATATATTTAGGTTTTGCGCTTCCTCTGCTTCTTCACTACATTCTGGTCACTGTACTACATGTGTGTAAGTAGTGTTAGTATGCGTTTATACTAACAAATGCATCATGGTCCTAGGGAGGGCTACCTCTCAGACGCAGCTCATACAATGTCCCGGGGTGTGCATTCGCAGGACATTTGTGTTTGCTATTAGAGGGTGGTGCATGGCTTCCCCACCCTGTGATAGCAAATACTTGTTCGAGTACTTGAAGCGAGAGAAGGAAAACCTTGTATCGCTGTAATAGAGGGGATGCAGGTGGTAAAAATGGAGAGAAAGGAACAACAACAAAAAAGCGGGGTCTCACCCGTTCTTTTAAATGAGGCCCTGGTGGGTAATGTTCGGTGGCCAATCCAAGTATTATATTGCGGGGTCTCTGTAGGACTGGGGATCTTAATGTAACATGTAAATTAGGCGCGGAAGGGCCCAGAGACGTTTTGCAACCTAGGGGAGCACCACCTTTGGGCCAACTGAAGTCTGGGGATCACCACACTCCGGGTCTTTATTTAAATATGCATGGTGGGCCTCCGCAGTCCCTGAAGCCCTGGTGGTCCTAGGCAGTGCCTTACTTGTTCTGTAATCACACGGGCAGTACTTATGGTGTTATAAAGTGATACACTTATAGAACTCTTGCAGTTGTATAATTACCCAGGCTTTATTTGTCTAATAGTCAGTTAGATTATGTTTGGTAGGTGCACTCTAATATTGAATAATTTTGTCCTAAAAATCTTCTATAAACAGATGATTTTCACAATAAATAATAGACAAGTGTTGTCAGAAAAAGAAGACCTATACACTCAGGTATTTATTAAAAAGAAAAGTAACCTTTATTAAAACAAATAAATAGAACTGTAACTTTAGTAGAAGAAACAGTATAATAAAAAAAGTGGGTTGGACTCCATTGGAAGCAGCGTAGGAAACCTGCAAGACAAAAATGAAACATAAGTATGTGTGCTATGTGGAAGAGGAAACGAAAGGTTGTCCGAATGAAAGGACCATAGTTAGAATGGAAGGAAGGGGGAGTGGGTGGAAGGGAGAAGGGGAGGGAGAGTCAAAAGAAGAGAGGGAGGAGGAGACAGAGCGTCGGTCTATTGCCCCCAGCCCTTAGTGTTTACCCTCCCATCACTCATTTGTCTAGGACGCTGGGGTCCGCAAGAAAGAGTGTGGTTCAGCAAGTCCTTAAAATTAAATACATGAGGCCAGAGAATATGGGCCATATTATCTAGGAAGGGCGATAACATTATCGCGCTTTGGCGGCAGGAAACTGCCACTAAAGCGGCGATAAGGGGTTGATAATATGCCCTTGTGAATTCCCATAGAAGCCCAGGTTCTGGTGTGAGGCCCATTTGATTGTCAAGTTTGATACGGCTGTATCAGGCCTCATTGAACTATCTGAGATCTATAAACTGTAGATTACTTTTACTTTCATATTGGCCTCTTGGCCATTTGCCTTGGTTCAGGTCATTTCAGTCATCTTAGCCCTGAGTATATAGTAGCGAATGCCACGCGTCCTTCAGCCCCATGATATGTCTCTCTTTTAATCCAATCACTTTGGCTCAGGCTTTTCAGCCCTGAGTACATTGTAGCCAATGGCACGTGCCCTTCAGCCTCACAAGACGTTTCCTTTTTAATTCACTTTCAACCCACACTTTTATGTTTTATGGGACATGAATTCTTGATTCGCCAAAACTTTGGATTACTAACCTCTGGGGCCTTAAATACTACCATGGCCGTGGTGACAGTCCAACCTGGGATGAATTAAACTATGGTGTTTAGCGCTTGCGCGAAGACCATCATTAACCCATCTTTGGGGACTACATCCCCCATAACGCTCGCGCTAAGGTTAGCGCATGCGTGCCGCTTACAGTTCCAAGCACAACGGGGACTACATTACCCATTATTACCAACGCTACCGTATGCGTTGCATCACAAACGAAGATTGACTCTCGCGGACGCTTCCCCGTTACCGGTAAGCGCCCCTTGCAGGAACGCTACCCTGACATGTCCTCTTTTCGGATTTTCACTCAGAACGGGCTACCGCAATTTCCCCTTCTTGTCCCCTGTTTAGGGTACAGCTCACGGCTAACTTGGATGACCCTCGTTTAACCCACACACTGCAGACTTTTTGAAACTAGACATATGTTTCTCCTTTTTCCCACAGAGTTTATTGGCCCTGATGAGAATCCTGCCAACAGTGAGGATTCGAAACGCGTAGGGCTTTTTTGGTCTGCTGTTTAGGTCTTGGTGTTAAATGGAATTAGTGCATCTTGACTTTCTTTGTACACTCCAACTTTATTGATTGAAATGTGAACTGTATTAACAAAAAACATTTTTGTATCGAAGTGTATTGTTGTGAATTACATGAAAAGTTACTTATAACAGACTCAGTACTCACCCCACTGGTTTACATTATTTTCCCCAGTGGGTGTTGGGTATATTGTTTGATTGCTTGAATGTGAGACGTATGACTGTGAGATGTTTGAAAATTATGAATGATGGTTTGTATGAGGTGTTTTATCCCACTTTAGTGTCCTTCTTTTGATTGTTTCTTAATACATTGTGTTGTATTTTTGAACCCCATGATTAATTTAAAAGTGTGTTCAAACAAAACTTTTTCAAAATAAATTGCTATTCAGTAGCATACATATGTATTGAACTGTGGTCTTTACATCTGGAATTCATTTTGTTGGAACCAACTATCAGTATTGGCATTTCCCTTTTGTTATATACATTACGGTCCAGCAGGTCCTTAAAATTAGACCGATTTGACTGAATGAGGTCAGAGATCACATCATTACGCATGGCAACATCGCTTTTCGCACGTGCGCACTCAGGGTGATGCACCCCACCCCTCCCGCAGCATCGCGCTCAACAGGTGTCTGTAGGGCAGCGCTGCCCGTAGACTCAGGCCTACCTCATGGTACAACAGGTCTTTAAAATGAGACAGAGATGTGACTGAATGAGGTCAAAGATCACATCATAACACATGGCAATATCGCTAATTCGCATAAGCGCACTCTGGCTGATGCAGCCCACCCCTCCTGCAGCACCGTGCTCAAGAGGTGTCTGTAGGGCAGCACTGCCCACTGGCTCAGGCCTACAGTACGGTGCAGCAGGTCTTTGAAATGAGACAGAGATGAGACTGAATTAGGTCAGAGATCACATCATTGCGCACGGCAATATCGTTTGTTCGCACCTGCGTAGCCAGGCTGAAGCACCCCACCCCAACCGCCGCACCACGCTCAATAGGAGGCCCTGTGCACCTAGGCCGCTCTGCTTACCTGCTGTCATTGTTGTGTGAGAAAACACTATGGGCAGCAGTGCTCACAATTCAGATGGAGTGTTGATTGCAGGAGAGTGTACACCTCATGGATCCCTTTCATAGGCGTAGACGAAGGGCAGTAGGGCTCACAATTTAGAGCCCGTGTTGATTGCCAGGATGGTGTACACCTCATGGATCCATTTCTTTTTTTTAATGCGCATTGTGATATGCGGGGTGGATGCGGCATATCATTTGAGGTAGTGTGAAAGAAGAGGGACGTGTGGCTTCGTCGTTATCCTATTTATATGTACACAAAGTGGGCTGGGCTTGCGTACGCCAGGCCAGCGTAGGGGTGTGAATAATTATTCCGGTGACCTGGGCATTGTGTTCCTATCTGGCCAGGAGGGGTACTTATGTGTGTTTCTTTTGTAGTTTTGACCTTGCACAGTGTGCAATTTAGATTAGTGTAGCATGTGTCGGGAGGGGGGAAACTATGAGATGGCATGTGATCTAGGATGTGCAGTCTGCCCATGGCTGATAATACTCCTTAGAGCCACCAATACCCAGGCCGAAAGGCAGCACAATAATGTGCACACACCAGGGGCATTGTGTAACACATATTTGTTTTTTGATGGAACGTTTGAGATGCATGGCAATAACACGTGGAAGGCTAATGTACAGAGCATGAACATTGATCAAGATGATCGTTGCATGTTGTGTGTAGTATAAGATATGTGTATACAGGAAAACACTTTTCAAAAAAGATTCTAAGCAGAAGAGGTGTCTCTCATCAAACACTGTAGAGAGAATGAGTAAAATGGGTGGGGTCGTCCAACTGGGATATATGATGTTACAACGCGTACTTTTAGCACGCATACCATTACAACGGATTTTTTACAACGCAGGTCATTTTACAACGGATACCATTACAACGCAAAAAACTACAACGCACATACTATTACAACGCATACCATTACAACGTAAGTATAGGTAAGTATATGATAATAATATATAATTTTAAAATATGTTGTAAATATTTATTAATGTATTATTTAATTTAATTATTTGTTATATATTATTTATTTGAAATTATTAATTAAATTAATTTTAATTTTTTTATTTGTAAAAATAGGTTAAAAATACCCCTCTACCCCAAAACCAAAAACCCAGCCCTAAAACCTAAAAATACCCCTGTACCCCAAAACGCAAACCCAACCCTAAAACCTAAAAATACCCCTGTACCCCAAAACCCAAACCCACCCTAAAACCTAAAAATACCCCTGTACCCCAAAACCCAAACCCAAACCTAAAACCTAAAAATACCCCTGTACCCCAAAACCCAAACCCAGCCCTAAAACCTAAAAATACCCCTGTACCCCAAAACCCAAAGCCAGCCCTAATACCTAAAAATACCCCTGTACCCCAAAACCCAAACCCAGCCCTAAAACCTAAAAATACCCCTGTACCCCAAAACCCAAACCCAACCCTAAAACCTAAAAATACCCCTGTACCCCAAAACCCAAACCCAACCCTAAAACCTAAAAATACCCCTGTACCCCAAAACCCAAACCCAACCCTAAAACCTAAAAATACCCCTGTACCCCAAAACCCAAACCCAGCCCTAAAACCTAAAAATATCCCTGTACCCCAAAACCCAAAAACCTAAAAATACCCCTGTACCCCAAAACCCAAACCCAACCCTAAAACCTAAAAATACCCCTGTACTCCAAAACCCAAACCCAACCCTAAAACCTAAAAATACCCCTGTACCCCAAAACCCAATGTTTAGAAAAAAAGAAATACTTACCTATAATTATACTTACGATGTAATGGTATGCGTTGTAATAGTATGTGTGTTGTAGTGTAATGCGATGTAAAGGTATCCGTTGTAAAATGACCTGCGTTGTAATAGTATCCGTTGTAATGGTATGCGTTGTAAAAAATCCGTGGTAACAGTTGCATACCGTCCAACTGTTACAATGGGAAATGTTATGAACCAATCAAATGCTTTTTTTTAAGGTCACATGGCAATCGCGCACCAAGCGCGCAAGGAGGCCACACCGGACGTGATTTTCACAAAATATATTTATCATAATATAAGTGTATTACAGTTAGAAATATATAAATGTTTAAAATAATTTAGATTTTCGTGTGCTCTCATATACTGTTTAAAGTTATTTAGATATACTTTTGAGACAAAAAAAGGGACTGGCGTACCCGGCGCGATACTATACGTCTGTGACGTAAGACAGGGCCTGGCAGCGTGTACTCATCAAATACGCAAAGCGCAGAGGGCGCGACCCCATATGTACATGACGTAACACTTGGCTTGGTACTGCATACCCGTTGGATACCAAAGTAGCACCTGGGGCGACTTCATGCGTATATGATGTTACGCGGGACGCGGTGTCATAAACCCGTTGGATGTGAAATTTGCATTATTTACGAGTTTAGCAATATGGCGGATAGGATTTGTGTGGTGATTTATCTTGGTACGCTACCGGTATTGGAGCGCAGTCCCAACCCCCCCCCCCCAAAAAAAAAAAAAATTAGGAAGATATTAATCATTACATAATTATTGGAGCGCAGTCCCAACCCCCCCCCCCAAAAAAAAAAAAAATTAGGAAGATATTAATCATTACATAATTTTTAAAGTTAAAAAAAGAAGTATAATAGAGTTTCAAAATATTTAAAAATATAACAGAATAATATAGATTTTATAAACATTAAAATATGAAATTAACATTTAAAAAACCTTCACTGAAAAAAACCATAGGTTTTACAGACGTTATAGTTAGGAATTAGCATTTAAAAAACTTTTGAAATGCACAAAAAAACCATAGGGTAGTGGGCAGTTATAGTTAGTTGAACATTTGACTCATATAAAACCAGAGAAATTGGCCTGGTATAGTTAGTTGAGCTAACTATAACTCGTGCGCCGACAATGGAATGCTGATGATGTCACATATTACATCACTCATGACATGGTCAGTGACATCACTGATGACATCACTGATGACATCCCAAATGACATCAATGATGACGTCACTCATGACATCATCCACGTGACAATCTGATGCACATACTGATGCTCTAATATAAGCTTTGATACACCCATTCTAAAATGCTGACTACTATTTTTGAAAACCATACACAGAAAAATGCCATATACTACATAGCACTCACTATTTCCTAGGTCTACACATACACATCCAGTCATTTAGACATGTAAATACTCATCAATACAGGACTATAATATACACTCATACATCTATACATGCAGTCACACTCTGCCACTCATCCATAGGGTTACTCACACACCTAGTCAGTAATGCAAAGAATCAATAACATACCCATTTAATCATGTATACAGTTATACATACCAACTTCATTATTTTAGACATACCACATCACTTATTTATACAGATACTAACACATATTTCCTGTCTTATACAAACACTAATAGAAGCAGACACTTATGTATACATCCACTCTTGAAATAACTTAGTCTCAGGTATGCATATTTATATACTCCAACACTCACGTATAGTGGCTTAAAACATATGTAGTTAGTCACAGATATACCACTGAGACATTTATTCACTCACCTGCACACCCATAGACACACGAACTCTCCCATATAGCCCTTCCCAGATGCCCTTTTTAATCCATACAACCACTGAATCACCCACTCAGACATCTATGCACAGACGCATACACCCACCCACCCACACAGACTCTCAGGGACCCATACAGATACTCAGACAACAAATCAATAACATATATAGACACTCAGTTGCTTACACAGCAATGGAGAGACTAATACAGACTTTCACACAGTTTTAGTCACTAAGCCATGCATTCAGCAAGACATGTTCAATCACTCACTTATACAGTCAGTCATGCACCTAAAAAATATTTCCTGTAGGCACTTGTAAATGCATTCATTCTTCAATACACCTTGGCATATATATATATATATATATATATATATTCACAGAAAAAACCATAGGTTATAGACCATATATAGTTAGGAATTTGCATTTACAAAACCTTGAAAATTCACTGAAAAAACCATAGGTTATAGACCATATATAGTTAGGGATTAGCATTTAAAAAACCTTATTTTATTTGCACAAAACCATTGAAATTCCATATATAGTTAGTTGCACTAACTATATATCGCGGACCCGCAATCCACTGCTAATGATGTCACATATTACATCATTCATGACATGGTCAGTGACATCACTGATGACATCACTGATGACATCTCAAATGACATCACTGATGACATCACTGATGACATCTCAAATGACATCACTGATGACATCACTGACATCTCATTTGACATTACTGATTACATCACTGATGATATCATTTATGTGATAATACATCTTCAGACTCTAATATAACCTTAGATACACTCAGTGTAAACAGGCACTCACAGACTGTCACACATCCATGGAGTTACTCACACACCTAGTCAGTCATGCAAAGAATCAATCACACCTCCATTTCCTCAACTATACAGTTATACACACCTTACTTATTCAAACATATACTAACACATATTTACTCTCTTATACAATCCTTGATACAAGTTCACAATGATTCATACAGCCACTCTCACATTCACTGGCTCTTATGTTCAGTTATTTATATATGTCAACTCTCACATAGAGTGTGTTTTACATATGTACTTACTTTGACATGTAGAACTGAGATATCCATTCACTCACCAATATACTCATGCACACAGTCAACTGTCCATACAGCTGTTTCTACATGCACTTTTGAACCCATACACCTAGGGAATCAACTGTTCACACATCTATGCACAGAGTTATACACCTCCCAGCCACCCACACACATACTCAGTCTCCCCTACAAATACTTGGGCAACCATTCAATAACCCATATAGTTACTGATATAGCTACTGATTTAAACATGCAGCAGTTTACAGAAGAACATAAATAATGATTGCCAAATTAAGACACTTTAATCACTAACCCATGCACTCAGTGAGACACATTTAATCATTCTCTCATACAGTCAGTCATGCACCTACTAAATCCTTCATCCAGACACTTATACATCCACTCATTCTTCAATATGTAAGACATATTTTAACTTTACAGAAACATACAGTCACTGGGTGTTGTCATCAGTGATGTCATCAGTGATGTCATTTGAGATGTCATCAGTGATGTCATCAGTGATGTCACTGACCATGTCATGAATGATGTAATATGTGACATCATTAGCAGTGGATTGCGGGTCCGCGATATATAGTTAGTGCAACTAACTATATTTGGAATTTCAATGGTTTTGTGCAAATAAAATAAGGTTTTTAAAATGCTAATCCCTAACTATATATGGTCTATAACCTATGGTTTTTTCAGTGAATTTTCAAGGTTTTGTAAATGCAAATTCCTAACTATATATGGTCTATAACCTATGGTTTTTTCTGTGAATTTCATTGGTTTTTTAAAAGCTAATATCTATAGCTGTAAAATATATTCTTTATTAAGTGACGTATCACGTAGCCCGTGAGACGCCTCATGATGCATCGCATAACCGTGACGTATCGTCTCTGCAGCGCAAACCAAACCCAAAACGTAAGCGCGCCAGAACACGCTTAAAGATATATATATATTTTTTTAACCTTAATTAGACAAAATCCACACGTGCACATATCACAAACGTTCAAAAAACACAATATGTCGGACTCCCGTTACGCTGCCGGTTAGCTGCCCGGTTAACGTACCAGGAAGCACCTTTACCGCGAAAAATCGCAATTTTTTTTTTCTTTTGCCCCGCAGGGAACTTTAATAGCCCCCTCATCAATCCTAGGGGTTCAGGAGGGGTCTGCCTTACCCCTTTCATTCATTTACACCTTTTTTTTTCCACCTCTTGTCTCTCGATCCTACCGAGAGACAAGATGGCGGCCGCTCCGGACTGTTTACAATGTTGACAGCCAATCAGCTACTCCTCAGACTCCCGTTACACTGACGGTTAGCTTCCCGGTTAGCTGTCCGGTTAGCTGCCCGGTTCGCGTACCAAGACGCGTCTCTACGGCGAAAAAATCGGATTTTTTTTTTTTTTGGGCCCCGCGTGGCTTTATAATATCCCCCTCATCAATCCTATGGGGTCAGAAGGGGTCTACCTTGCCCTCTTTCCTTCATTTCCCCCTTTGTTTTGGTCTCCTCTTGTCTCTCGATCCTACCGAGAGACAAGATGGCGGCCGCTCCGGACTGTTTACAATGTTGACAGCCAATCAGCTACTCCTCAGACTCCCGTTACACTGCCAGTTAGCTTCCCGGTTAGCTGCCCGGTTCGCTTACCAAGACGCGTCTCTACGGCGAAAAAATCGGATTTTTTTTTTTTGGGGGGGCCCCGCGTGGCTCTATAATAACCCCCTCATCAATCCTAGGGGGTCAGAAGGGGTCTACCTTGCCCCCTTTCCTTCATTTCCCCCTTTGTTTTGGCCTCCTCTTGTCTCTCGATCCTACCGAGAGACAAGATGGCGGCCGCTCCGGACTGTTTAGAATGTTGACAGACACCGGAGAGCCAATCAGCTTCGCTTCGCAAAGTTCCGATACGCGAAAAGTTCGCTAACCGGAGCGCTACCCGGAGCGCTGTTACAGATATATATCTTGTTTTAAACGTTAATTTCTTAAAATCCACTGAAGCACATATATTGAGACCTAGCAAAGGCACATCGGGCTAACAGTCCCTACAATTTTGCCAAGTTTCGTGGAAATCCATTCAGCCGTTCGGGCTAAAAGTGAGGCCAACCGCCCTATGGAAATTAACATGGGAAAAACGCGTTTTGGGACCCCCCTTTTTTCTCGGCCCCCCCTTAACGAACCCCCCCCCCAAATTTCCAGGAGCTGCTCAGAAACAAAATGTGCCATTTTCCTGAAAATTTCAGCCAATTCCGTCCACAAACGCCAAAGTTATTAGGCATAGAATTTTCAAAAGTTCCATAGAGAAAAAATCCTAACTATATATACCTACTGGCTATCGCCAGTAGGTAATATATAGATATATATATATATAGATATATATATATATATATATCTATATATATATATATATATATATTACCTACTGGCGGTCGCCAGTAGGTAGTTATAGTTGGAATTATTTTCAATGCAAAATCTCAAAATTCTATTTGGAATAACTTTGGCGCCGGTTGACGAATCTGCCTGAAAACTTCCTCAAATTTGCCTCGCGGAGCTCCGGTCCTTCCTTGAAAGTTTCGGGGGGATTCGTCAAGCGGGGGCTGAGATAAAAGGGGGGGTCCCAAAACATGTTTTCCCCATGTTAATTTCCATAGGGCGGTCGAACTCACTTTTAGTCCGAACGGCTGAATGGATTTGCACCAAACTTGGCAAAATTGTAGGGACTGGTAGCCCGATGTGCCTTTGCTATGTCTCAAGATATGTGCTCCAGTGTATTTTGAGTAATTTAAGTTCAAAAAAATATATATATCTATGGCAGCGCCCCGGTACGCGCACCGGGGTGCGCCCCGGGCGCGACACGCGAGGTGCGCACAGAAATATGATTGGCTCTCGGGTGTCTGTAAACATTCGAAACAGTCTGGAGCGGCCGCCATCTTGTGTCTCGGTAGGATCGAGACACAAGAGGTGGCCAAAACAAAGGTGGAAATGACCATAAGGGGGCAGGGTAGACCCCCTCTGACCCCCTAGGTTTGATGTGGGGGCTATAAAAGGGCCCGCGGGGCAAAAAATAAAAAAAAATTTTCGTTTTCGCGGGGGAGCGCCCGGTACGCGCACCGGGGAGCGGACCGGGGAGCGTACCATGAGGAAAAAAGAATGACAGAGTTTTTTAAAAATGAAGCCTTTTTTTTATAAATTGGAGGTAGTTCTGAAAAGAACTGTTTTTTTTCTTCTTTTTGTTGTTTTATATTTTTTTATGTTTTTTGAACATTTTGTACTTTTTTTGGCTTTTCAAAACAGTTTTATATTTTTTTTGTATTTTTTTAGGGGGAGAAACAAAGAAATGGAATTGAAACAGGCTCAACTGGAGTAAAAAACAAAAAAAGAAAAAAATTACTTATTTTTGGGGCACTTGTGATTGTCACCTGCAAGGACGATGAGTTTTACGCTCTTTTCACCATAGGCGATAAGCTTGCCACATGCAGTACAAGTGATTTTAAAATCAGCAAATCGTTGCTGAATACAAGGCATCATCTCTGATGTTTCTGGCCCCGATGAAGTGGGTTTGTTTCTTTGGGAGGTGGTCCTTGATGACTGGGGGGGGTTACTGGCCAGTTCCCTGAGCTCTGCACGAGAATAGTTGTTAGGGTGCTTACGGATCATATGTCGAATCATGGTATTGTTACCAAAGGAATACTTTTTGTTTGGGTTGCCCCTTGAGAGTTGTTCCTTACAGATTAGGCAAGTTACCTTGGCCACATTCACTTTTTTCTTTCCCTCTGGGAGTGAAAAAAACTCCCATACAATGTGTGACTTGGGCTTGTATGGGGTATTTTGTTCAGGCAGCCATCTTCTCCCATCCTCCTCTTCCTCTTCCTCCTCCTCCTCTTCTTGACCACCAATGTACTGTTGTGGTGGTCCTCTTGGTGGTGGCGGTGGTGGTGGTGGTGCAGATGCTCCAGCTGATGCAGCTACAGTAGCCATTAGAAAGTACAAAATAGTTCTCTCTCTATCACTCCCCTTCTTCACCAACTCCACTGGTTACCGGTAAAGCAGCGTGTTAAATTTAACATATGTTGTACCATACATAAATGCCTGTTTGCCACTGGACCCAGATACTTAAAGGAAAAATGTGTTCCATACACCCCTGGACGTACTTTACGTTCCAGTAGCCACCAATTGCTTCAGGTTCCAAGGTTTAGAAGAGCCAGACAGGGAGGTCGGGCCCTTTCTTACAAAGGCCCTGTCTTTTGGAACTCCCTACCCCCTGTGCTGAAACAAATTACCAGCCTTGAATCCTTCAGGAAAAACCTAAAAACCTATCTCTTTACCCTGCCTTAGGTAAAACTTCTCTTATAAAACAGCTAAAAACTCTGATAGAGACTAACCAGTAGAAGCACAAGCACAGAGATATCCCTTCGGGAATTGAATCAGGCGCTATATAAGGAAATAAATAAATAAATAAATAAATTACTGAAACAGGTCTTCCTCATTCAAAGGACAAAGCCAGAATAAGGAAAAAAGGTGGGGTCTTTCATCATTTGGAAAAAAAAAAGGGCCTGAACCAATGAGAAGTGTTATTTTCAGGTCACAAGACCAGGGATTTCATCATTATGAAAGTAAAACTGTTCTGCACCAATTAAAAGTGTTATTTTCAGGTCACATGACGAAGCGCTGACGCGACGCGCCCACGGGCGTGCCCGCGGGCGCGCCCCGGGTCGCGTCGCGTAAGCGCGTCGGAAGTTTACGGTGCGCGATCGTATTCGCTCGAGTGCTTCCGGGTGCGCTTACGCCGTGCGTATCACGCGGACGCGGCTACGCGATACGTCACGATCATGTTTTCGTTCGCGACATTGGCGCTAACGGGACGCTTCCCGCTTCGCGCACCGGAGCGCTTCAAACGACTACACTCTCCGGGGCGTTCACCGGGGCGCGCCCCGGGAGCGCTCCAGGGTAAAAAAAAAAAAAATTACAAAAAAAATAAAATTGTTTAAAATACAAATAAAATATAGGATTCATTCATTTTGAAAAATATTACATTTCATAGCTATAGACATTTGCTATTAACCAAATTTTGAAATTCAAAGAAAAAAACATAGGTTTGGGGCCTTATATATAGTTAGGAATTAGCATTTAAAAAACCTATGAAATTCACTGAAAAAACCATAGGTTTCACACCAGTTATAGTTAGGAATTAGCATATAAAAAACCTATTAAATTCACTGAAAAAACCATAGGTTTCACACCAGTTATAGTTAGCTGCAAATGTTACTGACATAAAACCATTGAAATTCCACGTTATAGTTAGTTGGACTCACTATAACTTGCGCGTGTAATGCACTGCTGATGACGTCACATATTACATCACTCATGACATGGTCAGTGACATCACTCATGACATCCCTGATGACACCATCCAGTGAATGTGTGTCTTTCTGAAAAATAAGTATGTTTTATATATGTATATGTAAAGGTAGATGGAAGAATAAATGCTTAAATAAGTTTCTAAATGGATGTTTTAAAAAAAAATTGATTGGTTAACTGGCTTATTAAGTGTATCTTAGTGAATACATATATTAGCGAGTAATGTTTAAATATTTAAATATATGTATCAGTGTTTCACTTTGTGTATAAGTGGCTGCATGGGTTGGTGAGTACCTACATGTGTGTGTATATGGGTTATTAGATGTTTATTTTAGTATCAGTATGAGTGTCTGTATGGTTTGGTGGGGGCATTACTTAGCACATAGATGCATCAATGACTGACTCACTGTTTGTATGTGTTTTGAAGACAGCATATGTGTAGGATTGTAAGGGTTGATGAGTGTCTATATGTGTGTGTTAGCGAGTGAATAACTGTCTCACTAGTGTCTTTATCAGTAACGACATATGTTTTAATCTAGTATATGTGAGTATTGATGTTTATAAGTGAGTATATGTGAGAGTGAGAGATTGTAAGAGTTCCCGTTTAAATAAGTATATGTTTCTATAAGTGTTTGTTTAAGAGAGTAAGTATGTGTAAGTTTCCTTAGAAGTAAGGTGGTAGTGTGTGTATAGTTGTATATGCAAATAAATGGATGTTCAATAGTTTATTTGCATGTGTGAGTATGTGTGTGAGTAACTTTTGGATGACTGTCGATGTGTTACAGGATGTATAGGTGTATCACTACATATGATGAGTGAGTATATGTATGAGTGACTACATAGAACTGTTGGTGAATTAGTGGATGTGTATATAAATGGTGGAATTACTGAATTGTTTGTTGTAACTGGTATGGGTATCTCCTTTTTTTTGAAAATTTTAGTTTCTATTTTTGAATATGTGTTTCAAGGGTTACAGTGAAAGGAGGTCTGTCACTCTGTCACGAGGATGGTGTCATCAGTGATGTCATGAGTGATGTCACTGACCATGTCATGAGTGATGTAATATGTGACGTCATCAGCAGTGCATTACACGTGCAAGTTATAGGGAGTCCAACCAACTATAACATGGAATTTCAATGGTTTTATGTCAGTAAAATTTGCAGCTAACTATAACTGGTGTGAAACCTATGGTTTTTTCAGTGAATTTAATAGGTTTTTTATATGCTAATTCCTAACTATAACTAATGTGAAACTTATGGTTTTTTTCAGTGAATATATATATATATATATATATATATATATATATATATATATATATATATATAAAACATATTTAAACTTTACAGAAACACACATTCACTGGATGATGTCATGAGTGATGTCATGAGTGATGTCATTTGAGATGTCATCAGTGATGTCACTGAGCATGTCATGAGTGATGTAATATGTGACATCATCAGCAGTGCATAGTGGGCGCGCGAGTTATAGTTAGAACAACTAACTATAACAGGCGAATTTCTCTGGTTTTATATGGGTCAAATGTTCAATGCTAATTCCTAACTATACCGTCTGTAAAACCTAGTGTTTTTTTCAGTGAATATATATATATATATATATATATATATATATATATATATATATATATATATATATATATATATATATATATATATATATATATATATATGTAAGTGTCTCCAATCGGCATTTCCCCTTGTGTGGCCTCTGCTCTTTCCAGCAAGAAGGAGATATTTTGGGATATTGTTTTTCACATCGGCCAGTGACGTGATTCAGAGGCCCCCACTCCACAAGCAGGCCCGGACCTCGCTGGCTCTGCTGCTGCTGCAGCGCTTAATGGTTCCAAGGTATTGGATGGCCTGAGCCCGCCTCGGACTGTGGGATGAGACAGGGCAGTCATGGGGTTATTAACCCCATGCAGGGCGATGTGCACTGTCACTGCTGCCCCCGCCGGAAGGAATCCTGTTGTCTGAGGCTGGAGAGGTGAGGGGACCCGAGGAGGCGCACTGTTTGAACAAGCAGGAAAATAAGTTTCTGTACAGGACTGTGTGACACCCTGCACCCCCGCATAACCACTCGGCGGAAAAGACACCCCATGCACTATTTTCCTGGTTTCACCTTATTGGATTCTGGGTCGTGTAGTTCACCAGAGCATCGTGAACTGCAACAGGTGTGCTCACAAACTGGGGGCGGAGCGGACTTACTTAAGAATTAGGCAGGACTATCAATCACTTTGCGACATACCTCCTGGACACTTGGGCGCTGAGGAAGGCATATTTCATGCCGAAATACATTCGCCATACCAACCTTAAATAAAGTGTCTCCAATCGGTATTTCCCCTCGTGTGGCCTCTGCTCTTTCCAGCAAGAAGGAGATATTTTGAGATAATTTCAGCCATTAACAGCTCAACTGAGAACATTTCAAAGTACATTGACTTTTTCTTGCAGGAATGGGTACAAAGCTTGACTTCTTTTGTTCAAGACACTACAGATTTTGTTCATAAATTGGAAGAAGTGTCCTGGAATTCTGAGTGTTTACTAATGACCCTTGATGCCACCTCATTGTATACGTCAATTAGACATTGTGACGGGTGAAACAATACTTAAGTAAACACCCAATAAACTTTTCAAACCATAACAAGATGATTTTAACCATGTTACAAATTTGTTTAGAGCAAAACTTTTTTTTGTTCAACAATCAGGTATTTCAACAAATTAGGGGTGTGGCTATGGCGGCCTGCTTCTCCCCCAGCTTTGCATGTTTACACATGGGGCTGTGGGAGGAGCGGGTCCTCATGGGCCGACATCAGTCCATCATGAAGGAACATGTTGTATTATACCTGAGATATATTGATGACTTGTTTATGGTTTGGAGGGGCTCACAAAGTGAGGCTGAGACTTTTGTAAATGATCTAAATGATAACAACTTGAATTTGCAATTCACATCTGTCATCAGTGCACAGTCAGTATGTTTTCTTGACGTGGAGGTTTATGTGGAAGATACTGGTTTAGCCACAAAGTTACATAGAAAACCAACGGCGGGCAACACTGTCTTGCATGCGGCTAGCCAACATCCGCATCAGCTGATACGCAGTATCCCCTACGGGGAGATGCTGCGCATCAGAAGAATTTGCAGTTCTGATTTGGAATGCATTAATGCCCAGGAAGCCAGCAAAATGCGAATTTTGGAGAGGGGTTATTCTGAAGATATACTCAATAAAGCCATAAAACGTACAAAAAACTTCACAAGACAGCAGGCTTTAATGTCCAAAAACGCTGATGTCAAATCCAAGACCACACAACCACAAATTCAGTCAAGGGTCATTTTAACAGGCAGCACTCTGAGATCAGAAAAATCTTTTACAGAAATTGGGATCTGGTTAAAGGAGATCCTGTAATAGGGAGTCAGGTTGCCAATAAACCTGAACTGACTTTCAGAAAATCTCCCTCTATGGGTAGTGTTTTAGTTAGCAACAGCCCTGAAGTATCCATCTCTAGCACATGGATGGCAGTGAGTCGAGGTTTTAAAAAAATGTCCAACATGTAAAGCTTGCCGTTATGGCTGTAACAAAACCCACTATACCAGCCCATTCAAAAGTGAACTAGTACCCATCAATAAGAAATTAACGTGCTAAACTGACTATGCGGTCTATGTGCTGCAGTGTCCATGTTGCTTAAGATATGTGGGCAGCACCCATCTGCCCGCCCACAAACAGATCCTGCAGCACATTAGAGCCATTTTAGGAAAAGATCAGGCTTATCCAGTGGCACGTCACTTCGAGTTGAAACACAACAGCGACCCCAAGTATCTCCAATATTTTTTAATTGATACTATATTGCCTTTGAAACGTGGAGGAGACAGGGAAGCTAGGCTGCGTCTCCTCGAGACTCGTTACATATTGGAATTGTACAGCATGAACCCTGGGGGACTAAACGCCACTGATGATTTATATACCTGTCTTTAGTTTTGCACTCAAATGCCTGATTCTTTTTAGTAGGATTGCAGTTTGCCATATTATGATGTCTGGAATGAGTGTCACTGTAGAAATGATTTAACAACTAGGAGAATGTGACACCTTTATTCCCTGATTTTAATATGCACAGTTTTATTATAATTTTATTATATGTTTACACTATATCAGCACTGTAGGGTTTTATGGTTATCTTGCACTGGCACTAAAAGCTATTTATTTATGCCTACAGCAATATAAGGAGGCTATTTAATGAGAATTCCAACAAAGGGTTTTTTAGTAGTTGGTTCAACAAATACACGGGCCCACATGGGCTGTATGATGATGGAAACATGGAATACCCTTTAATAGAGGGAAATGAGATGAAATAATGTATAAATACTGATTTCATGGGTTTCTTTTGACATTGTGATTTTTGTATGAATATTTATATATAGATATTTATATATTTATTAGGTAACATGTAAATAACCTCTTATATATTTTGTACATATTTATATAATGTTTTTGCAGAGGATATTTTTGTATTACATTTGACAATTGATTTTAGACACTATGTCTTTTATTTTTTCGAATGTCATGAAATGTAAAAGTATTTCTTCTGTTTCCATTGAACGTTGAAAATCAATTAAGAAGCCTTTTCCCGCACTCTTGCACTTTAAATACCCTCCCCTTTGTCGATAACATGTCATGTGATCAAGCCTCTTGGAGGAGGCGAAACGCGTCATGGCGGACTACTGGGCGATGATATTTGCACAATAAAGCACAGAGAATTGCACCAGTTCATGGGTCCTCTCATCGTCATTTTCTTGAAAAGGGGAAACGTTTTAAGTGGCGAGAACTTTGCAATATATATTTATATATGTTGTTGCAAACACGTCGAGTATGAAGAGAGAGAGACCATGAACATCAAGTCATTGATGGACTAATAAGGGTACACCAGTCAGAGAGAAAGATGGGCCAAGAAAAAATCCTAGACTTTAACTCAACGTCTCCTTATGGCTAACAAACTGTGGTTCACAGGTTGACTCACACAAATCTTCTGATGGAAGCTTACTCTACCTGGCTTTGTGAAGATGGCCAGAGAGAAGCTTTGTCTCATCTCTGGAAGCAGTGAATGATAGGTCTGAACAGAGACTTTACAGAGAGTAGAGGAACACATTTTATTTTCAGAAGACCAACTCAATGAAAAACAGCGAGAGGACAATATTTTTAATTCTAACTTTTTTTACAAGTCGCAACAGTTTATTTGTTTCTCTTACAAGTTAAATATTACACATAGCTGTGGTAAGGTATACAGAAGGCAGGCGCTGTGAATGGAGAAGAGGGCAGCGGCGGCACAATACTTCTGCAAGCAAAAGTAAATCAAGTATTGTGATGCAGAGTGAGAAGAAAAGACTCATGTCACTGGGATCTCCTGGGGTATTGGTACAGCATGGAGGACAGTGGGGATGCTCTGTTTATGCAACAGTCTCCTTGGCACAAACCTGCACTACATTTAGTGACTCCTTCCCTCATCGCTCAACTAAACCTCCGGACCAATTACATGCATGCATCTCTCTGCTGCAGGGCTTTGCCTGTGCTGTGTGTCTCATAGAAATAGAAGTTGCACATGCCCGTTTATTTGCATGTAGATCTGGCTGGCCAGTTTTAAAATCCAGCAGGCTGAAAAGCCTTGAATAGCACTATGAGTAATTATTATACCATTCAGATCATTAGAAATTACTGGATTTACAGACATTTAAAATGAATCAATCAAAGCTCTGTTGTGGCCTGAATCGACAGAGTGGTGCATTGGCATGACATGCAAAGTAGCTTGGCTAGCTACTTTCGATCCGCTTACACAGACATAGAGGAGAACAGCTGGTTCCCCATGAGGACACTCTCATTAGTCTGCAGCAAGGCATCCATTTTGGAATTGCTTTATGCTTGGGGTTTCTAGAAAATCACCCAGAAGCATGGGTCACTGCCCTTGATTGAAGCTAAAACTTTACTTCTGAAATTACCATGTTTGGGATTTCATTGGGAACCTATTTTTGCAGATTTTTAAACACAATATTGCGAGAAACGAAAGTTCACAAGCAAACATAATGCCTAGAGTACCACTAATCACCTTACCCATGTTGAATCTGACTGGTTTAAACCATCTGACACCCTCCCCTAGGAAGCCAGAAAGAGCTGCATTCCACTGGCCCATTGAATGTTACATATTAAAACAATAAATATGTGCCTATAAATCAGATCTGTTGTTGGTACAAGTGAAACAAAGGTCGGCTTTGGCCACTGAATCTAACTCTGAGCCTCTGAGGCTGCAGAATATTGGCTACATGTAAATATTGCCACGAGCACAGAATTGTAAGTGGATCAGGAAACATCAAGGATGAGGCCTGTCACTGCCCAGGTGACAGGCGCTTATGAACCTTGCAAGGTGCAGTGAAAAAAAGGCCACACTAACATTGCCAAGGTATTGGATCTGAGCAGGAGCCACCACATTGTACCAATGCCAAATGCTGCTACCCACTGACTTTGCATGCGAAATCAAGGCCAGATTGTACTACCATGAAACACCTCAACCGTGTGTGTGTGGGTGTCATCCAGGTCACATTTCACCTCTGCCTAAAGCTCCTACCCATTGATGGTTCAGGAATCTGCAGGTCTTAACTTTATCGGCCCTTGGTAGCGTAGGGATAGCAAAGTCATAGTTTATCACAACCAACATATTTTTTCCTTAATATGTTTAAACATATCTTCATCAGAAGTGAAGGTGAACTGTCACCCTCTTAATTAAAATAATGACTATTGAGTTCATTCAATGATGCGTCTCAACATCTTATCCCCCTTTTATTTAGGGTTAGAGCAACAGATTTTGTTGCATGCACTTCTTATCTATTTTTTATATATTGTGGGATGATTAAACAAGGCTAGATCTATGTCTGCTTGAAGCAATCTGTGATCCTCAAATGAACCAGAGGAATGTGTGAGAGTCTGTCCGCTGCCAAACAAGCAATGGTACTGTGATGCAGAGCACTGGTATGATCAAACTGCATCCCACCCAAGAGCATCTCTGACACCACTTTGGCCGAAAAGTAGATTTTGAAAGCCCCACTACCTTACAAGACAAATATAATACATCATTCAGGCAGTACAAGTGGAGCAGATTCTACTGCCAGTGAGTAAGATCTCTGGTGTACAGTGTATCTACAAACAGAGATAAGACCAATCATACTTCTGCCTCAGCAAACCTCAGAACTAGCCCTGGAGCGGTATATCAGACATGTTTGACACAAATCTTGACCAATGGGATCACTAACTACCCGTTGAGCAGTAGAATGCAATCACGTATTTATTGCTGTACAGAGATCCTTTGGATGTCACACCTTGTGACAAAGGGCGAAACAAGTGAAACCACTGCCAGAGATATGCCCGTAATAGGTCCTTGATGTGCAAGGATGAGGGATAAAGAAGCTTAGCGGAAACTAAGAGTGCCTGCCAGGAGAGACATTTGTCACTGACCTGATGCCTGGGGGAGAGGTGTCCTTTCAGTGGTAACTTTCCCTTATGCACAAAACCCACAAATACTCTAATCTTTTAATGTGGATTAGGGGCATTACCATGCACTTGCTTACAGTGATATACAGCATACTTGCATTGTTTACATCTTTAAGAAGTGTCTTCTTCATAATGTTATAATGTTCATTTGATGAACATCAAGTCAAACGCCTAGAAATGGTTGGTGGTGCTCGTTTATCTTAGAAGCTGCTGAAAGATTTACCGCTCTTGGTGAGAAACTGTGAAATGCCTGATGACATTGAATGGGTGTGACAGCAATGAGCAGGCTGAAGCTGGAGGCCGCCATCACTGCGATGATGGATTGGGCACTGCTAGTGGAGGCTCAATGAGAAGAAGAGAGCCCACGTCCTTTGACCTCAGTCTGCCCGTGTTTAAAACCTTGAAGGTAGTGCTGTTGCTACTGTCAGCACCACATCCTACCCTGTTCTATCACACCAAGCCTCCTTTCGGTGGTGCCTTAGCTGAGTTTCAGACTCTGTCTGCATGCCTCTCTGTTTCTCTCGGAAGAGAGATTCCATGATCTATGCTCCATGTTACACTCACTCACTCACTTGCACTCATTCATTCACTCACAAATCTACTTTTATTCTTGTCACACATGGACACCTTATGTTTAATGTCTGTTTACACTGGATGTCTCTTTCTTCCCATATAGTTTAATACACACTCTTCCACCTACCTATCTCCATCTCTCTTTGACTTCTCTCTACAAATCTCTCTCTGTATTTGCCACTGTCAGAATATCTACCTCACATCTTAAACACTGAGCCTTCTAACCCGTCTTTTTATCCCTAGATATTATTCATGTCTGTAATACGACCACACCGTTGATCAAATATTGTAACTTTTTAAGTCCATCCCTATTTACGTCCTATATCTCCACTTCAGTTGCTTGCCTCCTCTGTCTATATCTCTTTTCTTCGGGTCCAAATCCCATTCTTACTTTTTCTATCCCCAGCTCTTGATATCTCTTCCCATTTATCATCATTTATTTTCTAACCCTTCACCCTTTCTTTGTACATTTTGTATTTTTGGTAGAAAGTAATGGTGAGGTAGACAATTTTTGGTCACATTGTGTCCCATTTTCACCTCTATCGCAAATGCTTTACACTGTCACAAATGCATAGATGCATCTCTGTCATTTTCACAGTTACATACATACATTTTTGACATGTTCACATGTAAATATACAGACATATATTTCACCTGACTGGTGTTTGTTAACATTGCAGATATGTATGCTTGTAAACGTGACTATTTTAACATTAATGTTTTCAATACTTTCATACATAAAAATGTATTAAAATAGTCACATTCCGATACATACCTGTCTATCATGATCACAGCTACATGCACACTTTCATGTGCGGAATAATCATAGCTTCATACATGCATACATGGTTGACATGACCACATCAACTTATAAACATGATTGGCGTTATCACAGATACATACACATACATGAATTGGTAGCAGATACATATGTGTCCTACATGAATACTCATGTATATTCATGTGAGCCATGATCAGTTACACACATCAAAGTCTGACACCGTTTTCTTCTTACATTCATGTGTATGAGACTTGCTGGTTTCAGCTATATACTTAAACATTTGTCTGCCATTCACACAGGTACGTGCATACAGGCTTGCCATAGTTATAGTTACATATATCAATGCCTGACATGTTCATATCTAAGTGCATACACAAATGCCTGATAAGATCATGGTGACCTACATGCATGCATGAATGACATACCTATACCTACATATATTCATTTCTGACATGCACAGTTAAATTAAGAGTGTGGTTACTTGCCACATATATGTTTCACAGTGGTACAATTACAGTGATATGCGTACCACATAACCATAGTAGCCTATATCTATGCACGACTGATAAATGACAGGTAAATATAAATCGAAACACACTCAGACAAACACATATGTGCATGTGTGCTTCCATTTAAAGTATTTGCACACACATACATATCATTCATGGTCACAGTTACATGCAACTCTTGCAATACAATCTTATTAAATCTATTACAATCTCTAAATAAATATATACAGGACTTACATGGATATTGCAACACACATGCAAACATGTTTACTATAGTAACACAAAATATGTAAATGGTGGTGATACTGTGACAATGTCATACTCACATGCATAACATAGCCACAGTTATCATAAAACATGCATATGTGAGGTTACAACACCTTACATGCAGACACACATCTGTGTCTTATGTGGTCACAGTAACATATACCCATCTGGCATGGCCACAGTTATACATATAAATGTCTGGAATGGTTACGACCCATACATACATTTCTGACATGGTCACAGTTACATTCATGTCTGACTTGGTTACATTTACATACATTCACTTCTAGCACGGTCAGAGTCACATACATGTAAGTGTGTTTTTCATGGTCACAGATTTAGACACTGATGTCTGGGATGGTCACAGTTATTCAAGCATGCCTGACTCCATCACTGTTACATATTCACATCTGATGGAGGGTCACATTTACAAACATACATGACATGGCCAGAATTACATACCTAGATGTATACATTTCTGACATGATCACGGTTACATGCATGCCTGATTTTGGAACAATAATATTCATTTTCTTCTGGCATGGTTTAAGTTACTTACATACTTGCATGGCTGACATTGTCAGAGTTGCATACACTCGTCTGAGGTGGATACAGTTACATAGATGGTAAACATGTTCGTAGTGTCACATATAGCTCTGAATAGATTAAATGTAAATATGTGTATCGTATGGTTACCGTAATATACATTGATTCATGGGCCCAGTAACATATGTGTGTGTGATGGGGGGTCACCATTATATACATGCATATAAGTCTGATATGGTCATGTTTACATACATTCTTTTGTTACATGGTCGTTGTCCCACATATGCGCATCAGTGACATTGCCACTGTTATGTGCATACAGGTCTTACGTGTTGTCAGTTACATACATACATGCAACTCACACACATGGATGACATGACCTCAATTATGTGCATGCATGTCCAACGCAGATACTGATACACCTAGTCATAGCTACATACCTGTTTGTGGTTACAGTGAATACCAGCATAGATGTCTCACATGATAACAACAACTTATTTACATGCCTGACATTATCACAGTTACATAGATGCCTGGCATGGTTATAGGCGGACATGGGCACAGTTGAATACACACCTGACATGCTACAGACATGTTTTTATGTCTGATCGTCACACTTACAGTAACATGGGCAACATCACAAATATATGTATTCCATGATGACAGTTACCTTCATACATCTGTGACATGGTAAGATGCACAAACCTGTTCCAGCCACATGCGTACACTCATGTATATGTTCATCATTGTCTCAGTTACAACCACACATCTGACATCAATTCTTTTAAATACATTCATTCCTGATACTCTCACAGGTAATTACAGACGCACTCTCAAGGCCTGCCTGTTATACAGAACAGAGCGTATCTTCCCATGTAACAAGCCCTTCTCATTCCCTACACTCATTGAATTTCTAGGTAAATCTCTGCAGACAGCGCTGGGTGAAATATCTCAGTTTGTACTAGTCTGTAGGCGGGTTCCACATCTCCCACCAAAGCAGCCCCTTTAGCCACTCGCCCTTCTTGGTTCTACAGTCAGTCAGATGGTGGTACACACAGATGGCCAGGGGAGTATTCCACAGCTATTACACGTTTAAAATTATTAGGCAATGTATTAGCACATCACTCAGGAAAGGTTTGTCACCTTCCAAGTACAAATGAGTCCAAAGTGAACCCTGAAGAAGGCATTATGAACTCTTGGCCAAGGAACAGTAATGCCTGGCTGGCAATAAACAAGCCTGCGCCATCACTCAAAACTAAGACCAGTCTAAATAATGCTATGAGGCCTGTCTATAACACAGTACAGTGGTAATCTGTTACAGTCACTGGGGCAGAGACAAGTTATACATAAAGGATGTTGCTGCAAGGAGCAAAATGGGGGACACATCTTTGGTCAATCTCATCCAACACCCTCTATCTCTACCTGAAACGTTATATGAGGGAACCTGGACACATGTTTTCTTCTTATCTGCAGGCCACACTCTGGCCCTGATGGAACCAGGGCCTGGGTGATTCTGTGTGGAGCCTTATTTCTCTGCTTCGTTTGTGCTGTCTCCTCCCCCACAGCCTTTGACCAGGTAAAAGGTGAAAGACACCCACACATGCCTCGAACTGCAGCGAGTCCTCTTTCCCTCACTGGTGGCCCCTGAGGCAGTTGCACAGATTTTTATGAGTGAATTAAAATGCCAAGGATTGCACCAGCAACCAGAAAGTCTATAAAAACAGACATGCAGCCGGCTGTTCCTTCTACTGCAGATGACACAGGGTGATGCTATTCCATTTGATTTTCAAAGGATCAGCACTTCCCGCCATGTTCTCCTCAGCCAGTTAATAGATACAGCGCCCTTTTTCCTGAAGTCTTTCTTCTATGCAGAAATCAGTCATGATTGTTCTGGCCCCTTCACATTCTTCTGCTTTTTGTGTTGATCTAGATGACACCATTTCAGTGCGCACTTTCGATCCCCAGAATATTTTGTGGCAAGGGTCGTTCCTTCTGAAGAGGCGAGCCCAACGCCCTGAAACACTCTGCAAAATAACATTCAAGAACCTACGAACGCTAACATCATCTTTCTTGCATGGTTGCGAGGACAGGACCTGAGCTCTGTAATAATTGCAAAAGACGCAGTGGTTTTCCCAGATGGGGTGAGAGGCAACAGCCAAGAACGAACAGATTCAAAGAAATCCCAAGAAAAAAATAAATCTAGTCTATCACTTTCAGCCTAAATAAAGGACACTCTGTCCTCGGGAAACTATGTGAATCGAGCCCAAAGTTTCATGGCCACCAGAAGCACTTTCATGAAGTCCAGAGTTGAGAGGCAAGAGTAGAGTGGAGGCAGCAAGGATTCTCGGGATACCGGGGTTGGAGTAGAGTCCATGGAGTGATGTTTGCAGGGGTGCTCAGCCACAGTGGGGAAGAATGTGATCAGTTTCCTCGGTATGTTTGGTGATATGTTGATGGGTGTCCTGGTACCTCTCTCCCTTCCCAAAAAGTGTAAGAGCCATGGAAAAGAAGAGGGAAGTCTTGATGGTTCCTTCAAGGCGACTGGTGTTGGGCCTTCAAGGAGGCAATCTTACTCCAGATAGATGTCCTCTGTGGGACACGCGTACTCCAGATGCTCCTGGAAATATTCCTGGAAGGCTCGGCTGGGAAGAAAACACAATGGTGTTACTTTTATAAACTCAGTTACCTAGGACAGTCATAAGTACAGGTAATATTTGGTAAAATAGTTAGTAGTGTGTATTTGGTCTGTTGGCCTGCAGTGCTCAGTCATCCACATTGTGCTACCAATAAAGTATTACACGTATTAGCTCATTTTTTATTGTTGTGATGCAAGCCATGATTGGTAAAGTTCCAGAGGAGGGTACAAAATACAATTATATTAGTTCTATACACAAAGACCTACACTGGCCCCAGCTAGAATTCACATTAAGTTGTTTTTGCATGGTAAACAGACATACACAAGCAAAGTCTACACAACCTATTAAACCTCCTGACTATCTCCACCTTAGGCCACAGAAAATCTTTCTCAGGTGCTGGTACCGCAGCGTGAAACTCTCTGGCACCGGAATTGAGAAAGATACACACCACCTTCAAGAAGCATCTCAAGACCCATCTTTTCAAACATTTCTTGGGGTTGTCCATTGTCTTGAACCTTCCCTATCCCATTCAACTGAATCTGCTCTCTTTGAATTAATTGTTTAAGCCAATTTTCTAACACACCGGTTAACGCTTCTTAAACCTTTGCATTGGCACCAGGAAGCATTGAGAGCTTCGTTAACTTCATTCTCTGATCTGTGTGCCCCTTATGTAATGTGGACTGTCTTGAATATAACTACACTACTCAGATATCCAATTAAATTGTAGAGCGTCCTCATACTACATGGCTTCCGTGCTGTATAAACAAATTCAAATAAAAGGTATAACTAATGCATGCTTTGAGATTAAATTACTCTTTACACATTAAACCCTCCACGAGGCCTATGGTAAAGATAAGATAGCTGGTATGGGCAAATAATAGGAAAGTACCAGATTTCAGTTCCAAGAGAGGACAAGAAGTTTGGAAACCCACCAAACTGAGGGGCCCATTAGGATGGCGGGCGGATCGCCCCAGCCAGGCTGGCAGTAGCCACCGCCGGCTTGGCGGGGGCGATCCGCCCGCCATCCTTGCTCTGAACACCCCCGCCATATTAGGATGGCGGGCTGCAAAGTCCACCCGCAATCCTAATGGGGGGCTGAGTATTTTTTGTCATCTCACATATCAGAGTATTAAATTATTTTGACCAATTTCTTTTTTCCTAGCCCAGAAACGTACATTCATCTTTGATCCTTTTTAAAACCTCATGACACAGTGACCCATGACAACTTACTAGTTGAATTAGCAACAGGACGTTCATCCATACAATAAAATGAAATGTGGATAATCACCTTAATAATAGCCATAGCAATCTCACTCATCCCAAACACCTAGGACCTCACAAGCTGCTTAAAAATCATCAGTTGCGGAAACTCGCCTCACTACCACCACTAGAACCGTACTCTGAAGAATTGATTCGGTCTTTGTTCTGTTCCCTTGTGTACGTTTAATAAAGGTTATTACATGCCAACAAAGTGGCCATGAAAACATCAAGTTACAAGACCTGAAAATCAAAAATGTAGAAAAAAATTCCTTTGAACTGACCGTAAAAAGGTTTCTAGAGAGCTTCTGGACATTGATTTAACATTTCATCAAGTTAAATACGATCTTCAAAAAATGTATCCAATCTTACACTAAAATATAGTCATCATATTTAATATATATATATATATATATATATATATATATATATATATATATATATATATATATATATATATATATATTTTTTTTCTCTTTTCAAAAACAGCCTCCGAGCTATGGAGCCCCCGACCCTGCAGGGCGGCCTCTGACAACGGGCACGGAGCAGCCCGTCAATTCAACAACACACCACAAAGAGGCCCAGTACTGTTTTTTAAATCAATTACTGGAGCATGACCCACGCGCCACTGTAAGCCCATTGAGGATCTGCTAATTCAGTGAAAGTGCAGTGGCTGAAGGAAGGGATTCATAGTGAGGGACTCCTCACTACGATCGTGCTGGAGCCCGGGCATTTACACCAGATGCACTTTGAAAATTAAGACAATGCGAAGATTTTTCATCACATGCCTGCGTGAGTAAAGAACATTATGGTGACATGGATGCACGCAAAAAGAACTTTTAACATCTGAAAATGAAAAACGGAAATGGATTTATTAAGATCCTGAACAGTACTCTGAATAACAGTGACGTGCACCATGGGGATTGTATTGTTTAACAGCAAGTCATGTGACCTCATAGCTTTAAAGCACGCACGTATGCAAATTGCAACCTAATGAACCCCACCTGTGATCAAGGCTGAAGTGACGCCGAAACGCGTAAGGACATGGTGGCATCTTCTGCGCTGCTATGCTGGTGAATAAATGCCTGCTACTCCAGTACTGGGCCTCTTTGTGGTGTTTATATATATATATATATCTCTCTCTCTCTCTCTACATATATATATATATATATATATATATATATATATATATATATATATATAGAGATAGATAGATATATATATATATATATATATATATATATATATATATATATATATATCTATATATATCTATATATATATATATATATGTATTTGTTCCTCGGCTAGAGAGGTTTAAAAAACAGATTGTGAGTGAGAGTGTCTACCGTTTGCACACACATTGAGTATAATTTGTCTTGATAACGTGTATGTGTCTAAACTCTGGTAAAATCCACTAAGAGGAGCTGCCCCTCATTAGCACCCACCACCGGACTTCTAATGATTGTACAGACAATACGTAATTCTAGGGCGTCCCAGCAGTTAATACATATGGCTATATCTGTCCCGTGCCTCAAAGAAAAATACATCAGCCTCCCTACTATAGTTCTTTATCTGCGTTCTAGTTGTTCCAAAATTTGAACTTTGGTTGTAGCCAAGACGTCTGGTGGGTCTTCATCAAGCAACATTTTCCATGATGTGCCTTACTGTTCCCTCGTCTGCCAAATCAATTTTACCAAAACCTCACATATATACCTAATGTCTGTAATACTTTAAAAAAAATGCAACTTTTTTTTTAATACCACCATTTATTGGTTTTCGAAATAGAAAAAGAATAACAGGAATGGCATGTTTCATCATTTATTAGCATTCTAGTTGATTCATGACTACTCGATATCATCTCATACTGATATATCAAACACACTATTTCATATTTCCAAAAGTACGAATTTCACCATCCAATGACCGTGCATTCTGTCAGAGGGGCTCAAATGCAATATGCCTCTATTGGGTCCAGTCACTCCAGATCTTTTGATATTTCTGTGGGCAGCCATGGGCCACATGGGCCAGTGTTTCCAGGCTCATACATTGATGGAGACCTTTCTTCCAGCCATCCAGGGAGGGGGCTGTGATGTCTCCACCACTGAGTTATGTATCTCTTGGCAACTCTTATGTCTTTCTTGAGTCCTCATGTAACGTAAGTGGTGTTATGTAAAGCGCTCTGATACCCGAAGCAGGGTCAAGTTCGCGCTATATAAGACACCGTAAAAAAATCAGTAAACCAATCTACAATAGTGCCATTTTGTAACAGTTACTATCAAGGGTATGGAAGTGTGTAACAGAGTCATCTTGGAGGTGCGAGGGAACTTCCACCAGTTTATGTTTTCATCCCAGGTATTTGAGGGTATCACGCTATAGCTGGAGCACAAGGCCAGTAGCTGGTGGCAGAGGAAGGGGAGCCATCCCTCCATACAGCAAGTGCAGCAGCAGTATATCATCCCATGGCCTATTTCTATGACTGTGACTCATAGGCCAGATTTCCGGTATCGAACGATCACATATTTATAATTGTCAGGTGTGCCGTTCTATAATAGGAGGTGATGTCAGCTGTCACAATGCCCCCGTTGAATGTGAACTTAAGCAATTTCTGCATGGCCATAAGAGGCCCATTGAACTACCCACAACTTTCTTGAAGTGCTGAGTTGATCCTCACGAACCAGGATTGTGGAATGGCTTGGTGTTAGTTTTGTACACAGTAGATGTTGGAAACTGGGGCACTGGTTGAGGGAGGCGAAACCTTGCTCAAGCAGCAACCATAATCTCTGTCGGGATCTCTGCTTAACCCACGGGTAGGTTGGCAACAAATTAGTCAGGCTTAACTTAGAGGCAGTGTGTAAAGTATTTGTTAGATTTGGGGGTCTCTGGTTGGCACAGGTATGCACTTGTGACAAACAGGGACCCTCTCCTCTAGTCAGGGCAAGGGACTTACTCCTAAAAAATACCCCCTGCTCACCCTCTAGGTAGTGTGGCGCGAGCAGACAAGGCTAAACTTCAGGGCGTTTAGTAGTTAAGCATTTATGACCATACACAGTAATCTCCTGACCCACCACAAATGGACACCAGTCTAGTGTTTGTAAAAATAAGTATGCTTTATGTAAATATATATCTCCATGCAGGCTCAGTACAAGACCATAATACCGTTTTTAAGAATAAGCCACAAGATGGGTTATGCAAAGCTTTTCTTAAATCAATGCGTAGTTCTTTTAGTCGTGCGCGTGGCGCACTCTTTGTCTGACTCCTTATACTGTGCTCATAAAGTCAAATAGTAGTATCCGGTTGTTGCGGACCTCGGGGTCCGTGGCGTGCGCACAGGGGGCACAAACTGGGGCACAGTACCTTGTGAGGAGAGGAGTTCGGCTTGCAGGCGGTGTTCTCACAGGCAGGCACCCCCAAGTTGCTGGTGGCTCCTCCTGAGGTCGGGCCGGGCTATGGTGGCGTCTCAATATGCGGCGGAGAGCATGCGGACCTCTGGGAGCGGTGTGAGCGATGCGGGATGCAGCAGTGCTCATGGCGTATGTGCCGTACCTTCGATGCGGGTGCTGCTTCAAAAATGCGGGCAGGCGCGGCACGAGGCCACCAGTATGAGACGTACGATAGGCTTTGGTTGAGCGGCGCAAACCTCAGGACTCCAGAGTGCAGAGCGGGGCGGCCTGGTACGCTTTGTACGGGCCCTCCGGGGCTTCAGGCAGCACTCTGGTCCGATTCCGGCGGGAGGCAATGGATGAGCTCAGTGCGATTCAAAGGGAGGGGGCCGAGGTGTGCAAGTGCGGCCCAGCGGGACGTACGGCGAGCGGCTCGAAGTCGAGCGGGGCTCACACACGGCGGGGGCGGCCAGGCACCAGCGTCACGGCCCAAGGAGGGGACAAGACGCACTGGGGAGCATGGCTCCAGTGGGGGTGAAGGCAAGAGGTCCACAGAAGACAGCGAAGGCAGGATGAGAGCCCAATGGTCCTGGGGCTCAGTTCAGGGGGCAAGCTCACTTCCAAAGCCCTTGGAGCTCATTTTTAGAAATGCATAAGTATACTTTAAAAGTCTTTCTCAGTCTTTTCCTCTCCTTCTTGCAGCAAGGCACCCACCACAGGAAAGTGTCCCAGGTCAGAGACAGTAGTCCTGCTTGCAGCTTTTTCAGGTCCTTCTCTTCGGGCACAGGTTCTTCTTGGCGCAAACAGGATCTGATTTCTTAGGAGCAGGGCTCCTACTTTTATACCCACAATTATTTGTTCTTTCAGGCCAAGGGGGGCTTTGCCTAATCCAGTTCAGTCCTTGAGCACTTTGTATTGCAGACTCTGACTTCTTCTTTCAGTGTGCAGGGCAGGGACATCAGACGCTCCGCAGGAGGTGGAGCCAGCATTGTGGTGACAAGTACAGTCCAGGAGTACTCTGTTGAAAGTCTTCCCCTCTCTCTTCACAAGGTGCAGGGCAGAGACATCAGCCGGCCCCCAAGGGGCAGAGCCAGCATTGAGGTGGCAGAGCACAGCCCTACTCAGAGTCAAGGGGCACTCCCTCCACCCATCCTGGTGTAATCTCTCTATTCACCACCTGTCAGCCCCAGTCCGTCTCCTGGAATTCCCCATCCCTGTCACACACAGAAACCAGACAGAAGATACACATCAGAGCAGAGGCGGCTGAAATGCTTAGGCAAGCAAATACTAACTTTCTAAAAGTAGTATTTGCAAACACAGGATATTAAAATAAACTTTACTAAAAGAACAATTTTATTATTCTGAGTTCAGGCATACTAAACTTGACGTTCCACCATGCTCTCTGAGTCTATCAGGATTATAGAGTGTAATAATTCCAGCAGCCCATTCTTGCCTATGGAGAGCAGGTAGCCTTACAATAGTGAAAACAAAAATGGCTGTAATTCACTATTAGGACATGCCACACACATCAGGGCTTGTCCTACCTTATGCTTACAATGCACCCTGCCCTTGGGCCTACCACAGGGGTGACGAATATGAAGTTAAGGGAAGGTTTATGGACTGGCAAGTAGGTGTACTTACGCAGCCAGCATGACAGTACCAGAGTGCACACAGGTTCTGCAAAGGCAGACCTTAGACATATTTTAAAGGGCTGCTTCTGTGGGTGGCACAACCAGTGCTGCAGGCCCACTAGCAGCATTTATATTTACAAGCCCTGGCACTCCTGGTGCACTTTACTGGGGTCTGACAGTAAACCAAATAAGCCAAACATAGAATCCAATCAATGTATACACGTTTCATAGGGAGCACTTGCACTGTGGCACTGATTGGCAGTGGCACAGTCCCCTTAGCAGCTAACACCGACAAAACATATGAGGCACATCAGCAAGAAGTGGAAGGGAAACTCACGCCAAGGTGCAAGGTCTAACAGTATGTATGCAGCACTTCAAACAGTAATAAAGAAAAAATACAACACAAGGAAAATCCCACCTCAATTTAGAAAAATTGAGTAAAATGTAACAAAATTATTGGACACCAAAATGACAAAAATCCAACCAGTAGAAATGGAAATAAGCCATTTTAAAGATTCCAGATAAGTAAAGCACCTAAAAGCACAAAGTGCCAATTGCGGCCATATGGTCGTTCAAGACCGGGTGAAAGACACAAGTTCAGGCTGACCACAATGGAGCAAGGGCCGAATACAGGGACCAAGTTAGTCCCACTGAAAGAGTTACCTTCAAATTCCAGCATGCAGATATTCGTTTGTGGTGGCAGGTACAATAAGGAGAAGGGAGAGCATTGCGGATGGTCGTCAATAAGGTGTGAAGACCCGGCTGGGCGTCGCTGTAACGTGAAGATGTCGGACGTCATGGACTGTCATTGTTGGAGTTTCGCGTTAGTCACAACAAACTGTCGATGCTGTAGTGTGAACTGCAGATCTTGCGCTGCCAGGCATTGTTGGTGGTCGCTGTCTCACAAAGAGTTGGATTCACTGGAACTTTACGTTGGCAGGAGGTGCGGGTCCCAAGATCTTGATAAGAACGGGACATTTCACATTTGTGACGAACCCAAAACTTCAGGATTTCCCCTTTTCGTTGGAGAGAAGCTCAGCAAAGGCAGCAGCAAGGGTCCAGGACCTTAGGGGCACCTCTTGGCGGTCAGGAACTCACTTCAGCAGAGGCCAGCAGGGCTCAGGCAGGTCCAGGCAGCTAGTCAGTTGCAGTAAGACTTTGAAGCTTGTTATGTCCCTCTAGCTCAAAATAGGAGGTCAGTCGGCTGACCCTTAGTGGGCGCGGGGGTGTCCACTTGTGGGACACCCCCGCGCCGCACGGCCACCAGCTGCTGCGTGTGCCCCTTGCCTGCCCCTGCCTCGCTGCTGCCTCGTTTGCCGGCTGCCGCCGCTGCGAGTGCTTTTGCCATTTGTTTTGACGGTTTTTTGTGCTTGTTAAGGTTTAACTGTCTTTTTTCCCCTGTTTTTTCGTTTCTTTGTGCCTGTTCCACTGTTTTTGCATTTTCCCCGTGTTTGGCTCTCCTTCCTTGTTGTCCGCCTACCTCGCCGCCCCCCGCCCTCCCTTCCCGCCACCGCCGCTTGTCCCCGCCCCTTTTTTGCCTTCTGTAACCCTCCCCGCTCCCGCCTCCCAGCTGCTCCGCCCACCCGCGCACTTGGCCTTAAATGGCGACCGTGCGACGCAGGTGAGTGTGACCCACTTGTGGGACACCCCCGCGCCGCACGGCCACCAGCTGCTGCGTGTGCCCCTTGCCTGCCCCTGCCTCGCTGCTGCCTCGTTTGCCGGCTGCCGCCGCTGCGAGTGCTTTTGCCATTTGTTTTGACGGTTTTTTGTGCTTGTTAAGGTTTAACTGTCTTTTTTCCCCTGTTTTTTCGTTTCTTTGTGCCTGTTCCACTGTTTTTGCATTTTCCCCGTGTTTGGCTCTCCTTCCTTGTTGTCCGCCTACCTCGCCGCCCCCCGCCCTCCCTTCCCGCCACCGCCGCTTGTCCCCGCCCCTTTTTTGCCTTCTGTAACCCTCCCCGCTCCCGCCTCCCAGCTGCTCCGCCCACCCGCGCACTTCGCCTTAAATGGCGACCGTGCGAACGCGCAGCGGTCACGCGCAGCGGGCGCGCCGATTGTGCGCCGAAGGCGCGCCAAAGGTAAGCCCGTCTGCGCCCGTCCGCGACCGGATCGCGACCAGCGCCAGGACCCCTGGTCCTCGAGTACCTCGACGCACCCGCCTGACGTACTCAGCCGCCACCCTCATCGCTCTCAACACCGGCCGACCCCCAGAATGCCACCAAGCCACTCCAAGACGTACCCACGGACCTTTCAGCTGCCACGCCTGCAAATTCTCCTGCATCCGGACCAGCCCCGCACCAGCACCCGCCAAGTCGAACACCAACAGCTCCCACCTCAAGTGCATCCTGCTCAACACCCGCTCCGTCCACAGACACGCCATCGAACTCTGGAACCTCCTAGACGCCACAGCCCCTGACGTTGCCTTCCTCACGGAGACCTGGATGAACGCCTCTTCAGCTCCCGACATCGCCATCGCTATCCCAGAGGGCTACAAGATCGTCCGGAGGGACCGAAACGCCAACCAGATGGGAGGAGGCATCGCCATCATCCACAGGAACACCATCCGTCTCACGACCAGCACCGACAACACCCTGACCAGCGCCGAACACCTGCATTTCCAGATCCACACCAACCCGAACACCACCCTCAGAGGCACCCTGATCTACCGACCCCCGGGACCACGCACGCAATTCAGCGAGGACATCGCCGACTTCGTCAGCCCGCACGCCCTCCCCTCCGCTGACTACATCCTCCTGGGGGACCTCAACTTCCATCTGGAGAACAACAACGACCGCAACACCAGCACCCTGCTCGACAACCTCGCCAACCTGGGACTCAAGCAACTGGTGTCCACCCCCACCCACCTCGCCGGACACACACTCGACGCCGTCTTCTCATCCAGCACAGACATCGACTTCAGCCACGCCACAGAGCTTCAATGGACGGACCACAGCTGCGCCCACTTCACCTTCAAGAGAACGACGACCCACCAACACCAGCAACAGACCGCCCGCAGAAGCTGGAACAAGATCACAGCAGACCAGCTCGCCACCTCCCTGAGCCAACACCCTCCTGCCAGCTCAGCGAACCCCAGCCAGGCCGCCGACAACCTCACGAAGTGGATCAGCAACTGCGCGGACGAACTCGCCCCGCTGAGGACCCCGCCCAGCAGACCCGGCAGCAAGAAGGCCCCATGGTTCACCGACGAACTCAAAAGCTCCAAGAAGAACTGCCGAGCCCTCGAGAAAGTCTGGAAAAGGGAACCGACACCGGACAACAGAACCTCCTACAAACTTGCCACCCGGAAACACCACCAGCTGATCCGCGCCGCCAAGAAAACTGCATTCAAGGACCGGTTGGACAACAACGCACACAACTGCAAGGAACTCTTCAACATCGTGAAAGAGCTTTCCAACCCCAGCGCAGGAAACAACGACATCACCCCATCGCAAGACCTCTGCAACTCCCTCGCCTCATACTTCCACAACAAGATCACGGACATACACAGCAGTTTCAACAACCAACCAACGCACACCACGACCGACCAGCCACCCCCCCCACCACCACCCTCCACGCCTGGACCCCGATCAGCACCGAAGAGACCATCCGCACGATGAACTCCATCCACTCCGGATCACCGACCGACCCCTGCCCTCACCACGTCTTCAACAAGGCCGACGCTGTCATCGCACCCCACCTGCGAGACATCATCAACACCTCCTTCGACACCGCCATCTTCCCTGAAAGCTGGAAACACGCCGAACTCAGCGCTCTACTCAAGAAACCAACAGCGGACCCCACCGACCTCAAGAATTACCGCCCCATCTCGCTTCTCCCGTTTCCAGCCAAAGTCATCGAGAAGACCGTCAACAAGCAGATGGCCGCCTTCCTCGAGACGAACGGATCCCTCGACCCCTCACAGTCCGGCTTCCGAGCCAAACACAGCACCGAGACCGCCCTCATCGCCGCCACCGATGACATCCGAGCCCTGATGGACAATGGAGAAACAGCGGCCCTCATCCTCCTAGACCTCTCCGCGGCATTCGACACGGTCTGCCACCGCACCCTAGTACGGCGCCTCAGCAACATCGGAATCCAGGACAAGGCGCTGGAATGGATCATCTCCTTCCTGGACGGAAGAACACAGAGAGTCCGCCTACCACCGTACAAGTCAGAGGCCTCCAAAGTCATCTGCGGCGTCCCCCAAGGATCATCCCTGAGCCCCACCCTCTTCAACGTCTACATGAGCCCCCTCGCGGCCATCGTACGCAAACACCACCTCAGCATAATCTCCTACGCCGACGACACCCAGCTGATCCTCTCCCTGACCAACAACCCCGCCGCCGCCAGAGCCAACCTGCACGAAGGGATGAAAGAGGTAGCCGAGTGGATGACGACCAGCCGCCTGAAACTGAACTCGGACAAGACGGAGGTCCTCATCCTGGGCTCCTCACCCTCCGCCTGGGACGACTCCTGGTGGCCTCCCGCCCTGGGCACCGCACCCAAACCGACAGACCATGCACGAAACCTGGGCTTCACCCTGGACTCCTCCCTCTCCATGACCAGGCAAGTCAACAGCGTCTCCTCGGCGTGCTTCAACATCCTACGCATGCTACGGAAGATCTTCTGGTGGATCCCCACAGAGACCAGGAAGACCGTCACCCAGGCCCTCGTCACCAGCCGACTGGACTACGGCAACGCCCTCTACGCCGGGACCACCGTCAAGCTCCAGAAGAGACTCCAGCGGATCCAAAACGCCTCAGCCAGACTCATCCTCGACATCCCACGTTCCAGCCACATCTCCGGACATCTGAGAGACCTTCACTGGCTCCCCGTCAACAAAAGAATCACCTTCCGCCTCCTCACCCACGCACACAAAGCCCTACACGACCAAGGCCCGAGCTACCTCAACAGCCGAGTCAACTTCTACGCTCCCAAACGCCACCTCCGATCAGCCAACCACGCCCTCGCCGCCGTCCCCCGCATCCGAAGAGCGACTACAGGAGGAAGGTCCTTCTCCTACCTGGCCGCCAAGACCTGGAACTCCCTCCCGTCCGACCTGCGCCTGACCCAAGACCACCTCTCCTTCAGGAAGAAGCTGAAAACCTGGCTGTTCGAGCAGTAGCGGCACCCCCCCCCCCCCCCCCCCCCCAGCGCCTTGAGACCCTACGGGTATGTAGCGCGCTTTATAAGTGTATCTGATTGATTGATTAGAGTTACTTCAGTCTGTGATGAAGGGTGCAGGTCCAATTTTCCTTCTCAGCAAACAGGACAGCAGGCAGCAGAGTAGCAGGGCAACAGAGTGGATGTCGTTCTGGCAGCAAACCGGAAAGGCAGTCTTCCTTGCAGGAGTGTACTGAAGGGTTGGGTCTGAGGGCCCAATATTAATGCTTGGTGCCCCCTTTGAAGTAGGGGAAGTTCCCAAAGAATTTCCTTTGAAGTCCTTAAGGTTTCCTCCCTTCACTGCCCCTTGTCTCCAAGCTGGCTGCATGAACAATTCAGTGGTAACAATTCCTTTGATTGAAGGCAGAGCACATCCTATTCAGTTGCAAGTGGGGGTGTGACCAGCTCCCCCCCCATTCTGCCAATGGATTGCCCATCCAGGCACACCTAATCCCTCTATTGTGTGACTGTCTGTGAGGAATAAACAAAGTCCAACAGCCAACTACCACCAGTTATGTGACCCAGGAACAGTCCTTATGCACCAAATGGTTAGAGCAAGAGAATATCAACTCTCTCAATGTGGCAGTTTTAGAGTTGTGACTTAAATTCTATTTTACCATTATAGATGGCTTTAAATTACAATTCTGTAGACAACAAATATTCCTACCTGCTCCCAACTGAAAGTTGTAATTTATTAAATGCAGTAAGTTAACCCAATGTTATTCTATAGGAGAGGTAGGCCTTGCAGTAGTGAAAAACAAATGTAAGAGTTTTTTTTTACTGCCAGGACATGTGAAAGTTAAAAGTAGATGTCCAACTTTTTAAATATACTGTACCCTGCCCTATAGACAATTTAGGACCAACCCTAAGGGTGAGATGTGCATTCAAATGTAAAGTTTAGGCCTGGCAAAAGGTTTAGTTTGCCAGGTTGAAATGACAA
Organism: Lissotriton vulgaris; assembly: GCF_964263255.1. NCBI lineage: Eukaryota > Metazoa > Chordata > Amphibia > Caudata > Salamandridae > Lissotriton > Lissotriton vulgaris. The sequence continues at coordinate 1,616,133,363 of NC_141685.1, read as the reverse complement.
TTTAAAACTGAACACATGTGCAGCAATGGCAGGCATGAGATGTTTAAAGGGTTACTTGAGTGTGTGGCACCATGAGGGCAGCACGCTCACTAGTAGCATTTAATTTACAAGTTCTGGGCAGCTGTGGTCCATGCAGGTAACAGCAGTGGAGTGGTGGGGCCGGGTAAGGAGGGGATTTCGATGGACGCTGTAATGGGACAATTAAATAAATAATTAATTTTATCTCTGCATCATCCCTCAAAAGCCCCACCGCCCCACAGCCCCACTGCTGCTGTTACCTGCATGGACAGTGGCTGGTTCTGGGTACACACAGTACCAATTTTTTAGGCACTTCCAAGTAAATTAAAGGTGCCAATAAGGTGTAAGCCAATTCTACCATTTTTAGAGGAGAGAACACACACACTTTAGTACTGATTAATAGTGGTAAAAAGCGCAGAGTCCTAAGGCTAACAAAAACAAGATCAGCAAGAAAGGGAGGAGGAAAACAGAAAGTTTAGGGGAAGACCATCCTAAGACTGTCAGGTCTAACACGTGCCCCACCCCAGCTGAGAATGGGGAGAGCTTTCCAACCTCCAGGGAGTCCTCATCACTAAGGCGGAAGAACCTGGATAGACCATCAACATTGGTGTGGTCTAACCCCGGACAATGTTTCCCCAGAAAGTCCTTCCCTGTAGGGAGATGGACCACTTTAACATCTTACGATTTTCACCCCTCATTTGCATGAGCCATCTTAGAGACCTGTGATCTGTCTGAACCAGGAAGTGTGTCTCCAATAGGTATGGTCTCAGCTTCTTCAGTGCTCATATCTTAGCAAAAGCCTCTCTCTCTCAATAGCACTCCACCTCTGTTCCCTTGGGAAGTAACCTTCTACTAATGAAGGTTACAGTCCCTCCTCATTTAACTGTGCTAAGAGAGCTCCTACGCCAAATTATGAAGTGTCTGCCTGCACAATAAACCCTTGGAGAAGTCAAGAGCCTTGAGTACATCTGCTGTACAAAAGGGCTCCTTGAGGGAGTCAAAGGCTTTCTGACACACATCTGTCCAGATCACCTTTTTGGGCTACTTCTTCAAAGTCAGCTCAGTTAAGAGGGCAACAATGGTACCTTATTCCTTAACAAACCTCCTGAAGTATCTGGTGATACCCAGGAAGGCCCTCACCTCAGTTTATGTTTTGGAGGTTGCCAGGCCAGAATAGTTACAACCTTGGCTTGGAGATGCTGCAACTTGCCTCACCCACCATGTATCTCAGATACAACACAGTACCCTGTCCTATCTGGCACTTAATGGCCTTGAGAGGCAGGCCAGCCTGTTGCATGACCTGCAGCACCCCTGGGGGTGGTACAGGTGTTCCTTCTAGCTGGAGTTAAAGACCACTGTTTCATCTAGGTAGACAGAATGCCTCCTTCCCAGCCCGACCCTATTCATCAACCTCTAATAGTAGGCAGGGCATTCTTCAAGCCAAAGGGCATCAGGGTTACCTGGAAGTGGCCCCATGGGGTTGAGAATTCTGACCCCTCTTTTGTTCCCTCAGTCAGAGCAATATGCCCACACCCTGATGTGAGATCAAATATACTGAGGAAATTGTCAGCACCCAGCCTGTCAATGAGCTCATCAGCTTGGGGGATGAGGTGAGCATCAGTCTCAGTGACGGAACTAAGTCCTCTGTAGTCTACACAGAGCCTTAGCTCTGGATTGGTGCACAGTGGGGCAGCCTTGGTTAGCAGCAGCACCACTGGGCTGGGCCAGGGTCTTTTGGACAATTCAATCACCCCTAACACCAGCATCTTGAAGACCCCCTCTTTGATACTGACCTCAACAGCCTGTAAATGTTGTTTGTGGCAGGCTTACTATCCCCAGTATCTATGTCGTAGGTACACAAAAGTGTAAGCCCTGGGGTGAAGGACAAAAGATAATAAAACTGCCACAACAACTGGTGACAGTCAATGCGCTGTTCTGGGATCAGAGTAGATGGAAGGCTAACATCGTCTACTAAGCCATCATGCTCCTTGGAAGACAGGAGGTCAAGGAGAGATTCACTCTCCTCTTTCCCCCTGCCTTTGGTCACCAAGAGCAGGGTGATCTTAGATCTCACAAAGTATAGTTTGAGGTGGTTTACATGGAGCACCCTTAAAGGGCTTCTAGGGGGCTTGAGATCCATCAGGCAGGTGGCTTTCCCCTTCCTCTCCTTCATGTCGTATGGGCCTGCCCAGTAGTCTTAGAACACCCTGGGCTGTACAGGTTCCATGACCCACACCTTCTGGCCAGGGTTAAACTCCAGACCATCTGATCCTACCAGAGGTTCATTACTTCTTGACTGGCCTCAAGATTATCTTACGCCTTTTTCCAGAAGTGCTTCAGCTGGTTGCAGAGTGCCAGCATGTAGCTGACCAGGGGGTTTCTGGGGAGCACACACCAGTCCTTCACAAGGCTGAGAGTTCCGTTAATGGGGTGCCCATTAAGGAGTTCAAATGGGCTAAACCCAACCACCCCCTTCTGTGTCACATCCCTGTAGGTGATCAGCAGGAATGGCAAGGGAATGTCCCACGTCCTCCTCATGGGCTTAAGCAGGGTCATATTCAGTCCTTTCAGGGTCTTGTTTAACCTCTCAACAAACCTGTTAGTTTGAGAGTGATATGGTGTGAGGAACTTTTAGGTTACCCACACTCATCTCACATGTACTAAATGTATGCTGACATGAAGTTAGTGTCTCTTTCTGACACTATTTCCTTGGTGGTTAAAAATCTCCATCAGGAATTTCCTACCCCCTGCAAATGCAGTTACCCAACTCAGAGGGATGGCTTCTGGGTATTGTGTGGCATTGTCCTTCAAGACCAGGATAAACTTGTTGCCAAAGGCTGTCTTGATAATGATGCTAACCCTCTCAAATGGAGTGCTAACAACAGACAAGAGATTCAGGGGAGCCTTAAGCTTTTTTTCCTGCTTTCCCTTCTGGCCTGGGGAGAAAATTACAAAAAACAATTTGTTTTTTGCATTTTTCCCTTCTGGCCTGGCAGGTGGTGCAGGATCTGCAGAACATGTTGATGTCTGTCTTTGTCCGGGGTCAATAGAAGTGGGGGACAAGCCTGGCAAAGGTCTTGTCCTAGCCCAGATGTCCTGCCAGAGGCATATCATGAGCCAAAGCAGTTGAAAGTCCCTGTAACAACAAGGGACCAGCATTACTCGGCTATTCCAAGTCTAGGAACCTTGGGGTCACTGTATAGGTCATTCTTTCAATAGATAAGGTGATTTTCAGAGGTATCACCTGATGCCTGGACCTCAGCTGGCAGCCTTAGTCCCTCTACAATTGGGCACTCTTGCTGCACCTTGCAGAATTTCTCCCTGGTGGACCAACCCTCAACTTGTCATCCAGAAAGCTCGGGCCAGTCTACCAGGGTGGCAATGTCTTCCCCAGTAGGATCAGGGGCAGCTTCCTTAGGTTCCTAGTCAACCATGGCCACAGGAACCTAGGGGGAGGTTTCCTGTGCTCATTGCCCTTCCTCTTCATGGCAGCTGCCTGGGCCATTCTCAAGCCTTTGATGACTACCCCTCTTGGGCAGCCATGGACCTTGTGGTCATACAGACCCATTTAGGCAAGCCTTACATATCTAGGTGTGACCTGAGCTCCACTTTCTCCCAGACAATGTGCTCTAGGACATTGCTTAGCAGACAATATAAAGGCATGGCAGGGCTCAGAGCTACTTTTAAAGACCTTGGCCCCACCCACCATCTGAGTAGTGACTCTCACGATTGTCTGTGACTATAAACAGGTGGAATGTATTAGGGAGGACCTGCTCTGCAGACACCAGCTGACACTTCATAATAGTCATATTGGCTCCTTGGTCTCTCAAAGCCTCACCCTTTGCCTTTTGATGAGGACCCACTGTCTATACTTAAAAGTATGTGAAGCCATATGGGCTTCACATACCACAATCTCTCTATCCCCTAGGGACACTAAGGCAACCTCTCCTCTCTCTCTCCACAAGCTAAGAGGGGCCACCTCCTCCCCAAGTGCAACAAGTACCAACCCAACTGTCTGCCCACCGATGGGGGGCTGTGCCCTCTTGAGACATTTGGTGTCTCTCTTGGAATTTCCATGCTTGAATCACTCAGTACACTGGGGGATGAACCTCCATGACTTGTGATCAGAGAATCCCTTCATCTTTAGATCATGTTGGGACTGGTTACTGTAATTTCTTTGGAAATTATTTTTGGGGCCTTTAGAGAAGTCCTTATTCATAAGTTGTTCTCCTCCCTCTTTCTTTGTCCTTTTTGGACACTCTGATGCTGACTCAATAATCCGCCTCCTTAGCAAGCTCCCTGGGGTCTGTGAGCTTACTGTCCTTTCTTAAAATCAGATTATACAATCCAGCACAATCATCAACTCTGCTGCCCCGCAGCTAACTATTCAGTGCCTTGGTGGCGTAATCAAGAATATCCACCCAAGACTGGTTTTACATCTTTTGGCTATCCCTGATCCTAAAGCGGCACTTCTCTGAGTTGTATCCAAACTTTGTGACAAGCATGGTTTACATTGGGATGTACTTCATCTGGTCCCCCACCTCTAGTGTAAGCAAGATAGCCCTCGCCACTGGAGGCATGTGTTTCCACAGTGAGGTACCCCAAACCTCTTCTGGGACACTATGCATTTTAAGGGCCACCTCATATGAAGAAAACCACTTGTCTATGTCATCCCCTATTACATATTTGTGCAATTATTCTTTAATCAACTGTCCGTTTTACATGGAGAAGTGTTCACCACAAATATGTAACATTAAGCATGTTTAAACAAAGGCCGCCGATTGAAGCGAATGCTGCACTAAGAGCAGAATGATGCCAGATAAGAATTAAGGAACCGCCCTTCACTGGAAAACACATACGACATAGGTGTATGAATATGCTCATCCACATGAGCATTGTCCAAAATCGTTAGGAGCCACGCTGGCCCACACAGTGACGGTGCAGACGCTGACCGTCACCTAATGTGCTCATAATTATCGTCCTGATGAAGACCCCAACATGAGGCACGAATAACCCTTCCAAATTTCGCAAGGGTCGAAACGTAGACCGCACCAACCCAGCACACCATAGGAATAAATTACACTGGATTTGTCTAACCTATGTGTGATGTAATTAGGGAACATATGTATTTGCTTATGTGTAAAGGCCTACAAATTTTAATGTGATGCTATCAATGTCACACCACCTTTACCCAGTACCTCACAAACCCGATCACATCCCTTCCCTCCTTCACTAGGAGCACTATTGCCGTGATGCTTTGCAAATTATGCCTGTATAATGTATAATATAATAAAATGAAAAGTCATTCTTGTGATATAATCAATTCACAATGGACAGGATTGTGGAAATAAACACAATCATACTTTGAATATTGTAAGCTCAATTATTTTGTTTAACAATGCTTAATGTTACATATTTGTGGTGAAAACTTCTCCATGTAAAACGGACTGATGATTTAAGAATAATTGCACACACTGGGACCATTTTCTTTGTACTGTACTTAGCGACCCAGGCCCTTGAGTTGTTTTGGGTTTACCCCGTTCTAACTTAATACTATTACATATTTGAGCACCAGATCTTTGGTTATACAAAATATCTTGGCCTTTTCTGGACACTGTGGGTATGCTGCCACCATGACTGCTGGACACTTCTTGACTAGCTCTTAGGTCCAGCTCTATGAGACATAGCTCATGGGCCATTTTCCTTTCCTCCATGGCAAGGCTCTTTTCCTTCGAGGCTCCCTCACCCTCAGCCTTCCTCTCCTCTGCTTCCTACTTGAGCCCAGTCATCTGCAACTTAAACTCCCTCTCTGAGTTCCTGTAGCCAGTTCCTGTGGAGACAGGCCTTGTGAAGTCACACTCGCTGCTCTGACATGGAGTGTCAATTCAGGAGTCTAGTCATCTCCCTCTCCTGAGTTCTGTATTTCAAGCCTGGTGTCCAGGCCATGCTCCTGCTTCTCTATATCATCCTCCACATTCCCATTGTCTGTTGCTCTCAACTGAGGAACCTCTGTCCAGGCCCTCAGAGCTTTCTGAAGTTCCAACTTCTTGGTGCCTTTCTTGGTTGGCAGTCGCCTTTCCATACAGAAGTGCTTGAGCTTAACCAGAGTGTAGCTCTTCAAGTTAAAAAGCTCAAATTCCACTTCTGAAGGTACAGTCACAGACACAGTCACTGACAGTCAGGTAGAGTGAGAGTGAATTTGGAAGAAGCAAAAATGCCAATCAAAGAGAATTTAAAAGAAACTCAAAATGGTATCAAATTATTTATCTGGGATTTAAGTGTAACATAAAATCACTGTATTGCACTGCAGAAACACAAATCCAAATTTCATTGCTGAACACCAATGTTGTAAATTGGTTTACTGGTTGAGGGTGATACAGATCTACTCAAGCAGCAACCACAATCACTGTCATGGGACAACACAAGCAAACCCCAAATGGACCTGTGCTTAACCCTTTGGTAACCTGCACCAAAGCAGTCCGGCTTAACTCAAAGGCAATATGTAAAGAATTTATGCAGCACTTAAAACAGTAGTAAAGTGAAAACACCACACAAAAAAGGATCCCACACCAAGCTGGAAAAATTGAACTGATTTTAACAAATAAAACAAGACCAAAATGACAAAACTCCAATTAGTAGAACTGGATATATGAAATTATAAAGATTTTAGTAAAAATAACAGAAAAAGCACAAAGCACTGGACCGGGACAAAGTCACATGTTTAAGCTGACCGCGAAGGAGTGCAGGCCGGCTACAGGGACCCACTTAGGCCTGCTGAACAAAGTCCCTAAATCCTGACTTGCGGAGTGTTTCGAGGATCCGGCTTGACGGTGTGTTGCGTTGCATCATTCATAGAAATGCTATAAGACAGCAGTATGAGGGCCTGTATTGTCGTTGAGGATGCCATCATCAGGGCTTTCAATGCGAAGTCTGGCGTTGAGGATGCGGTGCTCACTCAGGTCGATGCATCGGTTCTGAAGAGCTGCTAGGCTCCGATGCGAAGTCTGGAGTCGTCGTGGGTGCAGTTGACGAGGGATTTGGGGGCCGGCGCCGAGGATTAGGCAGTTTTGAACGTGTTAGGGGTCCAATCCATTGCCGCAGCAAAGATGGGTTGGTTCTTCTCAGGATTGCGCTACACAGCAGCGGAGATGCGTCTGTTCCACGAGATGCACAGAGGCTGGCAGACCACCTTAAGCCCACTTCCAACGGACCAGGATGGGATGGCACCACTTGACAGGGTAGACTCACAGATGACAGAGTCCTGGTGCAGGTGCAATGTTGTTGGAAAGCTTTTGTGTCCTTGAGGCATCCAACTAGCCCTTGGAGTCACTCTAGGTTCAAGATATGCAGGCCCAGTCCTTCTCACCAAGACAAGAGGGCAGCAGTTCAGCACAGCAGGGCAGCAGTTCCTTCAGAGCAGCAGTCCAGCGGAGTGACAGTCTATGTAGCAGCATAGCTTCTTCCTGGCAGAGTATCCATAGGGCCAACAGTGTACTGAAATAGTGGTGTCTGAAGCCCAGTATTTATACCCAGTTGTGCCTTCTGAAGTGAGGAGGAGCTTTTAGAGGCATGTTGTTGAAGCGCACAGGTTCCCTGCCTTCCTGGCCCTGGCTCCTGACTAACTAAAGGTGGTATGCAGCCCTTAGTGTGGACACAGGCCACAGCCTATTCAAGTGTAAGTGGGGCTGAGCCCAGCTCCTCCCTCACATCCTGCCACTAGTGGCCCATCCGGTCACACCTAAACTACCTGTTGTGAGTGGCTGTCTAGGATGAATACACAAAGCCCAAATGTCACTCACACCAAGTCATGTGACTCAGAGAGGCTGCAGGCCCCAAACGTTAAGGTAAGAAAATGCCCACTTTTTGGGGAACGTGCATACAACGCTGAAGGCTGAACCGCCGTTAAAGCGAAAATAGAACTGTGAGTGACATCAAATGGGCTTTAATCCAAACTGGTGTCCATTGAACAAGACGAGAAGTTTTGAATCATGTCGTATCAGAGAACTGAAAAACCGGATGGTCGCAAAGACACATGTAATACCGATCAATTCAAATAAAGACAAAGGCACGAAAGCAAAAGACTTAGCAGATCATGCCCAGTCATAGCCCTGAAGAGAACCCCAAGAATAACATTGGGGTTGAAATCCGTCCGCATCACTTACCATTTGGGAAACATATACATAGGAGTATGATCTGCTATAAGGGACTGTTTGAAAATTCCAAACCTTAGTAGCCTGAATGGGCGTTCCCAGTGGCCAGGAACTTTTAGAGGGACTTTATGAATTGTAAAACAAATCATGATTATTGTTGCTGCATTTGAGAAATTAATGATTGGTTCAATATTGGAATCTATTTTTTACCAATTTATTTTGTATTCATATTGTCTGTTATGTTTTTTTTGTGTGTGACTATTATTCAATATTTGATTGCAACTTTATTGTTGAAACAAAAAGTGTTTTCCTGCTTCTGATACAAAAAATGAAAAAAATGGAATGAAAAGTTTAGAATGATGGTTAAATAAATAACCTTGACCAATTAAGGGCCTCATTAGGATTGCGGTTAATCCGCATCCTCTGGGCCGGCGGAAGCCACCGCCGGCCCGGAGGATGCGGATTAACCGCTGCGGACAGAAAAAAGACCCCCTGCCAGATTAGGATGGCTGGGGGATCTTTTTTCCGTCCGCCGCTTTTCCGCCGCGGTCGCCTTCCGACTGCGGCGGAAAAGCTCTAACATGGCTGGCGGTGTCTATCAGACACCGCCAGCCATATTAGGATGGCGTCGGTCCTATGCCTTTCCACGGCGGCATTTCCGCCGTGGAAAGGCATACAGACTTTTCTTTGGGGGCCCGTTGTGGGCCCCCAGGGGTGAAGGGTGCACATGGGGGGTACTTATGGTACCCCCCTGCCTTTACGAGCAAGAAGCGCCAGGCACCACGCGGTGCCTGCAGCTTCTTGCACGCAAAGGAAAACATGGTTTATTTGACATTGCGGTGTGTGCTGCTTCAAGCAGCACCCACCGCAATGTTAAATATACAGGATGTGACCGCCAGGGTGGCGGTCACATCCTAATCTGCACAGAGAGACTGCCGCTGCCCCTGCGGACGGTCCCTCCTACTCTGGGGTGGCGGACGGACGCAGGTCCGTCCACCATCCTAATGAGGCCCTATATTAGTTATTGCTCTAAGTCTGTTTAAGTAGATAACAGCAACATAAGTGACAGCTAGATACAATGTTCTTCCATTTTGTATAGGCCCTATCTAGCCGCATTTGGGCCTTCACCTTTGGGTATAGTAACACTTTTTAAAAGTTAGATTTCCAGAATTGTAATTTAAAATCCGACGTCACCACAAGTTATGATTTTAAATTTTCAGTTCCTGAGACACCAAACATGAATGGGTTAACTGTTCCCATTTGGAAATTACACTTATAACATTTAGTTTCATGTTATTCTATGGGAGAGGTACACGTTGTAGTAGTGAAAAACAAATGTAAGAGTTTCTTACTACCGGAACATGTCAAACTTAAAAGTACGTGTACTCTTTAAATACATTACACCCTCCGCTCTAGGCTGTGCAGGGCCTACTCTAGAGGTGACTTATATGTATTAGGAAGAAAGGTTTGAGCCTGGCAAAAGGTTTACATTGCCAGGTCAAAATGGCAGTTTCAAACTTCATACACGTGTGTTTTTACTGGTGTTAGATGCTTTGGGCACTGTGCCACTCCTGTCCAGTGCCACAATGCAAGTACTCCCTATTATAAATTAATATATGGATTAGTGATTCCATGATTGGCTTGTTTGGTTTACTTGTCAGACCCTAGTATAGTGCACTGAGTGTGCCCAGGGCTTGTAAATCCAAACGCTGCTAGTGGGCGTGCAGCACCGGTTGTGCCACCCACAGAAGCAGCCTTGTAAAACGTGTCTAAAGTCAGCCATTGCAGAGCCTGTGTGCAGTCTGGTACTGTCATGCTGACTGGGCAAGTGCACCCACTTGCCAGTCCCTAAACCTTCCCTTTTCTTCATATCAGACACTCCTATGGCAGGCCCAAGGGCAGGGAGCATCGTAAGTATAAGGTAGGACAAGCCCTGATGTATGTGGCATGTCCTAATAGTGAATTACAGCCATTTTCGTTTTTCACTATTGCAAGGGTACCTGTTTTCCAAAGGCCAGAATGAGCAGTTAGATTATTACATTCTTATAATCCTAACTGACTCAGAGAACATAGTTGAAATTCGAGTTTAGTATACCTGAACTCAGAATGATAAAATACATATTTTAGTAAAGTTGGTTTTAACATTCTGTGTTTGAAAATACCACTTTTAGAAAGTAGGTATTTTCTTATCTAACTATCCAAAGCCTGCCTCTGCTAGGTTGTGTATTCCTTGTCTGGAGGTTGAGTGACAGGGCTGGGGGATTCCAAGAGACAGAATGAGTCAGCCCAGTGGTGAATAGAGAGATCTGCATCTAGATGGGGGGGAGGAGTTGGACCTGGGACCTGAATAGGGCTGTGCCTGCCTTCCACAATGCTGGCTCCACCTCCTAGGGTGCGGCTGATGTCCCGGCCCTGCACTGTGAAAGAAGAGAAGGAATTATGTCAACAAAGTGCTCCAGGGCTGTGCTTTCCCTCCACTATGCTGGCTCCACCTCCTGTGGGGCGTCCAATGTTTCTGCCCTGCACTGTGAAAGGAAAGAATGAGTCTTGTAAACAGAGTGCTCAGAACTGGTTTGGACTGGGCAAAGGCCCCTCTCCCCTCAGAGAACAAAGGATTTTGGGGTATAAATATTGGGACCCTGATCCTCTGCAATTAGATCACTTTTAGACTACAAGAAGAACCTCTGCTGTGGAGAGGAACCTGAAGAAACTGAGGAGAGACTATTCCTAAGCTGAAGTGCTGCTTAGGGGATTGGCCTGCAGTGGTTGCCTGACTGCCAAAGAGAGGAGAAAGAATTGTGTGTGCTTTACTTTCAACTTGTGAAGGATCTCCAAGGGCTTGGAAAAGCGCTTGCCTCCTGTTGAAGTCTCAGGGACAACAGACTTCACCCCCCAGCTCCCCAGAGTTCTTTGGAAGTGCCTGCTGCTGTTTTGGTCCTTCTGAGGGACTGCGTGTTGCAAGGAGCTGGAAGCGCGACTCAACAAGGAAGAAGCGTGTCGCCATCGATGCTGCTGCCGTCGCATCTCTGAACAAGAGTGTCGCCGCTGGAGCTGTCGTATTGCACCGCATCGAGAGAAGCGTCTCGCAATGAAGAGGAAGTGCGTCGTTGTTGCTGCTGCTGCCGTCGCACTTCTGAACAAGGGTGTCGCCGCTGGTGCTGTCGTATTGCACCGCATCGAGAGAAGTGTCTCACAACGAGGAAGAAGCGTCTCGCCATCACTGCCGTCGCATTTCTGAACAAGGGTGTCGCCGCTGTAGCTTTCGCATTGCACCGCATCGAGGAAAGAACCTCGCATCCCGGGGATGCGCGCGACTGTCGGAGCTAATGCCATCGCATTTCTGATCAAGGATGTCGCTGCTGTAGTTGTCGCATCGTGCGGAAGGTTCTCGCAAACGTCGGAGAAGAGTGTTGCAGCAGAAGCTGTTGCCGTCGCATCGCTGAACAAGGGTGTCGCCGCTGCAGCTGAAAATCGAGACTTCTCGCATCATTGGAGAAGCGTGCCACATCTGGAAGATCTTCACATCTTTATTTATTTGCACCGGAACTTTGCCGCATTTCCATCGCTGCAACATTACTTGTTGTGGAAGCGCAACGCATCGTAAGGTACATTGACGCAAAGTGTCGCATCTTAAGAACTGACCTAAACCAAGCTAAAACTATCATCTTAAGTATAGTAGTGTGTATTTTTGTCATTTATGGTCTTGTGTTAAATCTATATAAAGAATACTTATTTTTAATATACAACTGTGTGGTGTCCATCTGTGGTGTTGTCACTGGGTTATTGTATGTGGTCAAAAATGCTTTACACACTGTCTCTGAGAGAAGCTTGTCTGCTCGTGCCAAGCTACCAAGGGGGTGAGCAGGGGTTATTTTAGGAATGTACCCCCTTACCCTGACTAGAGGCAAGGGTCCCTATTTGTCACAAGTACCTACCTGTGCCAACTAGAGACCCCCAAATCCAACACATACCAATTGGGTATGAACCAATCTAACATGTTTTAAGGCGAGAGCACAAACACTTTAGCATTAGTTAGCAGTGGTAAAGTGTGCTGAGTCCTAAGGCCATCAAAAATGAAGTCAGCATAAACAGGAGGTCAGAAGGAAAAAGTTAGGGGAAAACCATGCCAAGGATGCTAGGTCTAATTGTTACATTTTAAATGTATTTATACAGTGCTTACAACCCCTGATGAGGCATTGAAGCAATTTTTCTGTGAGTAGCACACTATTCCGGAACACAAGATTAGTTGTAAATAGGTTAGTATGAATCTCTTTTTTTTTCTTTTTCTTATCCATTAGTAGTGTTAGGTATGTGGTTTTGATTTCATGTGTGTTTAGTAGAGTTTGGAGTAGGGATAGAATAATAGGAATGGATTTAAAAAAGGGAATTTGGAGTAAAGATGGAATGATAGGAATGGATTTGAAAGGGGAAGTAGTAATTTATTTGTATGTAGTACTTGTTAGTTGGGTGGTATGGCTAAAAAGTAGGGGTGAACAGCTATGAATGAGGGGTGAATGAATAGTTGGGAGTTCATAGTAATCAGAAAGGTTTGGGATGAGAGGGAGGAGGGATGGGAAAGATGGAAACTATTTTTTTTTTCGATAGCAAAATTAAATGATTTATACATACAGATGTGGGTCTTAGATTTGTCATCTATCTAGAAAGATAAGTGGGCCACTGCCCTTGACACCGAGATCCCTTTCGTATTTCTAGTTTGTTTGACCTTTCATCTTTGGTGTGGTTTCCGAAACTTTTTTCCTTCAATCCTTCTGTTTTTGCTGGCTTAGGACCCTGCACACTTTACCACTGCTAACTGGTGCTAAAGTGTTGTGTTCTTTCCCTAAAACATGTTAACATTGCTTACACAATATTAGCAAATTTAATTTATGTGTAAGCCCCTAGAAAAATGGTACTGCCTGTACCCAGGACCTCTAAATTAAATGCTACTAGTGGGTCTGCAGCACTTAGTATGCCATCCACCTAAGTAGCCTTTTAAACATGTCCAAGGTTGGCCAGTGCAGCTTGTGTGTGCAGATTTTAAACTGCCATTTCAACCTGGCAAAGCACCTCTAAGAGTTTAAGTGCTGAATAGCCGTTTGATTTACTATCATGCAGGTTCAGTATTGGTGATATATACGCGGAATACGCAATGGAAATCTCTAGGTATGTTGGTGGTGGGCCCACGTATATATCTGCCCTTCATTGCTTCCCCCTCAGTGGTTGTCAGTGTTGCAAAGAATAGCATTTAAACTTCTCTGTTCCTCTTTCACAACTTCGGAGTGACAGGTTGACAACTCCAGGACCTGTTCACCCTACAGTCTCAGTAAGAATGCAATATTAAGCAAGGTAAACTAGATTTTTAAGGCCAAATGTAAACGTATGATGATTTTAGTTTTGGGTGTGCAAATTTGGATTGTGATCAGTCCTTACATCAAGAACCTGACAGTGTTGAGAAATGTGAAAGCATGTCTGTTCAAAGAGGCTTTTCCATCTTGCTAGATATTCCCTGTACAACTTTCACTCAAGAAGGATCAGGGCCCCAACGAGTGCAATATGACCCTGTTGAATCCAGTTACGGAAACAAACATCATAACACCAGGTGTGGCTACCGTCTCAAGCTAGCACGTTACAAAAACCAAAGAAATTAGTAGGAAATGCATACTAAGCTTCATCCTTCATCTTGCCTTTCTCCAAACTTTGAAAAATGTCTTGGTCAGATCTTTGCAGTAGAATTGACCTGGTGGCATGTGGGTTATGTGACTGTACGTAACCTCCCTTTAATCAACCCAGTCAAGAAACATAGTTTAGTTACACATTCGTAAAGTTGAGCAGTATGAACACTTCGCATTTCTTTGTGGTAAGGATTGCAGAGTATGTTGAGATAGCACAGTGATGCTTTTGTATGTTAGGTGATTTGAAAAAAAAACTAAAGGCAATGACAATCGTAATGGCACCAAATAGACATCACTGGTTCAAATCAACAGGAAACTCTCAAAGTTAATAACCAATCCTCCGACACCAGCAATGAACTAGTGAAGCACAGAGGTTACTGCTTGTGGCTCCCCTTTGCAATGCCCTAGGCATGAGGAAGGATCCTCTGTTGCCATCTATACAGAATAAGAGTGTATAGAGGAAAGAAGATTCAGTGGAAAGAAATTAGAACCCCCCTTCCTTCCCACTACTTACCCAACACATTCAGCCACGTGCCGCATGGAATCCTGGGACACAAACACATGGCAAGCAAAGCGATTCAACACTGGATGCTTGGTGATAAACCCAAAGTAACTGTGGAATAAGGAGAAGAAGCTGGTTAAATGATAAGAAGCTGGATGCACACTTGGACAGTTAGGGCAATTAAATGCTAGTGCTCGATGCTAAAAAATGAAAGGCTGTTTACTGGGAGGTCTTTGCAAGGGGGGGTTGAGTTTGTAACTCAAGGTAACTTTATACTGAGAATTGAACCTAAAAGTAGTGCTTAATTTGAGCCTGTGGTTTCCAGTGCTCGACACTTGTCAACACTGGCACATGTGGGCACTCTGCCACATGGTGGTGCTGTTTGTCTGATTCAGAGATGAGAAGTTGTTTACTGTAGACTTATTAGTGGGTTATACCGGCCATTAAAGGCCCGCTCCAGCTTTAAAGTCCTGCGCCAAAGGCAAGGGCCTTTAACAGGGAAACAGACCTTTAATGGCTGGTATAGCCCAACCCAGATGGTATGCACGGCTCTTAGAACATTCCTCCACTAGAGGGCAGAATGTTCTAACAAATAAAAGAAAGGTCTCAGTGAGCCAGAGGTGATTTAAATCCCCTCAGGGTCCCAGAGTCTTTTGTTCACAGTATCACCTGTGAACCACAAACATTGGAATGTTGGTGCTCTGGGCTTTTACTGGTCATTAGAAGCCGGGAGCACTCCATGTCCTTCAATGAAGCTCTCAAAATTACAATGTTCTAATAATTCACTATGCATTAACAAGGACTAATACCTGCAGTTCAAGTTATTCTTATAGCTTTGGAGGACTGGAATCGTCTGGATTGTCACACTTCTAGCAGGATGATGCTTAACAGTTGTGTTGGTACTGCCATTGGCAGCTTGGTAGGGGTAAATAGCAGAGCAAGCTGTAGTGGCTTCTAGACGAGGTCCCTGGCATTTTTTTAACAAATTAAGCACTGTCTAAAAAGAACCATTTATCACCCACATAGCCCATTTGGTGAGCAGGAGGCTAATTCTGAGGTCGGGACCCATGGAAGGAGTAGGTTATCTCTAATGTTGGCTTTGGGCTGGATTCTCCGAGTAGAATCATTGTTGTGTTTAACTGTTCGTGAGAGATTGTGTGTTAGGATGGGGGCCAGGAGAGATGGATGTATCCCTTGGGCCAGGCTGGCTCTACTCAGCAGAAACGATTATTTACTGCAATGGACCTGTAAGAGGGCATGAACAGTCAGAAAGAGAGGACCAATTTGTTCTGAAGCCTGACCCCATGAAAGTGTATGTTATTCATGTATTGGGAAAGCATAGGTGCTTATTAAAGACACATTTATTATAAGGGATGACTGCAGATGGGTAAAAGAAGTGAGACCAGGAGAGAAAGGGTGCCTAACAATAGAAGGGGAACACCGAGCAAGAGTGGTGGAAATGGGGATGAATCAAGAGAGCTAGAGAGGTGGCAACATATGGACCAAACAAAGATGAGGAGGTAGAAGGAAAGAAATATGATCAAATATATACAAGAGGGAATTCTCACCAGCTGTTTCTTGGGTGGCAGCCACAGAAAGAAATGTTCTTCATCTGAAAGAAGTGACTGCATCTCTCAAACTGTAAGAGAGGAAAAGAACCAGGATATGTTCACACATTCACACAAATCATACAAAAACCATGCACCACACATATGTAGTTTGTCCATTCTGCTTCTATAATGATTGATTAGGCTCTATGTGTTTTTAGGTTTTCTTTTTGAGTGCAAACATGAACAACTTTATGTGGAAGACTTTTGAAATTTCAAGGTTTTAAAACCGACTGCTAGTTTATGTTTGGCTGTTTGAGATTTGAGATTATGGAACGTGCTGTTGGAAATTGTGTGAGTGCCTACCTCAGACCTCTGCGACCTCTTTTGTAGTTCATCAAGGACTGAGACCAAATGTATCTCCAGATGGGAATGAAAACCAGAGATGAGGAAGGGAGATTCGAAAATCATACTTGCAGTTGTCTGTGTTTTTCCCCCTAATTATAAATAGCGCGCACTGGACCCGAACGTATCAATTATCAGAGCGCTTTACATAAGCACAGTTGCGTTACACAAGGATACAATCGTTGTTTTTTTATAGGCACGGGGAGATTAAGTGATTTGCACAGGATTATGAGTGTCATTGCCGAGACTCGAACCTGGATCCCTAGATTTGAGGTCGGCCGCCATAGCTGTTAAGCTACATCCTCTTGTTCTTAGAATACGTACTCACAAGGTACCACATAAAAGGCTGGCTACCAATATTCTTATAGTGTCAATTGCTGCGGGTTTCCCTTCTCCAATAGATGTATTGTGCTTGATGCAATAAATACTCTTCTACACCTGGCGACAAGTGAGATTGCAGAGAAGGATATCAATTGACAAAACCTGTTTGTTACCGGACATCACTATACCTCATAAGTGAGCATTGCACCCATTAAAAAAAATACTGACTAGAATGTGGTTACTATCACGGAGGTGAGCCAATGTTAAGAGCAGTCGAAGAGAGGAGCACTGTATTGGTAAAGTGAACCGGAGGGTTAAATGTGTGACAGGCATCGGAGACAACTTCTGATGCTAACATCACTGCCTGGAGCCGAAGGTCAGCAATAAATGTTTGCAACATCAATCAATCAATCAATCAATCAGTCAATTTATAAATCGCACTACACACCCACAAGGGTCTCAAGGTGCTGGGGGTGAGGGGGGCTGCAGCTAGTGGTCGAAGAACCAGGTCTTGAGTAGTCTCCCAAAGGTCTGAGGGTCTACTGTCTGTCGTAGGAAGAGAGGGAGGGAGTTCCAAGTCTTGGCGGCGTGGTGAGAGAAGAACCTACCCCCGGAAGTGGTCCTGGGGATGTGTGGGACAGCGGCCAGTGAGAGGTCGGCAGAGCGGAGTCTCCTGTTGGGTACGTAGAATGATAGTCGGTTGTTGAGGTATTCTGGGCCGGTGTTGTGGAGTGCCTTGTGTCCGTGGGTCAGGAGTTTGAAGGTGATTCTTCTGTCGACGTGGAGCCAGTGCAGGTCTTTCAGGTGGGGGGGGGTGATGTGGTCTCGACGGGGGACGTCGAGGATCAGACATGCAGAGGCATTGGGGATTCTTTGAAGTCTGCTGATGAGCTTGGACGGGGCTCCGGCGTAGAGGGCGTTGCCGTAGTCGAGTCTGCTGCTGATGAGGGCGTGGGTGACGGCTTTTCGTGTGTCTGATCCATCTGTAGATCTTGCGGAGCATGCAGAGGGTGTAGAAGAAGGTTGAAGAGACTTTGTTGATTTGGTTGGTTATTGTGAGTTTTGAGTCGAGGATGACTCCCAGGTTGCGTGCGTGGTTGGTTGATGTAGGGGCGGTCCCCAGGGATGTGGGCCACCAGGAGTCATCCCAGGCTGAGGGGTTGGGTCCGAGGATGAGGATCTCCGTCTTGTCCGTGTTAAGTTTGAACCGGCTTTCTTCCATCCAGTCGGCGACTGCCTTCATACCACGGTGGAGGTTGGCGTTGGTGGTGAGAGGGTCGTTGGTGAGGGAGAGGATCAGCAAGGCGTCGTCGGCATAGGAGATTATGTTGAGGTTGTGAAGTCTGGCGATGCGCGCAAGTGGAGCCATGTAGCTTCTGAAGTGCGTCGGGCTGAGGGATGATCCTTGTGGGACACCGCAGATGGTCTTGTTGATTCCGGAGTGGAACGGGGGGAGGCGGACTCTTTGGGTTCTGTCGGAGAGGAAGGAGGTGATTAAGTATGAGCGGAAAATCCGTTCGCTCGCGGATTTAGCAAATTTTCGGTAAATTCGCGATCCGCGAACTCCCGCGAATTTACCGAGAATTCGCAAATCCGCGAGCGGCGGATTTTTCCGGGGGCAAAAGTTGAAGCCTGGCCTGTTGTAACTATTTTAGGATGGCACCGGCAAGCTGCCAGCGCCATCCTAAAATAGTTACTAAGTTAGCTTCAACAGGAAGCTCTAATAGATAAAATCGAGCAGGTGCTCGATTTTATCTATTAGAGCTTCCTGTTGAAGCTAATTTAGTAAGTATTTTAGGATGGCACTGGCAGCTTGCCGGCGCCATCCTAAAATATTTACCATGCCCTTCCTGTGACTCATTCATCAGCCCAAAAACAATCGTGAGCGTCGTCGAGGCAGGTGTGCCTTCTTCACAAATCTACCGTGGAAAATCAGCTGTGATGCTGGATAGAGGCTTTTTCATCCGTGACTTTCACGAGCGCAATACCCGTGCTGTTTCTGTGACCAGGAGCTTATTTCTCTTCATCTGCTGAACTGATCTTTCTCTGACCTTTTATACACACTAGAAGCATGTGTGAACTCACATGGTAGCCCTGCCCGTTTGGCCCAGCCCACACACTCGCGGTTTGCACCGTCTTCCCGCCATTCACACACTATGATGGACAGCTCACTCAAGGGACCCCTGCGCCCTTCGGGGCGATTGCATAGTAACACACACATGGTCGCTCGAACTAGTTGATGCTCAAATTCAGTGATTCATTCATTAGCCCAAAAACAATCATGAGCGTCTTCGAGGCTGGACAAGTGTGCCTCTTCCCAAATCTACCGTGGAAAATCAGCTGTGATGCTGGGTAGAGGGCGGCCTTTGCATGGTCGCTCAAACTAGTTGATGCTCAAAATCAGTGACTCATTCATTAGCCCAAAAACAATCATGAGCGTCTTCGAGGCGGGACAGGTGTGCCTCTTCCCAAATCTACTGAGGAAAATCAGCTGTGATGCTGGGTAGAGGCCTTTGCATCCTTGACTTTCATGAGCGCAATCCCCGTGCTGTTCCTGTGACCAGGAGCTTCTTTCTCTTCATATAATTGTGTTCGCACGGGTTGCTGCATGTTCGCACGCGTTTTGTACAATTTCGCAATTTGCGAAATTGTACAAAACCCTCGCGAACTTGCAGAAACCCGCGCGAACATTAAAAAAAAAAAATCCGCAAATTCGCGAGAATTCACAGATTTTGCGGATTGCGAGTTCGCAAATCCGCAAAATCCGCAAACGCGAGATTCGCAAAATTCGCCCATACTTAGAGGTGATCCAGTCCAGGGCCTTGTAGCGGATCCCTGCGTCGTAGAGGCGTGTGCGTAATGTGTGATGGCAGACGGTGTCGAAGGCAGCGGAGAGGTCCAGGAGGATGAGGGCTGCTGTCTCGCCGTTGTCGAGTAGGATTCTGATGTCGTCTGTGGCGGCGATGAGGGCGGTCTCGGTGCTGTTGTTCTTGCAGAAGCCTGACTGGGAGGGGTCGAGGATGTTGTTGTCTTCCAGGTAGCGGGTGAGCTGGGTGTTGACGATCTTTTCGATGACCTTAGCCGGGAACGGAAGTAGGGAGATGGGCAGGAAGTTCTTGAGGTCGCTCGGTCCGCCTTGGGTTTCTTCAGTAGGGCGTTCATCTCGGCGTGTTTTCAGCTCTCAAGGAAAGTCGCGGTCTTGTTGATGATGTTACACAGGTGGGGTGAAATGGAGCTGTCTGCCTTGTTGACGATGTGGTGGGGAAGAGGGTCGGAAGGGGCACCTGAGTGGATGGTGCTCATGGTTTTGATGGTGTCCTTGGTGGTTACGCTGGTCCATGCGGTGAGGCGGTCGTGGTCGGTGGGTATCGGTGGGTCCGGTGTTGTGGAGTTGGCGGGGTTCGTCCGAGGATTGAAGCTGTCTTGGATGTCGTGATCTTGCGGTGGAGGAAGGCAGCGAGGGCATCGCACAGGGCTAGTGGCGGCGGTATGTCATTGGTGCAGGAGCTGGGGTTTGAGAGTTCCTTCACGATGTTGAAGAGCTCCTTGCTATTGTGTGCGTTGTTGTCGAGGGGGTCCTTGAAGGAGCCCTCTTGGTGGTCCTGATGAGGTGGTGGTGGTTGCGGATGGTGTCTTTGAGGACTGCGTGGCTGTCGGGCATTTACTCGTTGTGCCAGGTGTTTTCCAGTCTCCGACAGGTGCGTTTGGAGGCTAGGAGCTCCGGGGTGAACCAGCTGGCTCTCTGACTGGTATCTCTGTGGGTGTGTTGTCTCGTTGGGGCTAGGGTGTTGGCGCAATCGTCCATCCAGAGTCTGAGGGTGTGGGCCCCCTCCTCGCGGTCGGTAGGGTTGGTCTGGGGTTGAGTGCGAGGTGTGTTTGTAGTAGTTCCTTGGTGATTATGCCCCAGCGAAGTCTAGGGGTCTGTGGGGTGCGTGATGTGAGACGGGTTTCCGGAAGGTGAAGTGGACGCAGTGGTGGTCGTTCCAGGTGAGTTCGGAGGCGTGGCTGAAGGCAACGTCGGGACTGGAGGAGAAGATGGCATCAACCGTGTGGCCGGCGATGTGGGTAGGTGTCGTGACGATATGTGTCAGTCCGAGGGTGGTGAGGTTGTCGATCAGGGTGGAGGAGTTGCTGTCGTTATCCAGGTGGTAGTTCAGGTCTCCGAGGAGGATGTAGTCGGTGGAGATCAGTGCTTGCGTGCTGATGAAGTCGGTGATGGAGTTGCAGAATTGGGGGCGGGGTCCTGGTGGTCTGTAGACGAGGGTGCCTCTTAGGGTGGTCTTGGGGTCCGTGTGGATCTGGAAGTGCATGTGTTCGGCAGTGTTGAGGGTGTCGGAGGCGTTAGTAGAGATCCTGATGGTGCTCTTGTGGATGATGGCGATTCCTCCGCCGACTCCATTGGTACAGTCTCTGCGAGGGATCTTGTATCCATCGGGGATGGCCACTGCGATGTCTGGGGCGGAGGCTTCGTTCATCCAGGTCTCGGTCAGGAAGGCGATGTCTGGTGATGTGGATTCGAGCAGGTCCCAGAGCTCGACGGCGTGTTTGCGTGCGGAGCGGGTGTTGAGCAAGATGCATCGGAGCTGGTTGGGTTCCCTTATTGCGGGTGCATCTACATGTGATGTTGGCGAGCACCATTATGGCAAGACACCAACACATCAGAAAAGTGTTATGACGCTGAGTACCCCCACAACGCTATGCAGCTGAAAAGCTTCTGAAAGCTTCTCCGATAGCCAACAATGACCAGCTTACAGTGAGGACGCTGCTTTTTGGATGCTGAGAGACAATAGCGCGATACAATGTGTGAGGATCTCTGCTGTACACAACCACTTTAATTCCAGGCATGCGAGCTACTGAGGTAACGCTTCTATAGAAAAGGGATTATAACTTGCTATGCAGAAATATCGATTACTGTTATGACACTTCAGTTTGAGAAAATCTGATTCTTAAACATGGTAGCATACATTATTAATCACCGTGACTTTGACTTGCAGTCTATTTCAGTAAAGTTGAACACTAAGGAATGGAAGAAGTTTCAGTGCTAAGTTCATTTGTAGCTGTTCTGTAGGATCCAAAAAACTTGAAGTTCAAAGACAAGCTTTTAGTGACTGACAGGATGACACTGGACAAGGCGATTAATATTGATTAAATATTTGGAGCACTGTAATGCTTCATAGTGGGCAAAGTTTAAATGATCTACAGATGTTAATGTTGCAAACAGTGTAATGACCCCAGACATCAATTCCAAAATAAATGTATGTTGTGTTTGGTGTTAGTTGAACAGTCATGTTGCTTTAAAGAAGAGTAGTTCAGTTATGGGACAAGTGTGCCGGAACTGCAGAAGTAAAAGGGCAGCGCACATGAGTGTAAAGGTAAAAGTGTGACTGTAATGAATGGCAGGGCACCTAAGACACAAGCTTAAATAAGAAAATTGCCATGTCTGAGGATTTTGTGTTTCATGTATATGAAATTTGGCATATAAAGTATGATGTTCTCTATTTTCAATATCCTAATTGGAGACAAAAAGGATAAAGTATGACAGATTGTGGCGTGCGATACACCTTGATGTAGAACATTTGTTGCAAATGTTTGATGGTGTAGAATTGAAACCACTTGATATCTGGTTCATGTGGTATGGCATGCCATTGATGTAGGTTACTTCAATACCACTGCAGAATTTAAGGGCATGGCCATTCATGTGAAAGTATACACTGCCGAAGATGGGTCCTGTTTATAAGGATGGCCTCAGCAAACAAATCTTTAGATGAAGTTGGACCCTACCAACACAGTAAGGTAATTGGGTATGAGGATATCATGGCAGTGTCTGGTAATGATCAGGATGACGCATCCACTTGGGAACATTTATTTCCAAAGGTATGAAAAAGCTTACTCAGATTCCCTTTGATTATTGAAGGGTTTTGGTCTTTGAATAGTACAGAAAGAAAATGTGGTACAAAGAGTGAACAATGTGAGTTATCCATGAGGGTAGATTTTAAAAAAGAGCTTTAACATTTGGTGTGAGAGGTAGTGATTGAAGAAACAGAATCTTCCAAATGGTTGACCACTTTTATGGTTGTCCATAAGGAAATAGGCAATATAGGATTATGTGTTGATTTAAGGGAATTAAATAGTAGTGTTTGCAGTTGTAGAAGGTTTTCTTTAAAGACGGGTGCTATGAAGTGTTGAAGGGCAATAATTGGTTTTGAAGATTCTTTGACTTTCTTTTCTGTGCCTGATCCTGGGAGCACATCAGCCTTTTGGTTGAATATTCTTGAACAATAAGTAATAGTAAAAGGATACTCCACAAAAAAACAGAGATCATCTTAATTGTTGAGAGTTTAGTTAGTCTTTGCAAATTTGAGGTATTCCAAGTAAAGATTGTCTCTGAAACAACTCTACAATGGGAAATGGATGTCAACAGCTATCAAGTATTGGGGAGATCCTGCCACTATGAAGTAAGTTGCAGTGTTTATCACTCTGGATCTGTTGTTGGCTCAGATCTTTAACATCTTTTATTACTCTGGAAGAGGTGTGTCTTCTTCTGCAGTTTTCCAGCATGCATGTACCAACTTATTAATGGCATGGGCAATATGGCATATATTCAATATGACATTGTGATTCATGGTATTTCTTGTGAAGAACATGATAAGACTTTGTTTCAGGTGTTAAAAGAACTGGAGGAGCATAGCCTCACACTTTTTTCAGAGACAAGTGTAAAATGGCAAAGGACAGAATGGTCTATTTGGAGCATTGAATCAGTTGGGCGGGAGTAGCACTTAAACAAAAAATGTGTATTGCCATTGTTGATACTCCCAGTTCTAATGAAAAAGAACAGATACGGTCATTTCTGGGACTTGCTGTGTATCATTCAAAATGAAATCAAGAAAGTATATTAATTTAGATATGTGCCTTAATTCTTGCTTACATGCTATGAAAAGGCCATGTGTGTTAAGCAGTGCTGTTACATTTTATGAATCAAATTCCTTTCTGTGCTTAATTGAAGACCACTAAAACCTCAGTAGTATTGAACACTTACACAGGCGTTGAATCTTCGTGGGCTAGTACTTCTGTTAAAATCTTGGTATAATAACACAACAACAGAATGTAACCACTAGCCACCCATACCTTGATACTGCTGTTGATTAGTTGCTATCATCAACAGACTATAGCAAAATATAGAAGAGTTGGTTAGGGAAGGAACACCAGGGAGTAGATCCTACTGACAAAAGGTGAATGGCAGGTCTTAGTTGGTAATCTCAATGGACCTTTCAAATGTCAGGATAGTACTCAGTGGCGGCTACTCCGCTAAGGTGGTACAGCGTTGCCCCACTGCATTTCAGCAGTGAAGGAAAGGATAAATAAAATGATAATAACGTGATGTTATCATTTTATTTGTTCCTGCTGTGGCAGCATGGGTGTGGGGCTGGGCTGCTCTGCTCACAGAGCAGGGCAGGGGACGAGTGGTGGGCACACTGAAGTGTGCATGACGCTTTGACCGGCGTCTCAGGCCGACCAAACAGTCATGCACACTTAGCATATTCTCCACCCAGGCTACATTACAGCCTAGGTGGAGAACATGCCCAGGTCCCCAGGCTCCATCAGACAAATCACAGCGCTGCATTGCAGCATTGTGATTGGCTCAGGGGAGCCTGGCTGCTTCCTGTTTGGTCAACGGAGGAGAGACGACGTGGGACAGCCTGGCGAGGAGGTAAGTATATTTTTCTTTTTTTACATTCCCTTATCCCCTTGGCCTCTGCCCCGCCACCCCAGATCTGTGCCAGCCACCACTGATAGTACTGCACAATAATTAACACTCCTGTACCTGATTGACATATTAACTGGACTCTTCAGATAAAGTAGCATTCTTAACTCTACTTCCCGTGAGTTGGCCTGACAACAGGGGCTAGGTTTTTAGAGTGGTGGTATCACTGCCACCGGAAAGGGCAACACAACTATGCATGATTCCACAATGAACCAATCAAGAAACCTTATTAATCCCAATTCCCAGTGAACTTGAACATACTTGGAAAAAATTATATCTCTGCTGAAGTCCTTTCTCCTCTTGATATCTCAAATAAATTCTTTTTCCAGTGAGTCTCACCTCAAGCTGCCATTTCTTGTTTACAATTTACTCTTTCCCAAACTTGCCTTAACTTCTTAATATGAACCAAAATTCCTGTTTGGGTAACTCTTTTTCTGAAAACGGGCTGAAGATTAAATCTGAAATTGTCCCAGAATACAGTGGCCGAGGATTTACTTCCAGTAAGACAATAATTCAAAGACTTCTTTTGAGACAGTCTCAGAACTTTAACAAGGGACTCAGACTCAGAAATATAACAAGGATAACTGGTGGAAAAATCCTGACATTCAGCTGTATATTTTCTTAGATTATGATGCATGCATATACTCCTACATTTAAGGT
This sequence comes from Lissotriton vulgaris, assembly GCF_964263255.1. NCBI lineage: Eukaryota > Metazoa > Chordata > Amphibia > Caudata > Salamandridae > Lissotriton > Lissotriton vulgaris. The sequence continues at coordinate 1,616,108,326 of NC_141685.1, read as the reverse complement.
ACACCTTTGAATGAGCATTCATTCTCCTTTTGCAATATCCCGCAAAGTTTTAGACATGACCAAAGGTTGACTACTATTGAGTGTTCTTTTTAACAAAGCTAGTTAGAGCTGACCTTCTGAATTCTGAACTCACCAGCCAGTCTCTTCCTCTAGCATGATATTGCCTGGACTGTGTCTCTCAATCACTGGCAACTTCCGAATGGCGTAGCCTCTTTTTTTACTCTGGTTCCAACCAAGATGGCTAGAGTCAGTGGGGTAGTGGCTGCAAAATCATGGCATTTGGCAGTAGGGGGTAAACATTGTGGGCCAGATGGAAAGAAATGCAGGGACTGGGACTGTGCAGGTTGGGGCTGTGTCCTGACAGTTCCCCTCCTTTAATAACCTTCCCACAAGGTTCAGAGGGAATTGAGAATGAAAAAAAATTCAAATCAAGGAATATGAATATAGGCTGTTGATTCCCAACACCTTTCATCTGAAGTGAAACTCTTCTAATCCATTAAGTACCAAATCTGACTTTTACACAGGCAAGAATCCACAATATGTTTGTCGATGTGACTCTTGTCACCAACATAAGTGGAATCTTGTCAGTAATCGCTGGGCGGGCCTTCTTAACCAGAGACACATGAAAGTATGTATGTATTATAATGGACAGTGGCATCTGTAGTTGTATTGCAGACAATATCGTAATTTGCCATACTTGGAATGGCCCAATATATCTTGATTTGAACTTTGTTGGTCCTCTGAGAGTAAGATGGCAAGATAAAAGCCCAACTCAGTCTCCAAATTCAAACACTGGCGCAGGACGCTGATGTTTGTCTGCATAACATTTATAGTGTATTGGACAATCAGTACATTTTCTTGGTCTTTCAAGTAAGGTTTATCAGAAGAGGCTTCATCTTTCATGTGTTTCTGGACAAGCCGTATAGACAGAAAACATGCCAGCAGAACCAGGGGTGGATCCTCCGTTGGAGCAGAGGAGCGTCACCCTACTTAAAATCACCCTTAAAACTCCAGAGATTAAAAATAAAATGGTAATTTATTACAGTTGTATTTTTCATCCGCCTTTCTGAACAGAGGGTCAGGACATGGGTGGTGCCGCTACTGAGTGATAACAGCAGGGAGGAGGGTGGGCCGTCTATGCACATTTTAAAGTGTGCATGTCTTTATGTTAGTTAAACATCTCTAATCCAGACGTTTTAAGACAGCTGTGTTAGAGCAAGTGCAGTCCTCCAGAGCACTGTGGAGTGCCGAGTGCGGCTGCTCCCTACAATCAGGGTGCTTCTCTCATGCTGCATGAGAGCAGCTCCAGGATTGGCCAAGGGGGTTGCAGCATCCTGTTCCTGTAAGAAGAGACCCAGAGCAGAGAAGTTCATGTATGTCTTCAGGCAAGTGTTTTTTTAATATAATTAAGGTGCATGTGCCCACCCCCTCTCTTGTAGATGCCAGCCACCACTCAGCAGAACACAAGTATGAAACCCAGAGAGTGCAAAGAAAGGGGAGCATCAGATAGTGGAATGATTTGTGTTCTAAACAAATTCCACAAGTTTCAACAAGTCAAGATCCTTCAAATTGAAGTCATTGACAGTGTAAAAAACATGTTTCTTAGATTGTTTGACAAATTCTGTCTGACAATCTGTTTGAAGATGCCAGCTGGTGGAAAATGTGATTGTGAGTCCCAACAATTTGCAGAATGCTTATCAGAAGCAGGAAGTAAACTCGGGGCTTCTGTTGGACACAATACTTGTGGGGATTCCATGAAGGCTAACAACATTACTTAAAAACAGCATAACTGCCTATGGTGCTGTCGATACCCCTTTTTGAGGGAAAATGGGACACCTTGTTAAGTAATCAATTGCTACTAACTACTTCTACCTGCGCCAGAATATCTAAGCACAAACGTTTGACACAGTGCTTACACTGATCTGCCTGTTGCGACATTGCTGCAGCATAATCCTGTTGAAGTCGATAAGTACATACCTATATCACTGCAACCATGTCTTGTTTGTGGTTCATAAGAAACGTTGCCTGTTTTCTCACTGATAGGCACATCAAAGCAGTCCTTCAATGCCCACTGTACCCTGTCTTATTAGAGACCCTATTTATAGAACTTACTCAGTCAGCTCTCTATGGAGGACCCAGCAACTGCCTTATCCATTCACAAGCACAACAGGCCTTGGGATTTCTACCCTTGACCTCTGACCTCATGTTGGGACCACTGCTCCAATCGTGTCCCCTAATGAAAATTCTAATGCTGCACTACCAGACTCATCTACTCCAGGATCCTTATCATCTCCTCCTTCTTCAAACCGCGGGTCAGCTGTCGTGAATGTCTTCTGTCACCGGGGTCCTCTGCTGTATACCCACTACCCCAGCAGCTTCATGGTCTGTGTTCACACCCGAGGATGCACTGACATCATCCCTCCACCCACCCCCTTTGCTAGGTCAACTGTGGGCAGAAGGAGCGTGCCTCAGTGGGTACCCTGTCACTAGCCACAGTGTGTGCTCTTGTGTACCTCCACCAATATCCCTGACAGGGAGAAGCTGTCCTTCCAGATATTAACCAGCACTTCACCTTTGTAGTCCCTACATGGGGACAGGGAAAAAGAGAAGCGCACTCTAACCAATGAGTTTACTTGCCACCGCCCTTTGAAAACAGTATAGGCCCAACAACACCAATTGCAGTGTTGATTTTGTAGACTATGGGCTTGCCCCCTGCATCCATATAACTCACCTTTTGGCGAAAAGGCAAACTAATCATCTACACCTCCTTTCTTGTAAAGTAAGACTCAACTCTGGGCCAAGCTAGACCTTCATTTTCAAGCCTCCGATGAGAAAATCAAAAATATGGGAGGGTTGGAGGTGTGCTTTCCCTTTGCACACCACCTAGGGATGGATGAAGGCCGTTTGAAAGGGAAATGTTTAACTTTATCACAAATCTTGGAGTTAGACCGGGCCTGCCAGGTGAGGTGAACGCAACTCAATGATTACTTTAAGGGAATGGGATGAGGGAGTGAAGTCACTTCTCTGTTGAAAAAGAAGGGATCCCTTGGAAGGGCAAAGGCTGTGGGTATTCGACAGCAAAAACAAATCATTAGAAATAAAATTCCATCTAAAATAGAATAGTAAAAATATGATTACAATTAATTTACTAAAAAAAAAACTAAAGCGTCTCAAAAGACAAAATGGGACACTTTTTAATATCAAAATATAACACAACTTACTACAATTCATATAAAATAAATGTATTGATTGTGCAGTTTTTTAAATGGAACTTGGGGAAAAAAGAATGGCTAAAGCATAATTTAGAAGTAAGAAGATGCCTGGTTATTCCAATTGGCTGGGGTCTGGGCCTGCAGAGAAAGAGAATGTAGTCATGGGTACCATGCCACTGGCCAGAGAAGGCAAGATTTGTTCTGTGAAGGATGTTGGACAGTGGTTCACATAAAAATGATCTGTTTTCGTCTTTGACGTTAATTAGGTTATGACCCCCTCCCCCCATGCAACCCAAAAACATGCTGAAAAGTGGGAGTGTACGACTTAAATGGAAAAAGGTGAATGAATTGACACAAAGGTAATTTCGGTTTGAGATTGAATCACAGATCTTTGTAATTTTTTTATTCAGAAAAAATTTTTCAAAATGTTGGGGAGCCGAGTGTGTGGTAGTTTCGGGTTTCTCCGTTAGTAAAGTCTTGATAGATATTGGACATTTATTTATTTAGTTTCTGAAGCCCTTGCTGCAATTGGTCAGTGAGGCTGTTGTTCATTCCAGGTGACCTAGGGGTAACTTGTTCAGCTCAGCTTGTGGGCAATGTTGTAGGTTCAGGTTGTGCTTTATGACACTGGCGTTGAAGATATGGAGCTTGTCTTTTCTAATACGGCCAGAGTACTGGTAAACTATTTGTTGGTTACTTTGAGGTCTTATTTGAGTTTCTTTCTTTAGTGGTGCTGTTTTTTTCAGTTTACTAAGGTTATGCGCTAGGTACTAGCGGTAAACACGCGCGGATTATTATTTAATGCTGATATGAGTGCAGTTTCTCTGTTTAGATAGCTTGTCTATTTTATTGAGGTATTTGGACTATGAATAGGTATTGTTTTATGTTCAGCTGTTTTACAGCATTATTAGTACCAGAAGTTCAGGAGATGGAGGGAAGGACTCATCTGCATAAAATTGGGGTTGGATCAGAATTTTAACGTGCTCAATGGTGTGTGAGAAAATTAGATCAAGTGTGTATCTTACTGTGTGGGAAGGACTGCTAACATGGATGAGTTCCTAATGCATCCTTGTTTTTAGTTAGCTCAAGGGCAAGGCTGGTAACTTTGTACCCAAATGTTAAAGTCTCCAACCCACAAGAGTTTTGTTACTAGAGTTTGCAGATGCCCGGTGAGCGCAACAATTTCCTTTAGGAATCTGGGATTGTATCCCTGGAACCTGTGCAATGCTGCAATAAGGAAGAAGCTGTTTTGATTGATTGTGCATCTTGCAGCTATCCTTGCAAAAGATTAAAGAAATGGAGTTGACTCCAGGATAAGGGAAATCCCACCTCTTTTCTTTCACAATGGGTCATTTTAAATCCTGGAGGAATGAGGTTGTTTAAAATAACAAGTGATCTATCTTTCATACCAATTAAATATACATACACACATGTCTCTTCTACACACCCACTTGGATAGATTAAGAATGCACTTCCAGGCTACTAGTAGAAGCATGCCTAATATGTTACACACACTCAAACGAATACACATACATGCACTCGCACTACATTCACACCCAGTATGCTACATGTAAAAGCCAACCAGGCTTTGAGTCTACAAACAAACACTGCAAAAAGCAAAACAGCTATAGGCGCTTGTCAACACATCGAGATCGAGGTTGGGTGAAATTTGGAAAGGCTATTTATTAATTGTCCTTCATTCAGGTGTTAGAGGCATTCCAGATTTTTAGTGGTGCACCAGAGACTCCTTTGCTTTTGAAGGAAATTTAGATGTTGGGTTGTTTCAGACCAGGCCATCACTTGGGTGAAAGAAGACCTTAAAGAGGTATGTTTGAAATATTATCAAGCTTGTCAATCAACTACATGGTCTAATTTATTGTTGTGACTTTGTCCTTAAAATGTATTTGGTGGAGTGAATTAACAATTTGGCTGGTCATTTGAAATCCTTTTTAAATAATGAATTTGATGGATTCTTAGCAATAACTATTTCATGATTCAATAAGGCAATGTTCTAATGATAGAGATTTGAAGTACTTTGAATAAGAAGATTTGAAATGATTTGTTCTTTTTTACGTGCCCCTTTATCCGTTTCTACATGGTTATTCGTGCATTTTCGACAAGCACATTTTTAATTATGCTAGATGTTATACACACACACACACACTTCTTTCTTTACATATATTGACCTCATTACATGCAGGAACAATTACACACATTCCCCAATACGTTTTTTTGAGTCACATGTACACACACATAGTGGAGCTCAGCTACACTAATGGCAATCAAGCAATTTTCCCTGGCACTACATATAGGGGTGTAGCTTCTGGGGGGTGTTTGGTCGGGTATGGTGAAGTGTCTGTTGGATTTCACCTGGGATTTTTGCATGCACACACTGACAAAAACACACACACACAACACACACTCTCTCATATCCCTGTTTTGAAAGCCCTAAACTTTTTTGATTGCTGTGTTTCTTTCACTAACTACTCCTGCTAATCCGCATTCCTCTCTCTTTCCACTGACTCTTAAACCCCTCTCAGGCGCCCTGCTTGTCACATAATGTATTATAACATTATATGCCCCCTCCCCCAAGTTTTACCGACCAAGCTATGCCCCTGCCTACATAAACCTCACATTCAAACGAACAGTCAGGCTTATGCATTGTGTGCGCCTGCCAAAGAGTCACCCCATTGTTAGACAGTAAGACACCCCCATTGCACTCTCCCACCTCCTGCTTCCTTCAAGTGTGTCTGCTGTTGCCCCCAAGCCTGCCCTCTTACCTCCTCGTCTCGGCTGTACTCATTAACATTCAGGATGAGTTTGACCCCCTGCAGGCTGATCTCCAAGTCGCAGGTTGAAGGGGGTCGCAGGTGAACTGTTAGCTTTCTGGTGGTGGCAATCTAAAACAGAAAAACAAAACAAACAAGGAGGGTCAGAGGTTACAAAATCGAGGGCAGTCGTTGCACCAAAACACATGCGGCTAACTCCGGACTCACAAAGTGGTGGCTCGGGTGTGTTTGTACCCAGGCTCAGTTCATGCCAGAGGCCGGGAAAGAGCGAGGCTGTCTCGGCACGCTTACAGTATGCGAGGGAGATGACAAGTGCAGACATTTTAGGGCTCAGTAAGCTTAGTTACCCAATACCACATCTTTCCTGTCATGAGAATATTCTCTTGTACATCCAACCTTGAATAATCGATTTATAAATGGGAGTGCAAGCCTCGGGAGCACAAAGTCGAAACCTGTGGTGCAGTAACTATTGCTGTAGTAATAAACGCACAGCATCGCAAGGGGTGTGAAGACTTGTAGAGACGAGATTTCACCCACTTCACTCCACTTGGGAGGACCTTTCATACATTTGAGGACTTATACGCTTTTCCAAATATCTAACATTTATTTTCACTATTTCACTTATGAGCCACCTCTTACAACAGCTTTGTTTGTTATATTAAACAGATTATTCACGTCTTATGGATGTTTTAATCAAAAACATTTAGGAGGTGCTATAATGTCATGTTTCAATCAGAGACGTTTTAAGGCATGGGCAAAGTGGGCTCTGTCCCAAGGCCCTAGTCTTTCAGAGTGGGGCTGATAGAACCAGCTCTTGTCTGCAGACAGTCTAGCCCTGATAACCTTGAATAATTCTTAAACATATTGTTTTAAATACCCTTTTCTTTCAATGTATTTTTAATGTGGGTGATGTGTGAGAGTCTATTACAGAAAATTTGCAGAGAAATGTTGTGTTTATGCTTCAAGCAACATCCATAATAAGGAGTTCATTTACATCAAAACAGCATCTCCGATATGAGAAATGATAGGGTGTCATGGAGATAATTTGCTGTGATATTAGTGAGCTGCTGCTGTGTTACAATATCGAAACCACATATCACCGTAGCTGAATATTAGATGGAAACACATTTAGAATATAGGCCAATGTGCCTGTGCGCTGTCAGTGACCTGCCCAACGAGGGCATGAAAAAACAGAAACTGGATCATAAATTCAAAACTGTTCCAAACAGTGGCCACCAAAATACATTTGGCCCAGGGCCCCCCAAAGCCTTAAGTTTTCCCTGGTCTCAATCCCTCTGGTATTGCTATTTTTATTGTATAAATGTTTTTGGAGAGTAGGACCGTCATACAAGTTATTTATTTAACATTAGGTCTTTAGGTTTTAGCCACAGCCTAATTGGTCCTGCTAGGGCTCCGTTCTCCCTCCAGTTGTCATCAACACCCAGGCTTCACCCATCACAAGATTCCAACAATCGATGCATTTTCACAGTCTCACAGCATCCACACTCTATATTACACAGCAAGCCCACTCGGCTTCTGTATACACAGACACATCCTATGACTACATCATCCAATTTCGTACACACAGGACAACCCAGGCATACCACATCACTACATCAATCCTCCATGCCTTTTAACCTATGCCATAACAAATAGCTGCATACAAGTATCCCCCTAGGAGAATGGGTATTACATGGACAAACACGCATTTACTCCTAGATCAAACCCTGACAGTAGCCTAGTGTGAAAAAGTGCTTCTTTCAGGGTGGTCACCCCCATTTGTGTGGCGTGATGCTGTTGTGTTCGTGCTTATGTGTACTGGGAAATTGATAACCAGGCCCGAGTGCATGTGGTCTGACCCATGCAACATGTGGAAATTGCTTACCACCTATTTGGCCTATTTAACTTTCCTATAAGGCCACAGTATATGGTGCCCATAATACATCTCTGGCATGTAAAGTTAACTGTCACCCACGAAATACGGCAGTACTGTGCCATCCACTAGTGTAACTAGGCAAACTAGACCCAGAACCACAACTTCACCCTGGCAGCTGCAGTTTACAACCTTCAATAGGTCCCCTGTTTGAGAGGAGAAAACCTCCCTTTTAAATATTAATAAGTACCCCTATCTAGGTCACAGCTGACAAAGAAGTGTATGGTATTTAAAAGTAGAACATGGAAAAATGTAGACTCAACATGTCCTTACAGTGACTAGCAACCAAAAGCTATTTTCACTGTAGAAAGGCTGGCTGGCCCAGTGAGAAACAATGGGAAGCAGGATTAAAAGTAAATTCTGCTCTCTCTGGAAAAGGACCCACTAGAAATGTGACTAAACCACTTTTTTTAATGTATATTGTAAACACAACTTAATCGTGAAGCTGGATTTTAAAACATACTCTTTTCCTTTCTGTCTGAAGCTCATGATGGGCAATTTAATATAGCTCTCCAAAAGTAGCCCAGCCATTTAATAGTCACTGATGAGGATTTATTTACTTTAAAGGAGCCTTCTCTGTCAAAAGAAAATGTTAGGCGATACCTTCAAAGGCCCCAGCTTTTGTCCTCTCAGTCAGGCAGGTACCAATCCTAGTGGGGGAGGGTTGCCCCTAGTACTGGTTTAAAATGACCAAGGATAAGGGCACAGCTCATTACCTTGGCCACTCCCCTGCGGTTAAAAATTCAAAAAGGGTGGGCACACAGGCACTGCAAAAGGGAAGAAGAGTTTCTCCATTTTGGATTTTGAGACTAATAAACACTGTGGGATTGCTTGGAGTAGGACAAAATGGAACTGCTTCAGAAGTGGGTATTGTTACCCCTGGAAACATTTACTTCATTGGTTAGGGAGGGGCCAGGAGACACACCCTCACTCACTAGCTAGTGCCCAGCAGAAATATTGCATCACCAGGCCCCCTATTCAGAAACTTTCTGGACCTGCAAAATTACAGAAGAGGAATGGACCTGCTGTGTGACCTGAGAGGCCTGAAGAACTGGACTGGCTCCCTCTTGTACGGTGGGCACCCTGAATATCGAATAGATAGGAATATTTTGCATACCTAACTCCACATGTGGTACATATATCTTCAAGGTATGTAGATGTGGAGTTAGGAAAAGCAAACAGATACCTCCCTATATGTACTTACCTTTCGATATTTTATCCCTCAATATTCTGTTCTCGATATTCTTGTACCATGATATTCTGGAGGTCGATATTCAATAGTACAATCCTCTTGTACCCAAGATAAAGAAGTGGACTTCAAGGGTCAGTTGACTAGCTTCCTGTCTGGGTACAGGGCTACAAAAAGTTGGCTGCAAGCGACATTTTACCGGAAGTTCCCAGCTGCCCAGTACAAACTGGACTTGACCTGAATCCTGCTGGTGGCCTCTGCTAGAGTGAGTCTTGACCCCTAAGAGCTCTTACTGAGGTCATGGGACCCTTGGGTGTGTCTAACGGGCCTACTCCTACCACCCCTGAAAACATTATGACATTTGTTTTGGGCTCCAAGACCTTTGAAGGACAGGGACAAACCAGCCGGCCTATCCGACCAGGGTGCGACCTTGCTGGGCTAAGTAACAGGTTTCTCCCAATGGGAGTTTCTTCACAGCAGCATATTCATTTCAGTGGACCCTAAGTGAGAAATTATCTGGCCTTGGGGAGCTCCATGTCAGAAACAGCCTGCAGCCTTGCCCTGCTGAAGGATTCCAAGTTTCAAAAAAGAGACCAAGTATAAATGTGAAAGTTGGTCAACAGGGTTTTGACTCGCAATTTGGAATGCTCTCTGGAGGTATGCCTTCTGGGCTTATTCCCGAGACCTAAACCCAAAAGAATGGATCACAGGTTTACGGACCTGGCTTTCCTCTTGGCTAAGAGGAGAATAGCCCTCAGGTGGAAGGCGAAGAAGAATCCTTTAGTAGTAGACTGGGAAAAGGATGTTTCCAGCTGGGCTTGAGCTGAGGAAAAGGCTTTGATTAAGGAGAACAAGATTAAGAAGCGGCGTAAGCCACTGGCAGAACCCTGGGCAGACATTTTGAGAGCATGGGACCCACGAAACACACCTGATCAGGAGTCACACGTGAACTCGACTGACTCTGAGGGGCTGGGAGAGACCCACACCCTTTAAAGGTTTGACGACCATTACGGAATGGGTAGGTGACTCGGAGTTTTTGGGGAGCGGGTGGGATTGGTCCTTCTGTGTCGTGCCACAACCGGGATATACCCTTGGGTAGGTTACGTGCCAGGTATTGCCCTTGTCTGTTCGGAGCTTTTTCTGCTTTTCCCATTTTCCTTCCCCCTCCCCTTGGGTGCTCCAACCCCAAGACATGACCAGTCAAACTGTTGTAGACATATGTACTGACTGAGGACCCCTGGTAGTTTACACTAGTTGTAGTTGTGTGTTCATTTTGTGAAGACACTGAGTTTGATTTCCCTTGTTTCCCTTTTATTTTATTTGCTTTTGGTTTTCCTTTCTACTTTTCAATTTCTGAGTTTTTATATGACAGACGTATGCATTCTCAATACAGGCACATCTCAGACAGATAGTGTTGATGGCAGGCCCAACCACTCCCTATCAAGTATTTTGCCATGGTGAGGGGCTATCTTAACACTATTAGGACACCAGAGGGAACTGACACACTGGAGACAAATAGTTCTGGATATGATGATGTGAAGAAAACAAATGTTTTGTCTCAGAGATGCACCAGCAATGTAACAAGAAGAAATCTGATAGATATTGTATTCAACCTACTGTGGATATGTAACTGTATTGATTGTAATCTTGTTAATCATTCAAATGTCAATAAAACAGGTATTTAAAAAAAAGTATAAATGTGAAAGTCTTGACCAGGCAAAGCTTTTCCCGCCAAATCTAATGACTGAAACAGGACCTCGTTTAATGACTATCCAACTTTGTGAGAACTTCCTCGGATACAGCCTGGTGCCTTGCTCCGCTGAAAGATTTTGGCTTCCAAAAGAGACTAAGTCCCAAGGTAAAACCTTCCCCGGTCAAACCTGTTTGATGTATCTGACTTGCTCTCCATCACAGTCAGACTGAAATCTCACTTAGGTACCAGTCTACTGTGACTATTGACTACCATTGGTGCTTTGTGCTTTTTGGTGCTGTTTTTCCCTAAATCTTCCAAAACCAATCATTCCGGTTCCCATTAATGAATTTTTGGTAATTCTGCTGTCATCTTGTTTAATAAATTTAACTCTATTTTATAAACTGGAGTGAGATTTTTATTGTGTCATGTTTCTGACGCTTTACCTGTTTCAGTAACTCACCCATGTCTACTCTGTGCTATAACCAGAGCTTGAGGTTGAATAAAAAATATGAGGCCTCATTTATGAGGCCTTGCATCAGTTTTGCGCTTCCGATGCGCCGGTTTTTGTGACCCATCGGCGGTGTAAAACAAGCCTCCTGTTGCCCACTATTTACAAAGTGACGCATCTAAGTAAATGCGTCACTTTGTAAACCCCTGCGCTACATTATACCTGTGTCAGGTATAATGTATGCAGGGGGGATTTACCCCCGCAAAAAGCCTCGTAGAAGTGATGCAGTGAAATCTATGAGTTTTTACTGCGTCACTTCTAGGACGCTGTTGAGTCAAAATCTTGCGCCTGCCTCACAGCAGGCTTAAGACTGACGCAGGCGCTTTCACATGGGGCTTGTCCCATGGGAAAGGACGCATTGCTGGAGTTGCGTCACTTTTGTGACACACTCCAGCAATGCGTCACTTTTGCGCTAACAGATACATCAAAAATACTGACGTATCTGTTACTCCCTGCGACATGATGTGTCATACAAATATGACTCATCAGGTATGACGCAAGGAGTGCGCACTGAGAAGTGAAGCATCGCTGCTGTCAAGCAGCGATGCGTCACTTCTCATAAATGTGGCCCATGGTATGCTGTGGGAACACATTTTACTTAAGTGAGTGCCACAATGAATTAATCACTGGCGTCATCGTATAATTTTAAAAACCATGATTTATTTTTCTTATTGGGTGGTGTAATACTCTTCACTCTTAGTACTGGTACCTGGAGTGTGCATTAAGAAACATTAAATTAATTGTACGTAACAAAAGAAGGAAAGCAATCGCCGAACTTGTGCATACAACAAAATGAATGTGGCAAGTAGAATCTTGCTTCAGTCTTCCAGTTGGTTTGAGCAATGTGACTGTTCTCCTTATTTACTCCACAGTCCACAAGGGAGGTAGTCCTTCGGGTGGTCTCAAATGGAGGACAATCCTGAGCTCTGCTTTTTAGCATTACCTCCTCGTTAGTCTTCCTCGCCACATGACTAACAAAGTGAGTTTCAGGTCCACACCAGAACCCTCCAAAGGAAAAAGTCAGCCTCCCATCCCTTCCCAATATGGCCGACCCATTAAACCCTGACCTCTATAAGAGGTGGGCCGGCCCAACCCATCAACCTGTTTTTTTAGTTCTGCGCTGCAGATTCTCCAGAGCGTCTGTTCAGGGAAGTTGGGATGAGGTCCTGCTCCAGCAGGTCCCGGTGCCTTGTGGGGAGGCCCTGCTCCAGCGGGCTCACTCTCTGGCTCCCCCGCCTTCTGGCCCTCGCACTGACCCTTTGGGTTCACAGCTCTGCTCTAGTGGGCTCCTAGTGCTTGCGGGCTCTTGGGAGTTATGCCCTGCGCCCCCTCCATTTTCTGCTTTCTGCCCTGCTTTAGCGGGCTTTCTATTTGGGCCCTGCCGTCACCGAGTGGGTTGGCTGGCTGGCTGGCTCTGGCGGGGTGTGCTCTCATCTCCTGGGTGGCTGCGGGCTTCCTTTTGTGTCTCGCTTCTTCTCTAATTGGGCATTTGTTGTCTCTTAAGACTTGTGGATCAGGCCTCTGACTTTTTCATGCTTATCAGTCTGAGGCCCCGGCCTGCCGGAAATGGGGTCCCTCGGCCCGTCTCAGCCTGCGACGGCTTTTTACCCCCTCCTGTGGCGAGACGCCCGCTAACGGCCCAGGCATCTCCTAGGGAGTTTTTTACCTTACATGGTAGCGGCGGCTCGCCTCCATTTTCACATCTGCGCCCCCTTGTCCCTGTCTTTGCAGCTTGCCTTCGAGTGCCGGGCAGGTGCATTCCTTGGTGCTCCGGGGTCGGTCCGCTTGGTAGTTTTGCGGGGGTCTGCAGCGGGTGCTGTTTCCCGTAGCCTCCGTGGGATGGGGCAGGCAATTGGCATCGGGCGTTCCTCGCTGATCGGCCTCCGAGGGGCGGGGCCTGACTCCCCCGGCTTTGTTCGGGCTGTTTTCCATCTGCTGCGGCGGATCTCGGAGCAGGCCTGCCTGATTTGCGGCTGCAGTGGTGGTGTGCGGGGGCCCCGCGATTGCTTTGTTTTGGAGGTCATAGTGACCCTGTGCTGGACGGCAGGTACGCTTCCTCTGGTGAGTGTTCTGTGTTCATTCTTTGTGTGTGTGTGTTTTTTTAAACGTTTCTTGTGGGGTCCCTGCCACTTGTGACTACGCTGGGTCTCCATCTCCGTTCCTTCCTGGCTTTTCGTTCATGGGGATGAGTCGCTCAACGTCTTGTGATTCTGAGCGACTCTCTACATACCCCTGGTACTCGTGTAAAGCGCGTTATTGCTTTGGGTCAAGTTCGCTCTATTTGGAACTCTGGGAATGGGAGTCAGAAGTGGTGAACTACACTCGTTTACAGTGATGGAGCTTCGCACATTTGTTATGTGATGACAGCGTTGGGCGGCCTTGTTGCTGAGGGACTGGGGTCCAGTCTCGGTTCCAGCGCTTGTCCTTCCGTGTCTCTGTGCACTTCACTTGCTCTCCCTGTATGGTGGGTCATTGTTGGGGTGTCCTCTCTCTGCTTTCCGCTGTGGAGGCCTGTGTTCATGGGTCTCCGGCTCTTCTCTTGGCACCACTCAGCATTTTTTTCCATCTGTGGGTGTTGATTGTGGGCCTTTGGGTTGCAGTGGTCTTCTGTTCTTCGGTGCCCTGATTCCTTCTCGGTGTCTGTGCTCGTCGGGTTCCCAGGTTTGATGCCGTATTCTGTGCACTACTTGGCAGTGTTGGGCCCTTCCGGTCAATCTATCTTTCCGCCGTAGCCTTGCGGCAATGCCACCCTGAACACACCTGATCTCGTCTGATCTCAGGAGTTGTACATGGTAGGGGCTAATTGGTTCCTGCATTAGCTGGTGCTGTAGGAGAGGTGGTTCTCAGGTCCTCTTGTTGAGCTGTGTGTTTTTCCATGTATGTGCTGGTTGTTTGTGCATTCTTGGGCCTTTGACCCAGGGGGTGTGTGTTTCCCCTTCCCAGGTTTCACTTCTGGGTTTTGGTCCGGCGGTCCTTCCTTCCTGTGTACTGCTGTCCCCGCCTGCTCTCCACTGTTGTGTGGGGTCCGTCCTGGTCGTTCCTGGTTGGTGTGGTCTTCGGGGATTCCGAGGACTGTGGGCGCCAGCATGTCTGATGGGGGCGGTCCTCTGTTTGCTCCTGTTCTTCCTTCTCGGGCTGCTTCTGTGGTCAGCGGGTAGGCTTTTGGCTTCTGCTCCTGTTTCTGCAGTCTGGCTTTTCTTCCGTGGGCAGCATCAGTGGTGTCCCCGTCTCCTCCTGCTCCATGGCTCGGCGGGTGTCCCTTGCGCCCTCCTCCTTGACGTGTGGTCACGGTTCTCAGCTGGTGCAAGTGGTGCATATTCACTTCTGCTGCCTCATTTTGGGGGCTCTGGTGTTACCAGATTGCTGGTAGTGTGCGGTGTTGTGTTCCCCACTCGCTCCCGTGCACAAGTTGTGGCAGGTGTTGCCTTTTGGTATTTTTACTGACCCTCACTGGAATTGCATGGTCTGCAAATGTTTTCGATGGATTTGGTACCAGTTCTCTTGTACGGGGGTGATTGCATGACGTTGTTCTGCTTTCTATACAATAGAAGGGGGTTCCCCAGGGCAGATAGGTGATGTAGGCAGGGAGGGAGGGGAGGAAACAATAGAACAATTAGAAAAGAACACCCTGCCAAGGATGGTAATTCGTGGTCCTATACAGGATCCAATTCTGGTTAGAGGGGAGCAATGTCAAATGAATATCAGAACCCAAGATAACAGATAGACAGCATTAAATTAATCTTTTTATAGAAAATATATTTTTTTTATTATTTGTTTTAATGCAATTTGTCATATTTAGGAAACAATCAAAAAATAACAGGTTCTAGAATTAATAAAACCATCAATAATGTTCCTCATTTCATGTGGGGAAGAATTTTCTTCAGACAATTAGGTGTTCCACTCACTCCAGGGAATTTCAAGGGGCTCAACAGACACTCACATCTTACTGGGGTCATTCATACTCGTACATGTTCAACCACTTCACACGGGTAAATCTCGTTTCGCCTGCAACAAAAAGGTTGGAGTTATAGTTGCTTGGACGGGGGTGCATCTTGGGGAGGGCAAGTTAGGTGGAATACTGTTGCCGTTCTTGGTATTAGCGCCAACACGCGTTTCGGTGTAAGCCACTTTCGTCCGGGCTTACAGAGATGGAGGGGGAGGGGTACACACTGGCTGTCAGGGGCCAAAAGGTCTGGATTATAATTTCCTTCTGGAGGGTCTAGGTATCTGCGTATGTCCGTGGTTCAGGGCATAGAATGATCACACTGGTAGTGTAGCAGGCGTAGGGGCCACGTCAGACACTCGATGTCGATCGGGAATGCGGTTCCGATCAGGGTGCTTCCTATGGAGGGGTAGTGCTGGTAGTTATTAGGAGCTGGATGCCGCGTCTGGGTTGGAGAGAAAGGGAGACTGGAGACTAAGCCGTCTTCCGTTGTCTTTCGGCGAGTCCGATATGCTCAGGGATATCTCTCAATAGCTGTCAAATCGACTCGTATCCAGACCGCGGTAATACATCGTCTAGAATTCCTGTCAGGGTGATGGGGAACCCTGTCCATCCTTTATTTTTTTGCATTGCCTCCCCGAGTGGGACGGGTTTGCCCAGTCGTGGGTCCCGTGCTCTCCATGTCACTGTTTTCCAGCATTCCTGAGTGTATGGGTCCGTTCCCAAATGCTGTGGCTCTGTGGTTGGTCTCCTCCCTTGTGTGGCTGTCCCCCTTCATCTGGGTTTGAGTGGCCGCCCGGCTGTTCGTGTCTGGGTTGTCTGCTCTGATGAGATCCTTCCGTGAGGTGGGTTTTGGGCTCCTTGTGCCTGGGTGACTTGCGGTGCTTGCCCTTTGGGGTTCCTCCCCGTCTGGTTGGTTCCGGTGCTCTGTGGTTTTTCCTGATTTTGCCTGTTCCCGTGGGTGTCCCTTCTCTTGCCCCGGTGGCTCCCCTCCCACCCTGTCTGCCAGTACGGCCTGTGGTCTTTGTGTTCTAGTCTCCCCTTCCCGGATGTTGGCGGCCTCTTCGGCCTTTGGGGCATGCATGGGTCTGTGCTGGGTCGGTTGGTACGTTTTTTGGCAGTTTCTCGTCTGCCTTTTGTTGACCGTTTCTTGGCTTGTTTTTGCCCCTGCCTCTTGGGGGTTTCTTGCTGCTCTCCTGGGCGGTTTGTACCATGCCTCGGTCACTCTCTTCCGGTTTGTATCCCCAGTGCTGCCTTTTCTGGCCTTCTTGTCCGGGCTCCGGGCTTCGCGCCTGGGCTTGTTGGCCTGGCCTGGGTGTTTGTCCTGTTGGTGGGGCTCTCCTGGGTGCTTCACATTTCTGCACCTGCGGATGGTGGCTTTGGGTTTGCTCAGTGGTCCGTGTTGTAGCTCTATGGGCGCTGACTCACCTGGGTCGGAGATTTCGTATCCTGCTACTGTTTTTTTTATTGCCCCTTGGGTCTTTTTTGTTCACACTGTGCTTGTGTTTGTTCCGGGGTGCTGGTTTTCCTGGTTCTCTTGCCTGACGTTCCCTGTGCGGATTGAATCCTGTTCTTCACTGTCCATAGTTTTGGGGTTCTGGGTCCTTCCGGCTCGGGTTTTCTCCCTGGGCGTTTTGACATTCTCTGGCTCATTCCGCCCGGCTCTCCTGTCTTTCTCACCTTTGGTGGGTTGCTGCCTGTGGCCTTGCCCCTGTGTTCACTCCGTTTCCTGTCAGTTCTCCGTCGTTCAGCTGGGTCGGTCCTGGGTGTTGGTATGAGTTTCTCTGGCCTAGTGGTTTGAATTGGTTGGCTGACTCTTCCACCAGAGGTCCTGTGTTCGAGTCCTGAGGTTTATTGGTTTTGCCTCCTGGGTGCTCGCCTTGGCGGCTCATTTGTTGCATGTGGGACGTTGCGGGCGGTTTGCTTGTCCCCTACGCTGGGCTGTCTCGCTCGTTCGTTATGCATACCCTTCCTTCCGGGTTCTTTATGCTTTCTTGTGCGTGGGGTCCCCTGGTGGGTGTTTGTGTTCCTGTTTAGGGCTTGGCCTTGGTCCTGGTCCTCTTCGGTGCCTTGCTGTCGGTGTCGCTTTATTGTGGTTTCCTGCGGCCCCGGGGTCTGTTTTGCCTTGCACCTGCTTAGGCACTCTCATTGCTGTCACGCTGTTGCGGTTTGGGTGCCCTTCATTTTTGTTGTTCGGGTGGAGTGCTGGTTTCCTTTTCTGCACCTCCGTCCGTTCTTGCGGCTCCTGCCGGTCTGGGTTGGTTCCCTTTGGTTACTTTTGCTTCTACCCTTGCTTGCCACTGGGCCTGGTGGGTTTTGTTTTGTTCTTCGCTCTGGTCTTTGGTTTGGGGGTGGTTCGACTCTCGCTATTGGTGGTCCACCATGCGTGGAGTTGGGCTTCGGTCGGACTGTGTCTCTTGCTGCTGTGGTTTTTTTTTTGTTGGGTCTCTATGGTGGGGTTGCCCTCTCTTTCTTCCGTTTCTTTGGAGCCCCAGTGGCTCATGTACTGTTTGGGTTGTTGCTCCCCTCTTGGCGTGTTTGGACCAGCTTTCTGTTTTCTGCTCGTGGTCTGTTTGCGGTTGCTTTTGGCTCCATGTGGTCTGGTGCTGTGCCTTCTCTGTCCTCCTTCGTTCTTTGGTTGGGGCACGTTTTCTGTAGGCACTTTGTGTCTCAAGGGTCCGGTTTTTCGGCCCTTCCGGTGTCTTTCTGTCCCAGGCTGGTTCTTCCTGCTTGTGGTTGCCTCTCTTGGGTGGTTCTTCCACTCGTCTGGCCTGTTGGGTTTGCCCTCTTCTGTGGAGTCCCCATCCTGGTCCGTTGGTTTCTTGTGAGTTTCCATGAAGCCACTTGGCTTTGGTATGTGCTCACTTTGTTAGTCATGTGGCAAGGAAGACTAAAGAGGAGGTAATGCCCCGGTTACTTACCAGTAATCTTCATTACTCCGAGTATAGTCTTCCTCGCCACATAAGTTCCCAATCCTCCCTCCCTGTCTGGCTATCGGCTTCATGTTGTGCTTGGTAGTTTCAGGCTGATGGGTTGGGCCGGCTCTCCTCTTATAGAATTCAGGGTGTAATGGGTCGGCCATATTGGGAAGGGATAGGAGGCATGGGAGGCTGACTTTTTGCTTTGGAGGGTTCTGGTGTGGAGCTGAAGCTCACTTTGTTAGTCATGTGGCGAGGAAGACTATACTCAGAGTAATGAAGATTACCGGTAAGTAACTGGGGCATTACCTAATGTATTTAAGTTTAGAGGACTCCTCTAAAAGAAAGTGTCGACCTGTTACTGTGAGCCTCCTCAGGACTTTGGAAGAAGGAAGTACTTGCTAGGCAAACATGGGTATTATAAGCTAGAGCGGCGACACAAGTTGCTTTCATGGGGAGTGGGGGGAGAGGAGAATAGGTCAGGAAGAAGTGAAGGCCTTCATCCACTTTGGGGGCATGGGTATGGCTGCTAGGGATCCGAGCAACGTAAGCCTACATTCCAGAAGTGTAGCAGATTGCTTTGGTCTTGAAGAGAATAGGGGAGCTGCAGGGTACATTGACACATGTAGTTGGGACGCACTGGGGACGCAACGGAAGACTTCGTCTGTTACTCCTTTTGGCATGCCAAAAGTTATCTGTGTGTTGGGGCCGGATCAGACGGCAAGTGCAGGTCAGCGCCAGAGTGCCTGACCCGTTCATGCCATCTGATCTGGCCCCGCCATTCATTTTGTTGTTTGCACAAATGTTGCTTTCCTTCTTTTGTTACGTGTGGTTACTTTGATGTTTCTTAATGCACACTCCAGGTACCAGCAAGAACAGTGAAGAGTATTACGCCAAAACAACAAAATAAGAACAAAATAAATCGTTTTTTTTTAATTGTATGAAGATACCAGTGATTAATTTGAGTATTCACTGTGGCACTAACTTATGAAAAAATCTGTTCCCACAACATACCATATTTTCTGTTTAGCCCCATTTTCATGCCCAGGTATTGTAGGGTCACTAGGGTAAACCCATTGATGTCTATACATTTAACCAGAGCTTGAGCCCAAGTATAAATTACTGACTGGACATAACAACTTAGTGGAGTAACATCCACTGGAACTAATTTTCATTTTCTCACAACCGGCTCCAGTAAATTGTACTTTAGTATTTAAAGTGTATGCAGGAAAAATTAGCTATAATTGAGGTACTACAAAATTAGAAACAAAATAGCATTGGAAGTCAAAAAGAATATACATTGTAAACCAACCGAATGAATTTAGAAGGAGAAAGTGGAATATTGATTATTAAAACATTCATGCAAATGCAAAGCGAGGAAGGACTCGCATCTAACAGCAGGGCATAAAAATTATCTCGAGGAGGTCGAGACATCTAGAGACTGTTTATTGAACAAATTAATTAATGAATTCTGGGAGTTTTATGTAGTTGTGTATTGACTCTATTAATGAATGTACAGGATGTTGGTATTGTTGTGCATATGTCTATATATGTTTGTTTTTGTATAAATTCTCCTCTTGTCTTTCACTTTTTGTATCTAACTTAAATTCAATGTGATATTTATATGGCCTGTTATCTTCACGTACATCTGATGGTGCAGGACCATAGTTCCAAAATGCCAGGACGTTCCTCATTTGAGGCTTAGGGAAAATAGCCTCGCCTGAGCCCACAAGCTTTTGGAGGTCTAGAATTCATTACAAATATCTATGGCCATAAATAAATATTTCTATGGGCTGTACCAGACTATTTAGTAGCCATAGTTATGAGTCATGCTACTGCGAGGAACTTCCATTCATGTATGTGGTGGTGCCATCTCTTTCCTGCCCTGCCCCTAAGCGACTCACTACAATGGGGGAGGGACAAGTGTGGACTTTCAGGGCATGTCTCTAGAATGCGCTGTGAGTCTCCTTACGCAAAGAACGAAACCTTCTTACATTCAAGCATAACCTGAAAAATCTATGTACTATAGGACATTCATACCCAGACCAGCGCTTTGAGGCAGGCTTCGTTTTGTAGTGCAGTATATAAATTGTTTAACTGACTACTGATTGATATGCATTGAAGGATTGCTCTGAAACCAGTGAGATCCATCCACTGGTACATTTTTCATAAATCCACCAAATACTGTTGCTTTGATATTCCGAGAAACATTATGCTTTATCCATCAAGTGGTTAATGCCCGTCTTGGATGTCTGGGCCCTCAGTAGACAAAAACATGTTTTCTCACAAATGCCGAATCAAAATTATGCCGTCTACTATTCTTAA
Source organism: Lissotriton vulgaris (assembly GCF_964263255.1). Lineage (NCBI taxonomy): Eukaryota > Metazoa > Chordata > Amphibia > Caudata > Salamandridae > Lissotriton > Lissotriton vulgaris. The sequence goes on along the minus strand of NC_141685.1, from coordinate 1,616,087,816 downwards.
ATATCAGGGACTCTTGCTTTGATCGTGTGGTAAACTTATGTGTTTTTTCTGCGAAGAAAATCCTGTGGTCACGATTATTTTGGGGTACGATGTCAGATTGTTACACCTACCTTCTTCAAGATAACTTGTATGGGAGCTGTTAGGGTTTCTTACCCTATCCATAATTGCCAAAGGATGTCACCATAATGGTCTACAGGGCTGGAGAGAGGATAGCATGATCACCTGCTTGTTTGTACACAGGAAGGCACATTGACCTTCTACATAACTAGACCTATTGGCCCATATTCTGCGTTAATATGTACATTCTGCACAGATGATTCCAAACGCTCCTTCTCTATGAATGTACACAGATGACACATTTACCCTCTACATATTCACCTGTCATTGTCACAGAGTGCCAACTTCGGTACCAGAACCTGTACTCTCTGAACATCCGTCTAAAGTAATTTACAGAACAATTCTGAGCAAAAACCCACTAAACCGAACAGAATTCAAGAAATTAGCAACACAGAGTTGTTTGCAAGTAATTGTTGAGACCTTCTTCCTTGAAAATCAGTAACAAAACTGCACAAGCCAAAATGCGCCTGAATCAGGAGTTTCATCCCAGCGCATGCCTGCAACTGGACCACTACTCCGAAAACTCTTTTCACCTGTGCTGACTGTGCTCGCATACAAGAAAGTTCCCAACCTTCATTGGTGTGTTGTAACTGAATTTCTTCCAGCCATGAAGCTCTCTGACTAATTGTTGGATTTTCCATCTCCAAGTTCATCAGTGTTGCCCTGCGCCAGTCTCTCTCCTGAATTTCCAGGACTCTCTCTTCCTCCCGGAGTTCTTGCCTTTTTCTCAGTGCCTCCCTTCTCCATTGTCTACCTGACATCTCAGTTGGTTATTACATAAATGTCCGTTGCCTGCTGCTACCACTCACCTCTGGCCAAGTTGCTTACCTTCTTTACTGGGTTACCAGACAGGTCAGCCACGGTAATCCATCATCCAGTTTTGGCAGTCCTGCTTCAGTGCTGACCGCCATCGTCCAGAGGTTCAGTGAATCTGCCGGTTACCCTTCTGGGGGTTCACTCAGTCCAGAACTGAGGGTTCTCGCACTCACCCACTCTAGTTCTTGTCACTCTAGTGTTCGTGGCTGCACATGGGCTGGCATGTTTAGTTGCATAGCTACACATAGGTGCCACCCTTCAGGATGGTATGATCAGTTGCATAGATGCACACTGGGTGCGAGATCACCTTGTACATGGCTGCACTAAGGGCAACATGCTCAGTAGAACACAGGATAGTACTTTCATCTGTCTGGCTGCAAACAAGATGCTGAGCTCTCATTTTACATGGCTCAACTCAGGATGCCACCCTCCTCTTCTGTGTGACTTTCACATGGGGGAGCATAACATGCCAACATGTTTCAGCTAACAAGATGCTTCACATATCTTCAAGACGGGGACACAACAATTGCCAGATGGACTGAGCATTGGCAACACAGAATATGCTATATCCATTCTGCATGGCTACACACAAGATGTTACACACACTCTTTATAGAGAAGGACGCAGGAAGTGGAGTCACCTTCTGGATGGTTGCCCTCAGGGCGCCCCATTTGCATTCTACATTGTAGCACAACTCATGACACACTCACATTATGCCTGGCATCTCACAACACAACACACTCATCTTCTGCATGACTGGCTGGATAAGGGGTACCTCACTACCTTTTTCACATAGGACAGAGCATGCCAGTCTCACTTGGGAATGGCTGCACATGGGATTCCACATTCACCTTCATAGCTGGACAAAGGAAGCCTGGCTTAACTTTCTACAGGGCAAGTCAGAAGAAGCCATACTCATGCACTCACGCTTGGCTGCAAACGGGGTGCTACACTTACCGCGAAGGCTGCCTCCAGGAAGTCGCACGGATGACTGCATAGGAACGGATTCTCCTTTTGAATTTGGTGCCCCAAATGTAACCCACAATCTACAATGCTGCAGACAGGGTGCTATGCTAGCAGGCACACAAGAAGCAACACGTTCCTCCCGTCTGCATCTCTAAAAATATTGATCTTATGCATGGCATAACCCGAGAGCGCAGATTCACCTCCTGAATGGCTGAAGAGATCAGACAAACCTACTTCATGGCTGCACACAGGATGCTACTTTTACCTTGTGCACAGCTGGACGTAGGGGGCCACCCTCACCTCCACCTCCTGTTGATTACACAATCAACTACATCAATCCTTTCCACTGCTTTATTAAGAATGGCAACCTCACTTTCTGCAAGATGGCTTATGTCATTCCACCCCCTTAAACATAAAAAAGAAAGGGTGCTTCTCTCAAGCCTTCTTTGCTTTACACGCGATGACACCATGCCTGCAGCATGGGGACACACCAACAGCACACTCACCTTCTGCATGGCTGCACATAAGATACCATTGCCTTGATGACACGGAACTTCCACAGATCCCAGAAACTGCACCGTGAACCTCTCCATCCAGCAAGTGTTCCTCTTTAGGCCTGAAATAGAAATCACACAGTGAATGTGACAGCTGTGCTATCTGTGATGGGCTCTGGAGCTTTCAGGTCAAAAATGCAAATTGCACTGAACCCTTCTTAGAAATTCATAGATGCATTACAGACTGTCAACATGCAGTTCCCAAATAACAAGTTACCGCTTCAATAGCAGACTTTTTAAAGGGCAGAGTGTTATGGGTGGTATATTTTTAAAATGTAATAAACTAATCACTACACGTGATTGTTAGACACTTGGGAAAGAATTCTCAGCCTTTCTGAGGTGGATCCACATTAGCTGGAAAATCAATAGACAATGAAAAGTCCTATCCTACAATAAGTCATAACATCATGCAACAAAGATGAGCAAATGAATGAAACACATTAGAACATAAGCACCTGTGCAGTGGAAAGCATATCTCACTGAAGGAGTGATAAAGGACATTAGCAGGGTCCGAAATGTATTCAGCAATGAGACACCCGAATATGTGGCAGATTGGATGGTACGCAACATCGAAAGACTGTTTGAGTGGCATATTATGTGAGCAAAGGCAAGAGATCTAGCCCATTTTGTCACATTGTCATGTAACATGTATTTACAAGAGATGGCCAAAGTGAATCCATACATACTCAAAATTGGGCACAGTGAGGAATTGTTAACCTATGGAAAGAAGGGCATAGTTTTATTTCACGTGACCTGTTCCTTTCAGATGGATGACCTGCCCAACAAGAATGGGATTCAGGCTGAAGGGATTTGTGTTTCTCTGCTGATGATCTGGACTACTATAGCCCTAGAACAAATGGGAAATACAATTTCCTAGACTCGCAAGCCACATTTATTTCTCTGCTGACAGAAATCCCAAAGTAGGATTTCTGGTAAATGAAATGAACGGTAAACGGCACCATCGACTGGAGTAGGAAAGCAGATAATAAGTTCTATCTATCAGAGTTTTTGCCAATACAGAATGAATGATAGCCCTAAACTTGCTTTGAAATGGAGTAATCTTTTATCTGAAGATTTTGTCCCTATGAAAATTCTTGCCACATTAAAGACGTTATTGGGTTCAGTACACTCCATAATCTTAAGAGTACAAAAATGTAAAACTTTGCATATGCAATAATATAGCCTTATATCTACTGTAGCGGGCTATACTGGCTATTAAAGGCCCACTGCAGCGTTAAAGGCCTGAGCCGAAGGCGAGGGACTTTAACAATGCAGAGGAACTTTAAAATCCGGTATAGAAGGGCTATGAGGTTATTAGAACGTGCAGAATGTTTTAACAAAGAAAACAAAGCCTTCAGGGAGCGTGAGGGGATTGAAATCCCCTCAGGCTCCCTGAAGCCTTTGTTCACAGCCAGAGCTGTGAACAAAGAAACATTGGATTGTTGGAGCTCCGAGCTTATAGCAGCCATTATAAGCCCAGAGCACTCCATTTTTTTCAATGGAGCTACCAACATTCCAATGTTCTAATACCCCTGTCAGAATAACAAGGTGAGCTAGGGATAATAGTGGTGATAAGACTAAGGGCTAGATGTAGGTAAAGTACATTTACCGATTTTAAAATACCGAATTTTACAGATTAGGTATTTTAGAATCGGTAAATGTAATGTAGGAAAAGATTCGGTAAAAATTACTGAATCGGTACGATTCGGTAATTTCCTCATTTCCACATTCATTCCTATGGGCCTGGAGGCCCATAGGAATGAATGTGAATTACCGATTCAGTAAAATAGGGGAACATTCAAGGGTGGCAGGGTGTCACATTGACACCCTGTTGCACCCCTGAATAGTGCTTGTGTGCACATGTGGCACACATACATGCCCTAAGGGCATGTATGTCTGCCACATGGCATTGTTGAAAATGCACAGATTTGAATTTTCAATGGTATTCGTTATTTACCACCAACTAATCGCTGGTGGTAAATATCGAATCCTTAAAGCACATGAGCACTCTTTAAAGTGCTTCCTACATGCCATTTACCGATTCGCTAAATACCGAATCGGTAAATAATGATTCGGTAAATACCGAATCGGTATTTACCGAAATCTCCCCTACATAGGAAATGGCCCAATACCAGTCAGTAAGCCTGAAATTTACCGAATTTCGGGTTTACTGACCGGTAAAGGGCCACCTACATCTGGCCCTAAATGTCTTAAATGTGGATTAGTGGTCGCAAATATGCTACATATGTTTATTTCTTGTCCCAAAATTCGGGGCGTTCTGGGAAGAGTTGAATCAGGTTATCGGACTATGTCTTGGCTTTGACTTACAGCTTATTTACAAGGAGATTATACTTGGGTATAGGGCTGAAACAGACCTAGGATTAAAACGACTCTTATCCATCACTATTGTGTCGGCCAGGTTGTGTGTAGCTGGAGCATGGATCTCTCCGTTGCCTCCTAGGACAGCAGATAGAGGCATCACGCACTGAATTGTTAGGACAAGATAATGCCAACTTTGTAAAAGTACACAACAAAACAACTGCCAATACTGCCAATGTACTTCTGCTCTTGGTTTTGAAAAACACATTGATCAGGAACAATATGTATTATAGACTTCTCTTCCTGTCTGGAATAAATCTTATTCTTTTATTTCAATTTTTTACATATCAAAATTTTACACATTTAATAAAATTTTAACACATAGTTGACATTTGCACCTCATAACATCATCAAATCAGCTAAAACATTTAGAATGTTTTAGCTGATTTGATGATGTTATGAGGTGCAAATGTCAACTATGTGTTAACATTGAATTAAATGTGTAAAATTTTGATATGTAAAAAAATGAAATAAAAAAATAAGATTTATTTCAGACAGGAAGAGAAGTCTATAATACATATTGTTTTAGATCAACGTGTTTTTCAAAACTAAGAGAAGAAGTAAATTGGCAGTTGTTTTGTTGTATAGTTTATTGAGGCTTGGCCTTACTGATCTGAGCCCCAACCCAGTGGTGGTTTCAACTTTGTAAATGTGGCCTTTTCAGAATTGTGATTTAAAACCCAATTTTGCCATTAAAGAAGGTTTTAAATTCCAATTCATTTTAGTCCAAACTTGACATCATTATCTGTTTGCAATCAAAAGTTAGTTTTTAAGTATTATCAATCTCAAAACATGAAAAGGTGTTGCCTCTTACCAATGACCTCCTTCACAGGGCTGACCACTTCGTGGGCATAAAATGCTGGGAATATCCCCCGCTCCCCCGTTCGCATGTTGTATCCTCTGTACCAGTAATCATCTTCCTCAATCTCCACCAGTATTGGATCATCGACATCAAGCTCTAACTCATCTTCATGGCGGGGGATGAATCTGAAGGGTAAAAGAGACAGAGATCAATGAAAAGGAGAGAAGGAGATAAACAGGAAAAAGAGACCAATAGGATGAGAGAAACAGATACAGAGGTAAAATAGCCTAATGAGAGTGAAGAAAGAGTGAGAGGGAAGAGAGACAAATGAGAGAAGAGATAGAGATGTATAGGAAAAAGAGACAAGCAAGAGGAGAGCAAGACGGTGAGAGGGAATAAGGTCTATCAACAAGGTGAAAAGGAGATTGAGTAAATCATCAATGAGAAGGAAGGAACAAGACTAATAGTGGAGAGAGGCTACAGAGGGAATGATAGATTTAATAGAGAAAGGATGACAAATGAAAGAATGAGAACATGAAAGAGAGACTGGTATATAGAAGGTAGGGATGTGTGTATGTGTGTGTGTGAGAGAGAGAGAGCGCGGGTGAGAGAGAGAGTGAAATGGACAATGAGAATGAGAGATGAAAGAGAAAAGGTCACAAAAGTGGAGATATAGATATCGTGGGTAAAATAGATCAATACCATGTAGGAACAATATCAAAAGGGAAGAAGAGGCCAATGCAAGTGAGAAAAATAGAAATGGAATAAAGTGTTGGGAAATCTGTCAGCCTCTGCGGTATCTTTGACCTGTGTTTCTTTGTTGTTAGTCTGAAATTTTCTGATGTTTCTGCTTTACTTGAGAAACCATAGAAGGGAACCTGTCTAGTCTAGAGTGCTTGCGAGTGTTCCTGCTGAATTTAATATGTGGTATCATTCAGTAAGTAGCCTTTTCCTATTTAGCTGAACACTTGGATTAGATTATTCATTGTTTCAGGATTTTTTATTGTGTGTTTGAAGATAAAAGACCACTGAGTGGGTCTGGCCATTTTAACTTACCCGTATCAAATGACAGGAGAGGGGGAGAAACAGCTGAGTGACTGGGCCGCCTACAAGTTCTAGGCTGAGACCAAGGGAGGCTAATGCCATTCTACTGTTCCCTGAAGTGCCCTTCTTCAATACTTCTGAGAATATTTTTAAAATATTTAATAATTTGGTTCCATATTCAAAAGTGTCAGCTGTAGAGTCCTCCCCAGCCTGGGTACGTATAAATGATCACGCCACACATGGAACTTGGTATTACACATCTTTATTCTACTGATTGTAACTAATAATTGTCCGTACTATGGCATGAATTTTCTTGACCACACCCATTCACTTATGTCACTCTTATATGGAGTCCGTCAGGGACCGGAGGGGTCCCACTATCTCTAACACACAATACTACATCGCCCCCTTTTTTAAATAAAAAGTACAGAAAAAAATACATCATAACTCCTCAATAAGTCTTTGAAGTTCACAAATCAATCTTTCAAATCTCGTTGCGTGATGTTGAGGAGCTACAGGAGACATAGCAGAAGCATCCGTGTCCGGCACAGGTGACTCAGGCACAGGTGCAGTCTTTAGACTCTCCTGACTCCCAGATGGAAGGGTCTCACTCTGAACATCTGGAGTCATCAAACCTTGAAGCAGGTGTTTGAAATAAGTAAAATCCTTTGTGATGGACTTTCCTGGACAATGAGTAGTCATCATGTGTTTGTTGTTAGTCACAATCCTTAGTGGATCAGCATCAAAAGGAGCATCAGACTTGCGTTTCCATTTCTGCCTGACAATGGCTTGGTTTCCTCTTTTGAACACCGTACTCTGAGCACAGTGACATCTATCTGCATTGGTCTTCATTTTGCGTATGTGAGACAAACCAGTAGCGCAAAGTTTATCAGTATCAATATATCTTTTAGTGGTCCAATGTGGTTCCCATGGCTCTCCCAAACATTGAGGTGGCAGTGCTTTCACGGGTGGTAGAATGGGGAGTTAACCTATATGCACAAAGAGTAGAGTGAAGAACTGGTCTGAGTTCAAGTTCTTTCAGCACAGTGCACTGAATGGTCTTCTTTAGGGTGCTCATAAATCGATAGACGACACCATTTGCCTAAGGCCAGAGAGGTGTGCTTTCCTGATGCTTGACATTTAGATAAGTGAGAAAATCTTTAAATTCTCTACTATTGAAAGGCGTGCCATTGTCACATTTCAAAATCGAGGAACACCCCAGGTTGCAAAAATGCTTTCTAGTCTCTCAATGACTCTGTTGTGAGTGGATGATGACAGATCTTCTTCAAGAGGAAAATGGAAATATTAATCAATAGCTAATAGAAGATGATGACCATTGTCAAGGGGTGAAAATAAATGAATTGTAATCTTCTTCCAAGCATGAATTGAAAGATCAGACATGTTTAATGGATTCAGGGTTGTTTTGGATGACAAGTAGCTGTACTAATGACATGCCCTCAATTACTTTTCAACTCTTTCATCAAGATGTGGGAACCACACTTGGTCGGGCAGAGGTTATTTAGTAGCAACAACTCCACAATGTCCCTAGTATGCCAGTTCAATGACTTGTTGTCTCGGGCTCTCAGCTATAACAATTCTCAATCGTGTAGTATAATGCCTTCTGGGGTAACTGAAAGTTCTACCTGAACCTTTTTGAATTTTTTTGTATGTAAGGTCATCATGAAGAGGTCGAGTATGTTTTCCCCAAGACTGATGTGTAATAATTTTATTTTATTTATTTATTTTTTTTTGGTGTTCAAACTGCTTTATTGATAAGAGCACACAAGGATACACAGCTTGAGATGCCTACAACCCGGAGGCCGGCAGCAATAGCGGAGCAACAATACACAGCCTTGTAGCCGGCATCCCAGGGGCCCGGCGGCACATCACAGGTAGAAAACTTTTCACAACGCCGTCCGGCGGGGCAGGCCAAGGAAGGATGTGCTGCAGTCGAACAGGTTTTGTGTGAGCAAGAAGAGAATCTCACTCCTAATTTTTCGTAACGAGTAGAACAAGGAAAAGAAAAAGAGAAAACCCCAACTTCTCAACGAGGTTACGTATGTGCGATGGTGTATTACAGTGCAATAACAATGTATTGTAGTGGTGTAGTGTGGTGGTTCTGCTAGGCGCTAGTGCGCGGGGCGGTGAATGTCCTGGGTTCAAGGACCTAAGGCATTGGTAGTCCGTGGAGCGGCAGTGCAGAGCTGCCAGTGGTATGCAGGACAGCACTCTCCAGATGGAGGGGGGGACATCCCGTGGCTCGTCGGAAGGAGAAGATGGTCGCAGGAAGGGGAGGCGAGGGGGGCGGTACCGTGGAGGCTAGTGCCACACGTTCCATGAGGAGACTGCAGGGGCATAGGGGTCCCACAGGTAGTGGAAAACAGCATGCGTCGTGTATAGCCAGGTAGTAATAAGGCGAGCAAGAGTGCTAATGGGATTGAGAAGCAATGAGCCCATCGCCCGACGTTGTATCATCGTCCGAGCGTTTGAGCAAGTAGTGCACCAGTGGGTTCCAAACATTCCTAGGTCTACTCGTGAGAGGCAATAATTCAGAAAAGGTGTTGTGCTGATCTTGGCAATATGTTAGGTCAGTTAGCCAATCCTTGAACTTGGGCGCTCTGCCTCTGCTCCAGCGGCAGGCGACACGTCGCTTGGCTAGGAGGAATGCAATATCGACGAATTTTCTGCTTGCCTTGGATATGTGCTTTGTGTATCCAAGGATGGCCACCAAAGAGTCAGCGGGAATCTCCTCTTCCACCATCTGCACAACAGCCTCGATGACCTGTCGCCAGTAGACAGCAACCTGGGGGCAGGACCATGCTAAGTGGAGAAAGTCAGCGTGGTCTGCGCGACATCGTTCACAGCGATCACTATCGGCCAGCCCGAATCTGTATTTCCGGACCGGCGTGTAGTAGACCCTCTGCAGGTATTTATAATGTATTATTTTCAACCTGCAACTGGCAGAGATGCGGGAAGTCAATGTGCAGCAGTATTGCCATTGGTCGTCCGAGACCTCTGTGTCAAGTTCCGCCGACCAGCGCAGTCTGGCAGCAGAGACCGGTAAGGGAGCAGCTCCCCGACATTGGCGGTAGAGCCCAGAGACCAAATGGGCCCCAACCGGAGATTCCAGGAGGTGGTGTAGCGGAGGCAAGGTCGCAGGTTCAGCAGGGTAATCCGGAAGGATGTCCCGCATCCCCGCGCGCAGTCGTATATAGTAAAACAGCTCAAGGGGTGTGGGGGCATGCGAGTGGAAGAAAAGATCCGCTGTTTTGAAAAGTCCGTTGTGGAACAGGTCACCCCAGAAGGAGATGTGAAGTTTGCTACAGAGCTGCCGGAACCCTATTTCCGATAGCAAGGCAAGGTTTGGATGATAGGCCAGAGGAAGCTTAGGAGAGTAGGGCAGCGCGCAGAAGAGTCGCCGGGCGAGTCGCCGCCACGCGTCCAGGGTGCAGGAGACCGAGGTATTCGCTGTAGAGATGGAATTCTCGGGACAGTGCATCAGACCGTTCAATGGAAGTGGGTGTGCAATCCAATCCTTCACTGCTATGTGAGGCATGAAGGGGGTAGGAGCCATCCAATGGTAGGCAAAATGCGCTTGTGCGCACAGGTAGTACGCCTCGAAATCAGGGATGTCGAAGCCGCCTTGGTCGTAGGGAAGGGTCAACGTGGACCACTTTAGCCGGGGAGATTTGCCACCCCAAAAGAGTCTGCGCAGTTCGGCGCGGAGTGTCCTGAAAAAGAAAGCCCCTGGGTAATAGGGGATATTGAGGAAAAAGTACAGAAAGCGGGGCAATATCACCATTTTAATGAGGGAGGCTCTGCCAGCCATGGAGAGCGGCATCGTGATCCACCTGTCGACAGAAGCGGCCAGTTTAGTTATGGCCACTCCATAATTGGAGCGAAGTGTCTCATCTTTATCCCGTGCTACGCGGATCCCCAAATAGCGGAGATCATCCTGGCACCACACCAACGGATAATCTAATGGGAAAGCACTCACCGCGTCAGTAAGGGGAAAAAATTGTGATTTGGTCCAGTTAATATGAACACCTGATAGTCCACCGAACAGGACGAATTCACGGAGTAGGGGGTTAAGGTGTAGCTCCGGGTACTTGACATATAGTGTGATGTCATCCGCATAGAGGGACACATCGATTTGCCGCTGCAAGCATTGAATCGCTCCCTCTCGGTGTAATTGGCGCAGGCGGCAAGCTAGTGGTTCGACCGCAATAGCAAATAATAGGGGTGAGAGCGGGCACCCCTGGCGAGTACCTCTTGTAAGACTGATAGGTGACGATAGCTTCCCATTGATCAGTACTCTCGCCGTGGGGTCCGTGTAGAGGAGGCGTACCCAGGCCAAGAACAGTTTAGGGAACCCCATGCGTCCCAGAACCGAGAAGAGGTAGGGCCACTCGACGGAGTCGAACGCCTTGGTGGCGTCAAGGAACACAGCCGCCACTGGGATATCAGGGTGGACAGAGCGTAGCAGAGAAAACAGGGTGCGTAAGTTATGGGAAGTAGATCTGCCTGCCACGAAGCCAGATTGGTCGGGCAGGACGATTCTAGTCATTAGCAGTGAGAGTCTCGTGGCGAGAACTTTAGCAAGGATCTTCACATCACAATTTAGAAGGGAAAGTGGGCGGTAAGAGTCGCAGGAAGTAGGGGCCTTGCCAGGTTTCAGAAGGGAGGTGATAACCACTTCGCGCATAGATCGAGGCAGCTTGCCGTTAGCTAACGATTCAGTAAAGACTTCATTAAGCACGGGTGCCATAATATCAATATAAGCTTTGTAGAATTCGGCTGGGATGCCATCGAGCCCTGGGGCCTTCCCATTCTGTAGGGACATAATGGCCTCGCGAACTTCCTCGAGTTCAAAAGGCGCCGCCAGGAACTCCCTATCGCCATCACTGAGCCAGCATAGCGCCACGTCATTCAAATAGTCAGCATATGGAGCATCCGCTTCTGCCTTGGAAGTGTATAGTGTAGAGTAATGTGCTGTGAATGTAGTCAGTATCTCATCCGATTCTCTAGTGACAGTGCCAGTCTCATCAGTAAGTTCTAATATGGTGTTGTGTTCTCGTGGCGCGCGCGTGAGTGAGGCTAGCACCTTGCCAGGCCTATCCCCCTCGCAGTATTTCCGGGCCACCCAGTGTTTGCCCCGGTATTTCGCCTCCCTGGCAGCCTCCTCCTCATACTTGGATAGTGTGTCCCTAAAGGTCGCCCGTAGGTGTGGGTCATCACTCGCCACCATTCGGAGCTCTAGGGCACGCAACTCACTTTCCAATGTGGTAATGGTACGCAGAATATCCCGCAGGACCCCATGGCTCTTAGAAATGCAGAAGCCCCGAATAGTTACTTTGAAAGCCTCCCATATGTGTTCCACTGACTCTACTGAACCCTTGTTTCTAGGGAAGAAGTCCCTGATCTCCTCACCCAACTCTGTACGAAAAAGCTCGTAAAGGAGCGTATCTGGGCTCAGCCTCCACTGCGGTCTCGGACTATCCCACCCAGGAGTACGGAACTGTAGTCTAACAGGGCTGTGATCCGAATAGGTTCTAGGCAGATGGTCGACCTCCAACAGTTCCCCAGTGACGTCCCGGGTTACCAAAAAATAATCCAAGCGCGCCCAGGTCCCGGTGTGATGTGTAAAGTGCGTGCCCTCCCGCCCGTGGGGATGTATCTGTCGCCAGGCGTCCAATAGTCCACCCTCCTCCATCACTTCTTCTAAAACCTCCCTAGCTCGGGGCTTGTAAGAGTTAACCCCATCTGCCCTATCTAGTGAGGGCACCAGGGCCAGATTAAAATCACCTCCCCAAATGATATGCCTTGCCCCAATGGAAACGATTTTGCCCCACAGTGTGGAAAAAAAAACAGGTGAGTCAACATTCGGTGCATACATTGAGACAAATAGATAGGTGTCATGTCCCACTCTCCCCCACAACAAAACATATCTTCCCTCTTTGTCCGCCATCTCACCCATGTGAAGGAAGGGTACACCACGGGCGACAAGAATCGCCACACCCCTGGCATAAGACGAATAAGAGGAAAAAGCGCGGGTACCCGCCCATTTCAGTCCAAACGGGGCGTCCCTGCGCACGGGCAAGTGTGTCTCTTGTAGCAGAGCTACTTGTACATGATGTCTATTCAAGTAGGCGACAACATTCCTGCATTTCCGAGCATCGTTCAACCCCCGAACATTCCATGAAAGGCATGTCAATCGCGCAGTCGAGTTCACCGCAGCCATGAGCACATCGACAGCAAAGAAGAAGGCGCCCAATCGGGCCAAAGCATAGTATCATACCCGCACCAGAAGCGCCAGGCTCCACACCACATCAGTATATGCATACACAGTCCATGCAACAGTAACCTCATGAAGTCCGATCTCCCCCCACCCACCCCAGCATCCCAAACATGCCAGCAGCCATGAAATCCCCAAAAACTTCCCCCCCTCATCCCCCTCCCCCCCAACTTCAGAGTGGCAAATAGCCAAACATGCAATAGATCAGCGGGGAATACCCAACTAGGGATCATCCAAAGGTGCGTGCTGCCACGATCCGGCCCATAGCTCCAGTCTGTACCGCCCTCGGTGGAGACTAGGGCCGAGAAAGCGGTCCTTGGTATACGTTACCACGGGGGGGTGCGATGTCCAGGAAGTCCGATCCTCGTGATTCTGCCTAACCACCAAATGGGGAGTCAGCGCCGACCAGCAAATAAGTACATCGTTGTCTTAGGCCGAAGGTCATGAAGGCAATTAATCCTCTTGGCATTCAGGAGGCAAGTCGTCGATCTCTAGTCCGTCTTCAGGTGCCTGGTTGTCTCTGCGTGCTCTCCGGATGGATTTAAAGTAATCCTCGGCTTTCTGCGGGTTAGTGAAGAAGCGTTGTTTGCCCTGGTGAGTAACCCTCAGTTTTGCCGGATACAAAAGTGCATAGTCTATCTGGGCTTCCCTCAGTTTCTTTTTTATTGGAAGGAATTTGCGCCTTTCATCCTGAACAATCGGTGAAAAATCAGGATAGATGGAAAAGGTGATGCCTTCATACCTCAGCGACCTCTGTGTCCGGGCTGCTCGAAGGGCCGTGTCGCGGTCTCGGTAATTCAGAAGTCGAGCGATTATGGGTCTCGGTGGCAGGCCAGGCTGGGGCATAGGCGCCAGTGATCGATGAGCCCTCTCCACTATGAACTGGGAGGAGAAGGCGTCCTCCCCGATAGAGCCCTTGAGCAATTTCTCCACATAGAGTTCCATTCTGCCTGTGGCAGTGGATTCCGGCACATTGGTAATGCGAATGTTATTGCGGCGGCTCCGCGCTTCCAAGTCCTCATTCTTTGCCGCAATTATGCGGAGGAGGTTATCCATTCTCGCTAGCTGTGTCGCGTGGGTCGCGGTGGCGTCGGTGTTGTCGGAGATCCTTTGTTCCGCAGTTGTAAGGCGTTCCTCATGGCAATCCACTTTATGGACCAAGGCGTCCAGCCGGGCCGTGACTCCATCCACCTTCTCCACCACGGTAGCGAATCCCTGCCGCATTTCCAGTAGCAGGTTTGCAATATCCGCAGCAGGGGCATCAGGCAGAGCAGGCTGCGGGGGTGGCTCACTGGGACCCGGGCGCGTCTGCGTCGATGTGTGGCCCTTGCGAGTGCTGTCAAAGCTCAGTTTGGGCTGACGAGCGTCAGGACGCCCCATGGCGGAATCTCCAAGCAGGTGAGGGCCCAGATAGGGTGGCAGAGGCAGTGGAAGTCAAGCGGGCGGGCAGCAACCAGCTGCACACCAGGGGTGTCTCAAGGCCGGAGCCCAGCAGCAACACAAGGAGCGTGCAATGTCACAAGCAGCGCCACGCGGCCAGCAATTGTTCTATGGCAGCAGTCGCCCACCGCGCCTCCAGCAGCAGCCCTAGGTACCTGTTAGGCAATGTTTGCGTCGAAGCACTAGTCCTTGTGCCAAGCCTCCGGATCAACTTCAGGAGTCGCGTCTCACCAGCCGTTAGAAGGCACAATGCAGTCCACCAGGCAGCCCCATGGGGGAAGGGCAGTCAGGCCACTCGACAGCAGCCATCCACGCTGCCAATGTGCAAAGGATCCGTGGCGCCCCGTGGGAAAGGAGCGCCGTCAGTGGCGAGGGGACTCTGCTCAAGTGCAGCAGCTTCGTTTCCTTAACGCTGAAGCCGGCTGTCGAGTCCGGCATGTAGCGTCACGCAGCTCCGGGTCCGCAGCGACAACGGGGACCGGCACGGCCGTCAGCAAGGCAGCAGACGTCCCGTTGGAAACAGGTCGCACTCCGTGTCGGCAGAGCCGCACTCAGAAGGATGCCAAGCAGAGGATGGTAGGTGCCGCTCACCCTCTCGACCTGCACAGTATTCCGGCCCGGAGGGGTGAGGCAGGCAGGGTGATTGTGCGGCCTGGGCGCCTCGTGGCGGACCCCGGAGTCGCGTAGCTGTAGTGGCCAGACTCCCTCTCCAGTGTGCTCCAGGGCAGGCGTCGGGCAATCTTCGGAAGCTCGTATCTCTGGCTCCGAGCCTCGCAGCCGCTCCAAACTTCGCCCGAGTGCAGAGAGCACTCTCGTGATGCAGGAACCGGGCTTCTGGGGGTAACACGGCACCCCGTGGCAGCGGATCAGTGTAGGATCAATATCCAAGGAGCGGGAGCTGCAGGTCTAGGCAGCCATTCCGCAAGCGCGCCCTCTAGCGCCCCCTGATGTGTAATAATGTCTTTGTGTATTAGCACATCTCTGTCAGTGCTTGTGGCAACAATGATTTGTTCAACTGATAAGGCAGCAGGGCTACTGGGTTTTATTGAGAAGTGCCATAACACAACATTGGTACATGTGAGAAGCAGTCAGCAGGGTTTTGATCTTTTCCTGGACGATGCACAATCCTATAATCATACTCCCGCAGTCGCAACCCCTACTTTCAATGCGAGGAGGCATCTTGGTTTTAGGAAATAGAAAATGGTCAGTAATGCTTGGTGATTCGGTTTCAACTGTGAAGTGCGTTCCAAACAAGAACACATGAAAATATTCACAAGCCCCAACTGCATTGAGGCTTTCTTTTTTAGGTTGTGAATAAGCATGTTCTGTTTGTGACAAACTCCTCATAGCATAAGCCACAATGTGTCTTAGTGCATTAGGATGTCCATTGTGCTGGGCAAGTAAGGCACCTAACCACACTGAGCTGGCATCAACAACAATCCCTGTTTGTATTTTCAGATCCAAGTATGCCATTTCAGTGGCATTCTCAATCGCATGTTTGATTTTCCTGAAGCTTTGTTCACATTCATGTGACCATTGAAATTAAGCATTTAGTTTAGTTTATTCTCTCACAGGCGCACTCACAGTGGCAAAGTCACATATGTACATTGAACAGTAACTGGCCATACCAAGGAAGGATTGCAGCATAGTTACATCTTGTAAGAAAGAAGTGGATGACAAAGCATGTACTTGAGCTTTGTTTTATGAAACTCACACTTAGCTAATTTTGAGTGACACCTGCATCCACAAGTATAAGACTCACTTGTGTTAGAGCTTTATTATGTTCCTTTTGTGTAGCCTCAAAAACCAGTATGTCATCACCGTAACGGAAAGCATTTGTGACTGGCTGTATTATGCGGCGAATGACATTGTGAAAGAGTTCTGCAGCTGATAACACTCTGAAACGTAGTCTTTTAGATCTAAATAAAGCAAGGTGAGTCAAAATGTAGTAATATACCTGCAATTTACTTCCAGTTTGAGTTGGTGATACCCTTTGTTTAAATAAATCAAGGTGGGAAAAGACTTTGGCTCTAATCAGGTGCTTAACCATGGCACATATCAATGCAGATGCAGAGGGTTGTAAAGTATGGAGCGCCCATTCCCCTTCAATGTGATTTTGGGAAAGTGCCCAAATGAATCTCGCACTTTCACTTGTTAATCTCGCCTTGACAGGTCTTCTTTCTTTCAAGATGCTAATCCTAACATGCACATGTTGGCCAGTGGTCGACATTGACATCACACACCCATCTACCTCTCCATTGCTTGACAATGACAAACTTTTAGACAAGCAATTTTATGACAATTGACATTGTTGAGTTTCTAATTGCTTCATCTGATGTTGACGCTTGGCGTTGTGGGTGTGGTTGGAATGTCTCTGGAACTTTCTGGCATCCATTTTGTTTTCTCGACATGACGCACTTGATCTTTCCTTCACTTTTCAAACCGCTACAGAATGGTTCTCTTTGCCACAGTCTTTGCATATCTGACCAATGGCAGGATATATACCTTCATGTGTATAGAAAAATCCACATCGAAAACACAACTTCGTTTTCTTTGAAGACAATACTTTGGATCCTTCTACCATCTGTTTTGGCTTACTTTTCACACTCAACACTGATTCATTTTGGGCCGTTCTGGCCTCCATATAAGTGGCTTATCTGGCAGCTCTTTCTTCCACTCTAGCAGCCATGAATACTTGCTCAAAATTGAGGGTCACTTTCAGCATTCTTTGTCAGAAGGAATCAGAGACAACCATCTGTTACCCTGAGATGCATGGCCTCTTCATCAATGAACTCGTTGAACTTGCAATGCATGATGAGCAAATCAAGTCTTTCTACAAACTCATCCATCGTTTCACCATCTTTCGGCCATACTTGACTGAAAATATACCTTTTATAGCCAACATTTGTCATTGGATTAAATGTGGTGTTTAACGCCTCTTTGATTTGACAATACATCACTTCATCACTGTGTGGTATATTCTTTATCACTTCCTTTACTCCCTGACCCACCAAATTCTTTAGGTATTTAAGGATCTTTCGTCATTTGCTTCTTCCAGCGCATTAATGAAATCCTCCATGGATTCGATTGAAGTAGTCCATCTGCCGCCAATATTCAACTTTTTGGTGGTATCGAAGGGAGGCGGTGATTTTAGGAATGCAGTAGCATCGTAACTTGTGGAACTTTCTGCTGATGGGCGCTTCTGCTGCCCACTCGGACTGTCACCTTCATTAAGCACCAGCCATGCGCTTACATTTGGGTCCCTTCTCCGGTTGTCAGGTGCCATCTTCTTTGGTGGTGAGGGGCAGCTTTGTTTCTTGAAAGGATCCTCCCCCTCTTACTTCTTTGCATTGTAGCCAGTTTCTAGAACTTTTAGCATTTCTTTACATCAGAAATGTTTCCTCTTACAGCGTTTCCTTGCACTCAGCTTTCTCTGCCTTTAGTGCTTCTCTGTACCTGGTTGTAGCTGCATTTAGTGTTTTCGTACTGTATGAATGACAGCTCTGTGTTAGGCTGTTGCGCAGTATCCCTTGTCTCGAGTTTACCAACTAATTTCTAGCCATCTAGCCAATGAAAAAGAAAATTCTGGTAGACCTTCACTTTCTTCACAGGCCTTGCACTGATTGAGGTGGCGCTTTGACCTCACATATGCCAATGGTCGGTTTTTCACTTCGACTGAGACTAACGTGACATGCGCTATCAGTCTGTTGGACTGCAGCAATCTCCCCAGGAGAGCACTCTTGGTTCTGTGAGTTGCGAGGTTTACATAATCCCCTATCTTGTCGCCAGTTGCAGCATCCTCCTCAGCCCGGGTACATATAAAGGATCACGTCACACACAGAGCTCAGTATTATACTTCTTTATTCTTCCGAGTGTAACCGTTAACTGCCTGTACTACGTCAGGAATTTTCTTAGCCACACCCGATCACTTACATCACTCTTCTACGGAGTATGTCAGGGACCAGAGGGGTCCTGTTATCTCTAATACACACAGCACTACATCAGTGTTACATCAAACGGTGCGAACCACAGACAATACCCATATAAATGTGAGAATTGGTGGCCCGGAGGTTATATACTGATAACTAAGCAGGCTGTTTGCAATGAAGCAGCATCTTCTTCTAATGCTAGATTATTTTTGTAGTGATGACCAATAAGCAAATCCAATTTATTCTAACCTCTAATCTGTAACCTCCTTTGGAGCAATGGTGGCACATTCTAATTGTATGTCTATTCATTTCCGAAACAGGATTAGTTTATCAACAATAGGTAATCTCGTTTCATTCTGGATGTCTGATGTGGGTAATCTGCAGTGTTTTCTCCTGCTCTGTTCCACTTACGTTCCACTAAATATGATCGCCTCAGGGATTCCTAAATGATACATTAGAAAATTTGTGAATTCCCTTTTTCTCTATAAAATCCTGAGTTTATGGCTGGACACGTTGTTAATCTGTTGAAAACATACTTTAAGGGGACCCTAAACTCTGTTCCAGGGCAATTTATGCTCGTCTTGATCTACCGAGGGATTTGCCAGGCACATTTTTAGCTAATGGCATAGTTTGTGAAACATGGAATGCTAATGATCACACTATATACAGGGCAGGACACCTCCACTAGCCCTTTCCACTGACCTGCTGTTCATTGCTGAATGGTGGAGCAGCCCAAATTTTCAGCTCACTTTTCCTCTGCTAGATAAATCATCTACTACAATGGCCAGAACCGTACCACATGGGCATCCAACACAGGAAACCAAGATAGAGAACCAGTAGTGTGGTGGTATAATCCACCTCAATCTAAGTGTTTTTCGTACTTTTTTGTGCATATTCCCAAAATACAAAGGAACACAAGCTGTGACTAATTATGCCCAGTACAATACTTCTGAAGAAAATCATTGTCCTGTAGCAAAAAATAAACTTAAGTAGTTTTGTATTCTGTGATCTGGATGACAGGCTGCTTAATACATCTAACTAAACTTTACAAAACCAGCAAAGGTATATTTAAAGTCTAAAATCTTCAATAATCAGAAACATGATGCCCAGTCAGGTGTTTGGCGGATTAATACAAGACCAGTTCAGTTTAGTGAGAATCAATGTTGCGCTGTAATCAGGGGCGGCTCTGGGCTCATGGCGGCCCTGGGCAGGGAGCGTAGGTGGGGGGCCCTGGAAGAGAGGGTCCGGGCGGTGCGGAAAGCGGATGCCAGTGAAGAGGGGTGGGTCAGGGTGTTTGGGAGTGGAACATAGCCGAAGGCCGCTAAATCCCTGCCAGGGGCCGCCACGCAAATGTGTATCCATCCTCAGAGGATTATTATATTAAGGATATATATTGGCGTGGTGGCCCCTGGGGTTTGGTGGCCCTGTGCAGGTGCACAGCTTACACATGCCTAAGGCCGCCCCTGGCTGTAATGTGCACTGACCAGGCCTTCTCCCTGAATGGCGCGTGTGTAGTAACAACAAGATGAGTGTCTGAACTCCAAACCCTTGTTCTGCTCATGCTCCTCACTGTCATGGTACACTTATGGACAAAGTAAACAAATAGCTGCTATCTGTCTCAATAAATGAGATTGTAAATTTGGGTAAACCCAGGAATATGCAATGTTTTAGTGATGGAGCAAGGATTCGCACGTAAAGCGACTTGCTCGTATTCAAGAACCTCGCCTAACTTGTAATAATATTAGTTCAACCTGTCCGTCATTTATTTCGCCTTTTTCCCCAACACGCGGGTGTCCCTAGGAGGCTTGCCTATGTGTTTTTCCGTAATAACACAGCTTGCACTACTGAATGGCCGCTTCGCAGAAAATCCAGTCTGCGCATGCGTCGGTCATACCCACGTGATGTGACGCACTCGCATTTTGGAGGGAGTTTGTTGCTCATGTGCATTGTTACTGAAAATGGCCGCTTATGTTTAACCATGCTCTCTGCCCACTCCTGCTGCTTTTGCATATCTGTCTTTTCCGCCTTAACCTTAATGCTATAGTTATTATAAAGTAAGGGGTGCAGTGAAGAATTACTTGGTATACAGTGTATTCATTTTTTCTGTGTTTCTAATTTGTTTTCGCTTACTTTTCATGTATTACGCATCCATGGGCTGGGGTCGGGAGATGGAATCCATTTTGAAGCCTGTAAACTCCCCGCACACGTGATGAGGGAAAAACCCAACTGCGCAGAAGCAAAACTCAGCCAGCTGGCTCCTGAAGCAAGATGCGCCTGGGAAGCTACCTAGGCCATGGGAGAAGATGCTGATATCTACCTAGCTAACGATACATTGTTTCTATACGCTGTACACTCTCATTGTTTTCCATATTCCTATGCCTGGGAACGTGAACGCAAGGGGCGGGTATGAAAAATTGAATATTCATTGTGGGAACACAGAATTATAGGTGGTAACCATGACATAACCACCTCTCCTGACCAATCATAAGTTGGGAACTTGTCACTTGCAACATTTGTGGGTGGTCTAGGGGTCCCAAAAGTGTATAACTAGCCTAGTTTAGCTTAGAAAAATCGTCCGACTTGTCCGAGTAGCAGACCTGTCACTGACCCTACGAACTCTATAGGTGATTGATACAGAGCGCTGCGGAGCACTCTGTCCACACTTTCCACAAACTCCAAGGGGTGGAAATAGTCCTAAGTGCTGGCGAAGCACTTTGCTGGGGAGGTTCGAAAACCCAGTCGGGGTTACTGGCGGATTCCGTGCAGAAGAGGGGGTAACGCAGGCGTTGCATCCGAGGCTGCAGGTGATTGGTCGTGCCCTTTGGTGAGCCCAGTCCTGACCCAAATCCTGAGGGGTATCCTGTCCTGACTGTCCGTGAGCTGTACCTGCTCACCTTCTGGTATTCCTGAATCCTTGAGGGTCCTTGTCCCCGAGCTTGTCCCAACTGACCCGTGGCCAGGGTTAGTCTTCATTCCCGTCCTAGGTAAATATTCTATGTGGGTGTCCGTCTGACTATACTCTCACCTTTCCTTTTCTCAATAAAGCACTCTTGCCTGTGATATTGCCCTATCACCTTTAAAGTGATTTATATGCAAATGTTTATTAGTGATGTTCCACTTCTCTCCTTACCTGTAGGATATTATTAAACTTGTCATATGCTGTTAGTGTGCTCCATTTTTCCTTCCCTTTAGAGTTTGGTTGCCGTGAACTTAGTAAGAATAGCATAAAGTTTAGAATAAGAATATTAGTGCGCATGTTAGGCCCTTCTCATGTCCCTTGCCTTAGTTTAAGCCTGTTTTGAATTGCGTGTTCCCTGATACTCATACTCTGCAGTATTCCCTAAATACCCTAATGGTACTTACCCTAATCCATAGTTACATTGTGGCTTTAATTCTAATCATTGATGTACTGATTTGTATCTGCCTCATTATCCTGGCATATTCATTCTAAAAATTCTTTATATAAAACTTTGAAAACCCATCAGGTGTCTGTGGTCATTATACATTATAAAGTGTAGATAAATGTACTAAGTGTATAAAAATTCTACTCCTGGTTAGGAATCTTGTTGCCTGTCCACTGCTAGCTCCTGATCCATCAGGAGTAATGTGCCTGTGGTAAGTCAGGTACATGAATAGTAAGTGGTGTGAGAGTCACCCCCCGAATTACTCATAGTAGCGTGTGGAAAAATCACCCGTTTCACGCAAACACTGTCATCTGTATGCACGCCAGGGCCCAGTGCGTGGAAATTGGGAAAAAGGTGACCCGGGTGAACTGCGCGCTCTATCAGTAATTTTCTGGTAGCAGTAGGATGGTTAGGACTAGTTAAGATAGGTAGACACGATAGTTAAATAAATAAACCGTGAAAATAAAATGTGCTGCTAAAATTTTATATTGACTGCATTGCTTCAAATATTGCGCAAATGTTTTAAAGGATTTATATATATATGTAAATGATTGTTGTATTGCTGCTATAAGTATTATATGTAATATTAACAAAATTGTATGTGAGCGTTCAGTGTAGTCCGAATCCCCGGGGAAGTCTATAGCTAATGGTAAGCAGAATCCGGTTAGCTGATGAGGTCGCATGTCGTGAGTTATTAGTGCATGGTTAAGAAGGACCGGAAGCACTAATTAGGATCCTTTTGTATCTGGATAAATGATAGCCACGAGTCCTTTTAGTAAAACTTCCATTGTGATATCTCCTAGCAAGGGGCACATGCGGAAGGAGTAATAGGGTCTCTGAGGCTTGACTGGTAAGCAAGGTAGTCCGCTGGTGAAAGCCTGACTTAGTATATATCCCGGAAAGAAGTGGATGAGTCAGAGGAGTAACAGGTTCTATATTGCTCGTGTGGGAGGTTAGACAGAGAAGTCTATCCGGAGTGAATGAAAAGTAGACAGAAGTGGTTTACTTGTAGTGAGAGAAAATTTTTCTTTCTATTTAGAACACTCAGACACTGCGGCGAACGTTGCGTGTTGTTAACTAAAATTTGCACTCGCACTTTAGGAAAAATTCAAAGTTTCCGTTACCTTGTGAAGGAGGGAGTCAGTCGGAAGACTGCCCTGACGTCACTCCGCGCCGCGCTGGTATTGGTCGAGACAGCGGGCGTGTAGTGGAGCTGAAATTGTAAGGGAGGGGTGTGTGCCGGAGCGTGAGACCTCGTCTCGCGAAAGGCCGCGCACCCATTGGACAAGGATTTTTGTAGTCACAGTGTTGATTGGTTATTGCGAGATAGAAGTCGCGTTAGCATTGGAAGCACAAAGGTAAACAAAATTAATCAACAGGAGCTTGAGAGGGGTTTGGAAAGGTGTATGTGGTATCCTGAGTTCCTACCTAATCCACAGAACCTAGGCTTCTATAAGGAACAGATTCTACGAGGTAGACCGTGCATAATGTACGGAGTAAAAAGAAAGATGTCTTTTGCCGATAAAATAAAGAATGTTTTTAAAACCGACAAGCCCATTAGAACGAGGGAAGGTGTGATCATTCCCCCGCCAAATACTCCTGCCTCCTTCATGATGTTTGAAAAAGGGTATCATACCTGTGTATGGTTAGAAAACTGGGTAAAGTATACTGCAGATGACGGAGTCCTAGCATTTCCTATTGACGGTACTTTTAATGGTAGGATCCTGTTTAACTTAAGAACCCGAATGAATGAATTACATCCCAGACCTAGATTAACCCAGTATGAAGCACTAGAAGAGTGGGAAATTGAGGCTCTGGAAAGAGACAGACCCCGGATGGACAAGGGAGTAAGCAAATGGTATCCAAGGGTCCAAAAAGAAACCAAAGAGCAGAAAATGAAACAGTGGAGACAGAATATGATGGTTGATGGGTTGTTTCCAATGATGGGGGTACTCGAACAAGAGAAAGGGAAATGTACTGAGAAAACCCGCCACCTAATGACCGTGGGGGACTCAGAAGATGAACACCTAGAGGATTTGTTAATGAAAAACCCCCCTCCCTATGTAGCCGAGTCAGAGCCTACGAGTCCACAGAACCCGTTCTCTAAATATCCCAGGTATCGAAGGGCCAGTGAGACAGACGTACCTGGCACTGAAAGTAAAGCCAGTGATGGTGATGGGTTTTGCAGACCTAGTACCGCAATTCCAAATTATCGCCCTTTTGGGGAAGATCGACCAAGTTTGGTCCTTCCGGCTGCCCCAAATATCTATCCTACATTGGTACTTCAAGTGATGCATGACAATTCTGCAGAAAGGGTTTTGCGTGAGCGAGAAAGGGAAGCCCTGAATAAACAGCGAATTGAATTGATTCAGACCATAGCTCAGATAAATCCCAGTCCGGATTCACTGACTATCCCAGTAACTATCGGTCCAGCCATACCTCTTTATGGGGATAGACTGACTAGTCCAAGAACTCCTATTATAACTCCAATTGTACAAACCCCTACCATTCCTCCCCCGAGAAAAGAGCCGCTCATAGTCGATGATCAAGAAAGTGAATGTGAATCTGTAATATCCCTAATGGATCTGCCTATTAGGGAACCTGGAACCAGTGTACCAAGGGCAAGAACTCAGGCTAGGACAAAGGAGGTCCTGATTGAAACGACTTCAGGGGTCAGAAGTGCCACTGTAGTTTCTCCAGAAGAATTGGATAGATGGACCAAAGAGTTAGAAAAGGACACACCCCAACCAAAACCCTTAGAGATCTATAGACTAAGGATAGAAATAGAGGAACTAATGGCTGGTAACGTAGGATTGGACCGGTTAAACTCCTTTAGTGATGACGAGTTACTGTTCATCAGCAAACACCTTACCCGGAGCACTAGATTGCTCCATGAGAGATTGACAGACACTGCCGCAGACATGGGAATTGATGTTAGCCGTTCCAAAGCCCTTCAGAAACCCTACAGAGCAGATTTTTCCGACAAAGACTTAGAGAATATGAATGTGGCAGGAAAGCAAACCCAGATAAAAGAATTGTTGAAGCTCCTACAGAAATGGGGGATGTAGAAAAATGGAAAACCCGGTGGGCGAAGAAAAAGGAAGATAGTAGGGCTAAACTCATGGCGTCAGAATACGTGCTGAAAGAAGTAGGTCCCACAGAGAAATTGTGTCCCATGAGAGAAGTACCTGGGGGAAAATATGTCCATGTCCCTTGGTCCCGACAAGACATTGTGTCATTTACAAATGACTTTCCAAAATTACGGGAGAAACCAGTTGACTGGTACAAACAGGTCGAACGCTTCATAAAAGTTCAGAAATGCCTTCTGAAAGACCTGGATGGGTTTTTCGACATTGTGGTGCCTGTAGATTTATGGACTGAGTGCAAAATTGAAATTGATTGGCCCAATGATGAATATGAGAGAGACGGAAAAACTGGAGCTCCCTCGCCTGAAGTAATGAGAAAGTATGATCAAGTCATACAATACCTGAAGAAAAAGGTGCCTGCAAAAGAAACCGATTGGACCCGGATAGATAGAACTACCCAAGAGCGCGATGAAACTGTCCACTCCTTTTACGAGAGGTTACTGCAGGTGTTCAAAACCTACAGTGGAATTGATAATGTGGACATGAAGGACATGACCCATTTCAGTTATAGATTCGTGTTAGGATTAAGACCTGAAATATCCCAGTGGATTCGAGATAATAAAATCAGTTGGCAGGGAAAGCCCATAGATGATGTCCTCAAGTATGCCAAATACTGCGAGGATGAGATAGAAAACAAGAAAAAAGCCCTCAAGGAGAAGGTTATGTGGGCGCAGGTGAAATTGGCTGAACAGCAAGAAAAACAGTTAAGTAAATTGAATACTAATAATAATACCCAAAATTCCAATGCTGGGGGAGGAGGGAAACCCCGGGTAAAAATGAGTCGGGAGGAGGCTATGAAAAAGTTTCCCTGCCACGGGTGCGGTCAGATAGGGCATTGGAGAGACGAGTGTCCACATTTGCAGGCCAGTAATGCCCCCGTAAATGGTTTAAATCCACAGGTGCCGAAAGAGGGGACAAGAAAGAACCAGCAACAGGTAAAGCTGCCTCCAGTGCCTCGCGCTTCTAGACCGAACTATAAGAATCAGGGTCAGCAGAATGAAAGGGCCGAGGTATGGGAAGGAGAGAATGAGAGAAATGCAACAATTCCGCAGTATTTGTTAAATGATTCTTTCCTCTGTGATGATCAAGATTGACGGGGCCTGAGGGGGGAGGACAAGGAGTGCGTACTTGGCGCCTCCTTACCGGTAGACCAGACTGGACCATACATTGAAGGAAAGGTTGAGGGAAAAGACGTCACCTTTTTGTTGGACACTGGTGCTACCCGTTCTACTGTGAGAACAGTGGATGTTCCTAACCTACCCCTCTCGGGAGAAGCAATCCAAGTAGTGGGTGTCTCCAATCAGATAATCAGTACTCCGGTAACTGAACCCATGGAGATTTCCATAGGAAATTTCAAGGAAATGCACAGATTTGTGGTCTGTGACTCCAGTCCCGTGAACCTGTTAGGACGAGATTTGTTGTGCAAAATGAACTGTACTATCTTTTGCACACCAAATGGTGTCGAAATTCAGACCCCAGATGAAGATGGCCTGTACAAATTGATGTTAGTAAGACCTGACACCGAAATTAGACCCCTGTCCATTGAAGACCTTCCTGAAGAATTGCAGTCAAAAGTGGTACCTGAAGTATGGGATTTCACAGGAAGAGATGTAGGCTTAATGGCAAATGTAGATCCAGTTAAAATAGCCATAAAAACAAATGCTGTGTACCCAAGAACCAGACAGTATAACATGAGTGCAGAAGTAAAGGCTGGAGTCGCAATTGAAATAAACAGATTACTTGAAGCAAACATCATAGAGGAAGTAATGAGCAGTCTCTGTAATTCGCCCATAATTGGAATTAAAAAGCCTAGCGGGAAGTACCGGGTAGTGCAGGATCTGCGCAAAGTTAACCAAATTGTTGTACCTTGCTGTCCTATTGTGCCCAACCCCGCAGTGATACTGTATCAGATTCCTTGGAATGCGGAATGGTTCACTGTCATTGACTTGTGCCATGCATTCTTCTCCATCCCATTGCATCCTGAAAGCAAGTTCCTTTTTAGTTTTGAATTTGACAGCCATGTCTATGTCTGGAATCGTGTCCCCCAAGGGTACACCGAAAGTCCCTCGATTTTCAACCAGATCCTAAAAAGATGCCTTGAATCTTTAGTACTGCCAAGAAAGTCTGTTCTGGTACAGTACATAGACGACCTTCTGGTGGCGTCTCAAAGTCAAACTGACTGTGTCACTGATACCATTGCCTTGCTGAATCACTTAGGAAAGGGAGGACATAAAGTATCACCAGACAAATTACAGTTCTGTAGGAACTCTGTGAAATATCTGGGGCACCAGATAGAGAAAGGGATCCGAAAAGTCACTACAGAAAGGATCAAGATAATTCAAACTATGGACCTGCCCAGAACCCAGAAAGAAGTAATAATGTTCCTAGGAGTTGTAGGATACTGCAGACAATGGATTGTAGGATTCGCAGCTCTAGCCAAACCCCTGATAAAAATGACCAAGAAGGGAGTGGAAGACCCAGTCAGTTGGGACGAAGAAAGCATGTCCGCTTGGGTAAAATTGCGAAATTGTCTGTGCTCAGCTCCTGCATTAGGCATGCCTGATTATTCCAAAAACTTCGAACTGTTCTGTGACACAAGAGACAATTGTGCGCTCTCAGTCCTGACACAGGAGCATGGGCTGATCAGGCGTCCGTGGCCTATTTTTCAGCCACTTTAGATCCAGTGGCTGCTGGATTACCAGGATGCCTGAAAGCAGTAGCTGCTACTTGCGTTAGTCTGGAACAGAGTGAAAACATTGTGATGGGACATCCTGTCACCGTATATGTTCCACATTCTGTTGTGATATTACTGACCAGAACAAAGACCCAGTATCTCACTCCTAGTCGGCTGACTAAATATGAGAGAATTCTAGTTGGTGCCGAGAATGTAATTATTTCCCGGTGCAATGTCTTGAACCCTGCAACCCTGTTGCCTATTCCTCTGGATGTCGAAGCAGAGGATGAAATGGAGCATAACTGTATAGATTTAACAGAGTTTAGCACCAAGCCACGTCCTGATATCAAAGAAATAGCCTTACTCGATGAGGATATTATGATGTTTGTGGATGGCTCATGTTTGAGACATGAAGATGGAGGTTTAAGTGCTGCCTATGCCGTAGTCACCTTGGCGACAACCCTGGAAGCATCTTACCTATGCGAAGTAAAATCTGCACAGGTAGCAGTCCTTGCTCCATCATTAGTGCTGCTCCTCACTCTCTCCACTAATCACTTTCCTATATGTCTTGTTTCTTTAGTAGGACTTTGTCAAATTTGGTAATTTTTCTGTGAAATAGGCATAAATATCGAGAAATTATGCGAATTATCTGAATCTCATTACACTGGTATCTCAGCTTATAACCGCCGTGACAATTGCTAAGGGCCTTGGACTGCTTGGCACTGCCTTCACAAATGTCATGAATGCTGCCCGTGATTCAGGAAAATGGAAATACTCCGGAAAACCTGTGGCTCATATTATTATATACAAAATCATCCGTTGGCACAAACCTTCCCAACTTTTCTGATTTTCATGTTGGAAAAATTATAAATAGCGTTGCAGGGTTCTATTATCTCTCTGAATTCTGACCAGCAGACAGATAATACAAAGGGGTGGGGGGGGATTACATTGCTGGTTGATGTCTTCCAGAACTTTGAAGTAAAGTAAGTGACTCAATTGATGGTAAATCTAGATGATGCTAGTTATATATATTATATTTTTTAATGTACTTATTTCATTGTAAAAAGAACATAATCCAGTGCTAAATAATGGTCAATTTTGGAAAAAACATTTAGTTTGACCACACTGGCCAACATCACTCCCGCAACAAAAGCAGAGGCACCAGCTGTTAATAAAACTTCCACAAACAGTCGAGTAAACTCAAAAGCAAATCAGAATCACTTAGAAAATCACACTAAATATGGGTAATTTCGAACGAATTCATAAAACTTGGTAAATCCCAGTAAACACTGCAAGTACTATACCATTTTGGGTGGCAGCAAATTCTTAAGAGCAGTTTTTCCAAGTGTCCTTTGGTACAAGCTACATGGTTGGGCATATGAATTTACATGTTTTAGATGTAACTAATAATTGCCTCATATACCATTGACAACCTGATGTGACTTACTGTTGATCTTCTCCTATATTTTGCTACGACTCAAAAATTATGAAGATTAATCATTATTAATACCGCCAATATGTTTAGGGGCACTTAGGGCCAGATGTAGGTAAATGAGATTTACCGATTTTTAATTACCGAATTTTACCGATTCGGTAATTAAAAATCTGTAAATCTGAGGGGTGGATATGTAGGAACATCCAGATGTTCCTTTTACCGAATCGGTAAATACCGATTCTGACAAGGGTGCAGGGGGTGTCACTTTGACACCCTCTAGCACCCCCAAAAAAGGTTTGGGGGCCATGTGGCAGGCATACCTGCCCTAAGGGCAGGTCTGCCTGTCATATGGCACAGGTGTGCATGCACACATGTGCATGCACACCAGAATCGGTATTTTACCATCAAATAGTATTTGATGGTAAAATACCGATTCTTTAATGCTTGTGGGACTCAGAAGAGTCCCACCTACATATCAATTTTACCGAATCGGAATAAATACCGATTCGGTATTTTACAGAATCGGTAAATTTACCGATCGGTAAATTTACCGATTCTGTAAAATACAGGGCCCTACATCTCAAATTGCATTTACCGGTCGGTAACGGCCGAATTCGGCCGTTACCGACCGGTAAATGCCTACCTACATCTGGCCCCACATCAATAAAGGTGGGAACCTTGCAGGAAAATTAAATTGCTAAAGGCATGACTATGAGTTCAAAATGAGGAACTTTGTTCTTAAATGCGCTTTCTTATGCAAGGCTTTCTTTATTTCTAACAAGATTACTTGCAGATCTAAGCTCTAATTTACAAAATAATGTGACACAATCTGGTTCGTCCAAAAACTCCCAAAGGTTTGGATGGCAGGTACCTTTAGAACACAACCATAGTGCTAATCCACCATCCAACACAACACCCAGGGCTTTAAGTGGGATGAATAAACTGGGGGGTCTCTCACAGGGCGTGGCTAATGTAATTAAGGGCATGGCTTACAAACACATAAGCAAAAAATCTGTGCTTAGCATAGTGTGCCACCCGCCTTGTATTTTGCTGTTTCTGTCATTGCATTCAGATATATGATACAAGTAACATCATACCTACAACAAGTCAAGACTATTGGCTTTGTCAATGGCTGCTAGTTGCATAAGATAAATAAACAGCAACTATGGCTTGTATATAATATTGAAAAAGCTTTGATTTAAAGCCCCGGTGACACCACGACAATGTTGCTGCCCCTGAGTTTCAAAAAGAGAGGCGAAATCCAGAGAGAAAATGACTCTCTATGAAGGATGTCCCTTCCTCTACAATGCTCACCTGGCATGAAGTCATGCTGTAACTTCTCCTCTAGTGAGAAGTAAGGAGTGTGAGCACATGCACATCGATGTGCCTGCTGACACTGCAGTCCTGAAAAAATGGACCGCCTGTGCCAGGGCACAAAACAGAGCCCCATAGAGACCTGTTTGAGGCCTCCTTTAAAAATCTGCTGGTGCTCAGCACCGGTGAGACCCGGCCCACTTAAAGCAATGACAACACCACATAATTTAGGACACTCCCATGGCACATTCTGCCTCCCAAATCTCAGCTAAGGTATTATACATCTGTATCCAAAGGTGTAAGGGGACTTAATCCCTTTTACCCTAGGATTGTACAATTAGCATCCCTCCCTCGCCGGTGCATCTTAGTGAGGCCCCAAGTACAGACTCTAAACAAAAAGTTTTGGTTAAATGCGTTGTGCTTCATTACAGTTAGGTACTGAACAAGTCAGGATCCTGGAAAAGCTTGCTGAAGAAGATACAAGAAAAGTTTCTGCAAGCTTGAGTGATGCCTGAAGATGTACTGCAAAAACTGAGGCGAAGAACACAAATGCAAAGAGAATGCCTTCAGTTTTTTTTAGAAAAAACAGCATTTCTGTGGAGTAATGAATTGCAGGGACATAAGACATGATGCAAACTCTATCGATCAGATGTTCGTCGGCCCCCACACCTGGGTCAACACCCTCTCCAACAGAATGGGCTGCAAAGGATTCATACTGCAGTGGTTCAAGCCATACCTACAAAATGTTCACATGGACACTTCTCAGATCAGAACTCATCGCTTTGGCCTGGGGCATTCAACAGGGTTTGGTCTTTCTACTGGTGTTCTTGAACCTCCTCCTGTAGAACTCGGGAGCATTTTGAGCCATCAAGCACATAAAGACGCATCATGAAGTGGTGACGCACATGTCTACCAGAAAATTACATCCATCATGTTCACCAACCAAGGTACTGTCTCACTGCTGTCCAAGTCTGGATGTCAAACTCTGTCCGATAAAACTGCCCTCAGCACAACTGTGACTAACAACAAAATAAAGACTTGTTCTTATCAAGGAAGTTAGTTGGCTGCACAAAAAGCTGACCAGCAGTGCCAAGGAACTTGGCTTTAATATTGACAAAACTGCTAGTGTCAAGACCCACATCTCTAAGATGAAAGGAATTTCAAGCACCAAATATCACCCTTTAGAAAATAAAGTACTTCCTTCTGAAAGCAGATGTAGACCTACTGTGCAATCTCTAGTCCTCTCAGACCTGCATAGAGGCAGCACCCTGCTCACAGATGTGCCAGAATCGCACCCCATCCTCCCCAAAGTGCTCTTTTTGAATTTTGGCAAGATCATGCATGCCCTCTCTCAGATAACTCCCCTGGTTCCTCCTGTAAGAGCGCATTATTTGTAAGGTGTGCCCGTCATTTGCAATGCTCGCTCACTCAAAGGCCCACGTGTACTTGTCCTCCAAGAATCCTACTCCCTGGGCCTGCACCTGCAGGAGGTGTAATTTCCTGGTGCTGGAATTTGACCTGATTACCCGGCCACTCGTAAATCCTTTGTCATTTATATGGTACTTTGTTTTATGTGTCCCTTTATATGTCTGCCTCCTGTTCTGCCCAGCATCGCCCTAATTCGTCCCTTTTATATTCAAAGAGCTAATTGCTCTATTATAGAGATTATAAGGCATTTAAGGGCCTTCTTTGTTTTTTTCTTTAATTGTTAGGTGTAGTTGTTTTGTTTCTACATTACCATTTCGTTTTTCTCTTTCATAGTTATGTGTTGTTGGTATTCGATTACCATTTTATTAAGTGAATTTGTTTAGACATCTATTCATGTGTTTCTTTTGTTTGTGTAACAGTATCAGAGGGAAGCCTGATCATCGGTCTCCTACCAGACAAAAAGCAGCTGAATCAGTCTGATTTGGAAGGAGAGTTGGTGTAGTGTTAGCCTATGGCTATGCAGACCATACACCGTCTAAGGACTGACATAAATCCCACTGAACAGACACCAACGAGAGGGAGTGAATAAGAACAGGAGAGATGTGAGACCAATCACATGGAGAATCACAACAAGAGAGAAGGCGGGCCATTGGAGACGAAATAGGTCATTTGCAACAAGAATGAGTTAAAGACATGGGAGAGAGTAACGTGGAGGAGAAGAAGTGCCATTTAGAAGGTGTGAAAAATCCAGAAGAAAAAAAAGAAGGAAACAGAAGGAAAGAGAAGAGAGATACAAAGATGGTAACTAAGATCAAAGATAGTGACAGAAAGAGAAGTAGGAGGAGA
This sequence comes from Lissotriton vulgaris, assembly GCF_964263255.1. Classification (NCBI taxonomy): domain Eukaryota; kingdom Metazoa; phylum Chordata; class Amphibia; order Caudata; family Salamandridae; genus Lissotriton; species Lissotriton vulgaris. The sequence goes on along the minus strand of NC_141685.1, from coordinate 1,616,055,227 downwards.
CACAAACATGAGAAGGAGAACAAATAGAGGCTTTTGACAGGGATATGAAGTATGAAAGACAAACGGTGCAGGGATGATGTGATAGAGATGCGGAGCACAAGAGAAAACAGTGACGAGGACAGAAGGAGACAGGAAGATAGACAAAGAGAGTAAAAGCGAGGAAGAGCGGTGATGTCAAAGGAAAAGCAGTGAAGGAAAAAAATAATAAAGATAGAGACTGTGAAACAAAGGAACTAAGGAGGGCTGAACAAGAGTAGAAATGAAGCATGCAAGCAAGAAAACCACAGATGAGAGCAAGAATGGGAGAACAAAATGAAGCAAGGAATAGTGGAAATATGAAGTGGGTGAGGAGACGAAAGAATGACACAAACAAGCAATGGTGGAGGAAACGAAAGAATGGAAAGGGAGTAAGAAAGGTAAGTAATGAGACAAGAACTCTAACTGATAATTCGTGCTGCATGTATGAGATCTGCATTGATTCCAAATTATTGAAAATAAGGATGTTAATCTGTGTTTTTTTTTAGCATTTATAGCTGTCAGTTGCAAGAGCTATTAGGACCAATACAGGTTTACTTGGCCACGATGTGTTGTGTATGTTTACACCTTGCCATTGAGTACAACGAGTGGATGATTATAAGTAAGCGGCGTGGTACTCCAGAATAGGATGACACCACGTCCGATCACGACTTGCCCAGCGTTCCTGAACCCGGATTACCAAGGTGAGGGAACTCCAGATTCCCTCCTAGCAGCTGGGAAATCCCGCTGTGGTTTCCCATTTCTTAGAATTTCGCTTGTGATAGCCAAATGGGTAGGGATATGGTCAAAATTGTTATTTCCATCCACACCTTATCCCACACATACATCTCCATTACTTGTACTCCGGGCCCATGCCGTTGGTGGTGCAGGCTTTCAGTCAATTTCTCCTTCTCAGTTTCACATGTATGAACATTTTTCTATCATCTCTTGCCTCCTGTGTGCATTACAGGCATACATTATGTCAGTGCAAGCTAGATATGTTGGCTTTGCCATTATGTGTTTCTTGTTTCCATCTTGCTGTTTTTCGCTGTCACACACACTTATTTTTTTTAAACATATTTTATTGAGCATTCGTAATAATATTAGTACATTGCAACAATGCAACTCTGATCTGCTGACGTAAACTCTCACACACTGGTAAAGAGAATACTTTGTCGACAGTGTATATGTGTAGGATGGGGAAATCCAGAGGACTTGTACATAAATCCCTCGAACGCCTGTAAGAGCTTGCTTCTTTAGTATCATATACTGGTCCTCTTGTAATGTAAATCCATGGAGCTGCTTTGCATCCTTTCTTGGATGCTCTTTCTCTATATTGCTATACAGGTTCGCTTTGCAGTTTCATGTTTCTTCACTTACCTGTCATTTTCTTATTCTACCCTCAGGAAAAGTAACTTGCTGTGCAACTAGGAATGGGTGTGCGTATGTACGAGCCCGCTGGGTTGTATTGAATGTACTAGTGAATGGCTATTGAATAAAGGCAGATCATATCATAATTCAAAACAAAATAAGGTGTAACATTGGCCTGGGCCAGGGTGTGTCTGAGGAAAGAATGCACAGAGTTCCTATCAGAGGCTGGCAGTGCCCACAGCCTGCACGTGTAGGGCTTCTATCAAGGCTGGAGGAGATCTTCCTCTTTACCTGAAGACGGCTCGGTGAGTCTGGTCCCGCTCCTCGCCATTGACCATGCAGGAGAAGAGCCCAAAAGACTCGGTACCTGAGAAGCAGACAAGAGGTCACTGCAGAAAGGACAACTGGGATCTCCATATGAATCATATACAGACAATATCCATACATACGACCCACTATACAGTACGCATGGAGGAAAATGAAGTTCTATGCTGCTTCCTGTACATTGGATAGCGTACAACACCTGTGCAAAGCCCTATGATGTTAACATAGACATTGTGCGACATACTGCAGGTCTGTAATCAATATTACAGTACAGAACTAGTTCCATTCATGAGGCACGGAAAAAGCCTTTATCAAATCCCCCCAAGAAGTGCTTCAAGTAGTCATGTAGCACAGATCAGGTCTCTGTCTATCATATTTATTTACCTACTTATTGTAATAGCACACAGAGATATTCATCCGATCCTACAATTATGTTGTAAAGAGAAGGTCTTAACCAAAGCATTTAGAACACAACAGGAGGGATACACATAATCATAGGGAGCACAGCAGGCTTTTCATTAACAAAGAGCACAGAAGAGGTTTAAGTCAATAAACAGTTACAAATGTTCCCATTTGTAACGGAACAGGCGCCTGTTCCCAGTTACAAATGGATTGAAGAATAAATTAATCGTGCAAAGAAAACTTACCTGCAAGAGTGCAACCTCTTTTGTTCTTTGGGCTCAAAGGACTGTGAGAATATTCTCACAATGGAAGGGAAGACATGGCTTTGCAGTTCGGGCTGGGCTGTTCCCATGAGGCACAGGGTCAGACTGATTTGCATATGGCCATGTCTGAACTGGGGTGGTGGAGTGAGCTAAAGAATGATGATGGATTAAACCCAGATCAGTTGACTGGGAGTGGGTGTTTGATTTGCTCCAACGCTCCGTCCATCATCCCCTTTGGTATCGCCTTGTTCGCCCTAAGTTGGCAGGGTATGCCCAGACATGGGTCCCTTGCTCACTTTGCCACTGGATTCAAGCTAGCCTGGCTGATGAGCCAGAAACCGGTCACAGGATGCTGGTTTCCGGTCCAGGAAGACATGGCTTGGCAATTTGGGCTGGGCTGTTCCCATGAGGCACAGGGTCAGACCGATTTGCATATGGCCATGTCTGAACTGGGGTGCAGTGAGCTAAAGAAGGATGATGGATTAAACCCAGATCAGTTGACTGGGGGTGAGTGTTTGATTTGCTCCAACGCTCCGTCCATCATCCCCTTTGGTATCGCTTTGTTCGCCCTAAGTTGGCAGGGTACTGGGGTCTCTTTCTCACTTTGTCACTGGATTCAAGCTAGCCTGGCTGATGACGGCTGAGTATCCAGAAACCAGTCCCAGGATGCTTGTTTCCGGTCCAGCGAAGAAATGGCTAGGCGGTTTGTGCTGGACTGTTCCCATGAGACACAGGGTCAAACTGATTTGCATATGACCATGTCTGACCTGTGGTGGTGGAGTGAGCTAAAGAATGATGATGGATTAAACCCAAATCAGTTGACTGGGGTTAGTGTTTGATTTGCTCCGATGCTCCGTCCATCATCCCCTTTGGTATCGCTTTGTGCCCCCTAAGTTGGCAGGGTATGCCCAGACGTGGGTCCCTTGCTCACTTTGCCACTGGATTCAAGCTAGCCTGGCGGATGGTGGCTGATTAGCTAGAAACCGTCCCTGGATGCTTGTTTCCGGTCCAGGGAAGACATGGCTTGGCAGTTTGGGCTGGACTGTTCCCATGAGGCACAGGGTCAGACTGATTTGCATATGGCCATGTCTGAACTGGGATGGTGGAGTGAGCTAAAGATTGATGATGGATTAAACCCAGATCAGTTGACTGGGGGTGAGTGTTTGATTTGCTCCAACGCTCCGTCCATCATCCCCTTTGGTATCGCTTTGTTCACCCTAAGTTGGCAGGGTATGCCAAGACGTGGGTCCCTTGCTCACTTTGCCACTGGATTCAAGCTAGCCTGGCTGATGACGGCTGATTAACCAGAAACCAGTCCCAGGATGCTTGTTTCCGGTCCAGGGAAGACATGGCTTGGCAGTTCGGGCTGGACTGTTCCCATGAGGCACAGGGTCAGACAGATTTGCATATGGCCATGTCAGAACTGGAGTGGTGCAGTGAGCTAAAGAATGATGATGGATTAAACCGAGATCAGTTGACTGGGGTTGAGTGTTTGATTTGCTCCAACGCTCCGTCCATCATCCCCTTTGGTATCGCTTTGTTCGCCCTAAGTTGGCAGGGTATGCCCAGACGTGGGTCCCTTGCTCACTTTGCCACTCGATTCAAGCTAGCCTGGCTGATAACGGCTGATTAGCCAGGAACCGGTCACAGGATGCTTGTTTCTGGTCCAGGGAAGACATGGCTTGGCAGTTTGGGCTCGACTGTTCCCATGAGGCACAGGGTCAGACTGATTTGCATATGGCCATGTCTGAACTGGGATGGTGGAGTGAGCTAAAGATTGATGATGGATTAAACCCAGATCAGTTGACTGGGGGTGAGTGTTTGATTTGCTACAATGCTCCGTCCATCATCCCCTTTGGTATTGCTTTGTTCGTCCTAAGTTGGCAGGTATGCTCAGACGTGGGTCCCTTGCTCACTTTGTCACTGGATTCAAGCTAGCCTGGCTAATGACGGCTGATTAGCCAGAAACCGGTGCCAGGATGCTTGTTTACGGTCCAGGGAAGACATGGCTTGGCAGTTCGGGCTGGGCTGTTCCCATGAGGCACAGGGTCAGACTGATTTGCATATGGCCATGTCTGAACTGGGGTGGTGCAGTGAGCTAAAGAATGATGATGGATTAAACCCAAATCAGTTGACTGGGGGTGAGTGTTTGATTTGCTTCGATGCTCCGTCCATCATCCCCTTTGGTATCGCTTTGTGCTCCCTAAGTTGGCAGGGTATGCCCAGACGTGGGTCCCTTACTCACTTTGCCACTGGATTCCAACTAGCCTGGCTGATGACGGCTGATTAGCCAGAAACCGGTCCCTGGATGCTTGTTTCTGGTCCAGGGAAGACATGGCTTGGCAGTTTGGGCTCGACTGTTCCCATGAGGCACAGGGTCAGACTGATTTGCATATGGCCATGTCTGAACTGGGATGGTGGAGTGAGCTAAAGATTGATGATGGATTAAAACCAGATCAGTTGACTGGGGGTGAGTGTTTGATTTGCTACAACGCTCCATCCATCATCCCCTTTGGTATTGCTTTGTTCGTCCTAAGTTGGCAAGTATGCTCAGACGTGGGTCCCTTGCTCACTTTGTCACTGGATTCAAGCTAGCCTGGCTAATGACGGCTGATTAGCCAGAAACCGGTGCCAGGATGCTTGTTTACGGTCCAGGGAAGACATGGCTTGGCAATTCGGGCTGGGCTGTTCCCATGAGGCACAGGGTCAGACTGCTTTGCATATGGCCATGTCTGAACTGGGGTGGTGGAGTGAGCTAAAGAATGATGATGGATTAAACCCAGATCAGTTGACTGGGGGTGAGTGTTTGATTTGCTCCAACACTCCGTCCATCATCCCCTTTGGTATCGCTTTGTTCGCCCTAAGTTGGCAGGGTATGCCCAGACGTGGGTCCCTTGCTCACTTTGCCACTGGATTAAAGCTAGCCTTGCTGATGACGGCTGATTAGCCAGAAACCGGTCCCAGGATGCTTGTTTACGGTCCAGGGAAGACATGGCTTGGCAATTCGGGCTGGGCTGTTCCCATGAGGCACAGGGTCAGACTGCTTTGCATATGGCCATGTCTGAATTGAGGTACTGGAGTGAGCTAAAGAGTCATGATGGATTAAACCCAGATCAGTTGACTGGGAGTGCGTGTTTGATTTGCTCCAAAGCTCAGTCCATCATCCCCTTTGGTATCGCTTTGTTCGCCCTAAGTTGGCAGGGTATGAAGCATATATATCTTCAGGCAAGGGAAGCATTTTGGCATAAATCCATGTCTGCAAATCTTTGAGATCTGAATTTGCATCGAAATCCATGAGTGGATGCACAGGAATGCCCAGGCTCCACCCATGGAACGCCTCCCTGACACAAAGTAGCGCTAGCAGCTTATTGTGCTGCTTTTGTTTTCTTCATGTTACAAACGAATGCAAATCTTGATTTGTGTTGGTTTGTACATCCCACTAGAAGATTTTGCAGCAGGTTTGCATTAAAAAAGTTACACATACTAAATGCAAAGCTTTTGTAACTCTGGGCCAGAATTACTATGCAGGAATCTGCCAAGTATTCCCTCGTCTGAAGGGTTTAACTCTCCTACTTACCACCTGCTTTGAGCACGTGGTAAATGGAAGCAGTGGTTTCTCTGTGGGTGGTAATGAGGTGGAGTAAGGGAGAAAAAAGGAAGGACATGTTTGGCAGGGGAGTATTGCATGCTACCCTCTTTGTCAAAGGCTTAGCTGCTATTGTACACAAATCCTCATGCGAATGTACCAGCTTGAATTTCCAGACAGTAAAATTAGGTTTAGTATTCCTGTGCCTGGGAAAACTGGGTGCAGGAACATTAGGCCATTCTTGCTCATGCGAATGAGTGTCCCATTTAGGAATACCCCTCCACCTGACTTGTAATCAGGTCCATTGAAAAGAAAAATAGCCCCTGCATCAATATCTTGGAAGAAAGTGGAGAATAAAAAAAGACACAATTGGGATTAGGTCCAGGGTGTGAAATGAGAGGAAAAATGAGACCTAAGAACAGATTAAGAAGGAGACATACGGAGAGAGTCCTGGATGGTGAAATAGACAATTGAAAGAGAACACAGGATAGGAAATGGAATGAGAACCTACAATATGGTGACAAAGACATGTTGAAAGTCTATAATGACAAAGTAAATGCCATGGGCAGAGAAAGAATCCTGTGAAATAAGAGGCACTGGAGAGAGAACCCTGGATAGTTCACAGAGAAATGACTGAGAGGCTCTCAAGGTGGTAAATGCATAAAAAAAAGGAAAACCGAGGTTGACAGTATTGGCAACAGGGAAAGGGTCATGAATGAGGAATAAGAGGCAGTAGAGAAAGAAATCAAAGTGGGTTAAGGAAAAACCATGGTGAGTGAGACCAGGATATGGTAAGACAATGATAACAAAGCCCATGTTGAGATGTGAACTGGGGACAATAAGAACACAGCAAAGGATGTGGTAAGGATAGACTTTGGAAAGATGAAAACAATTTGCCATATAAGCATATCTCCCATATTCTAAACGGATAACTTTTCTGTGTTATAATTAAAATACTTTGTAGACTTTTGTAAGATGCATCACATTGCAACAATAGATGTAATAATCCTTGAGTGGCCAAATGTGTCATTATAGTTTGCATAAATAATAGTAATCTGCAAGATCTCCAATGTCCTTCTCTTCTCTAGACTAGAAAAACTTAGGATCTTCCATGGATGGGAAAATGGAAAAGTGTAAATAAAAATAAACACTTACTGGATGAGCGTGAGGTGCTGTTCACAAATACGTTGAGGAACTTCTTTGAGAACTGCGTGTTGACTTCGGGTGATGAGGCCTCTGAAGAGGAGTGTCCATCCTGTCCAGTAACTCCATCACCAAACTCATCCTCCTCATAGTCACAGCTGTCACAGGCTCGCAGGATCTCGCTGTCATCGCTCAGCACGGAGGTACACCTCTTCAGACTCACCAGCTCCAGTTGTGTGTTTTCATCCACCACTAGTGTGTACTTGATGGAGTCATATGCCAGGGAATCATCCCGTTGCCTGGATTCAATTGTGACTGGTGGAGGCAGGCTATTCAAGTCATTTTCCAGCCTTGGTGTCTCATCCAAGTAGCTTTCAAAAGGAGAGTTTTGTAGGCTTCCAAAATAGGGGATATCATCTTCATCTGTGGAGTATGTCAAGTTGAAACATCTATTTGTTTTAGCTGTAGAGATATCTAGATTTAGTTGTGATTCAGCTTCTTCTCGGCCAAGCGGTTCTAGCCTTATGTCATCTATGTATTCATTATCTTCGAGAATACCAGAGTCAAGGTCTTTGTCAATGGCCCATTCATCAATTTGCTCTTGTTGGTGTGTTGATTCACTGGAACCATTTTCTGAACTGTCAGTGCTTGGTGCTCTGTCAGTGTAATTGAAAGCAAAGCTTTTCACAGATTCAGTACTACAACCATAGCTCTTTGGCCCTGTAGAGCTGCATGATCTATCAATCAGTTTGGACAGTGAAGTAAAAGCTGGAGTGATGGTCTCATGTGTTGGGTTGCTCATGTACAGGTAAGAGTCAGAATCCTCAGTTGGGTAAGCTGGTTGCCCTGTTGGTTCATTACTGGTAGGTCTAGGCTCAAAGGTCTGGAGAGCATTACGCAAGGTTTCCATGTCCACCAGCTCTATGCTCTTCTCTGGACATGACAATTGAACATTCCCTTGGGATGGGGGTACTGTTTTGTCCAGGCTTTGGGGTGAATATGTTAAATCTGTGTCTCTTTCTAATTCATCAGCAATAATGTCGTGCTCTAGATCAGAAGCAGGTGAAATTGTGTCACAGGCAGAGGTGGCTTGCTGAAAGCATTCATCAGGACATTTAATAGGATATGAACCTTCAGAAATCATCTTGTTTACAAGGTTACTCAGCAGCCATGGGGAATCTGAATCCTCACTCAGGTCTGGCTCAGATTCAGAATCAGAATCAAACTCACTGTTTCCATCATCGTCAATGTCTGGCATTAGTTTGGGCCCAATAGGAAGGTAAAAAGACCTGCGAATACTCTCCAAGCTGTGATCTGGATCAATCTTCAGATCTAGTGGGCAAGAGACAGTCACATCTGTTTGGTCAATGGGAGCTGAAGTGTCGTCTTGGTTAATGCTGTTGTAATAATCCTCGATCTTTAACTCTGATAAGCTGTCTTTTTTTACCTCATTCATGTCCCCAACACAAGTTTCTGAAAGCTCGCCTTCCATGCCTTTATTTTCATCATCCTTACACTTGGCCAAGAGAAGTGAGTCTTTGATTCCCATGACTCCCCCAGCTTCCAACTCAGTCTCCAATTCTTGATCTGAAGTGGGTGAACTGGCCTCCTCAATGGAGTTGGTGAGGTGAGAGGACCTTCCACTGCTGCTATCACTGCTGAGGTCCAGCTCAGTCTCTGAGATGGATGATATCATATTGCGCACTAAATGACCACCGCAGGAGAATGCAGCCTCAATTTCTCCTTCTATGTCTGAGTCAGAGCCAGGTGAGTGCAGGTGGTCACAGTGCCGAAGAGATGAGGAATATCGTTTGGAGTTTCGGCTTGTGAGGTCTGCCTCAATGCCTGGATCAGAGGATGGAGAAGTGGTCTCATTTGAGGAATTTGATGGATGTCCTCGCATACTTGCCCCTACACTACTACGAGGCACCTCTCCTTCTGAACTCAAGTCATCATTGAACCCAGCCTGGACAGAGTTAATCTCCTCTGCATTTACTTCTGTTGGCATGCCCATATGTGCAGGTCTACATTGTCCAGATCTTTTGTCTGGTTCTTCATCCGATTTAGGGGTTCCTGTGTGATTGCAAAGGTCAATGGGAGATATACATTTGCTATTTAGATCACTAGTGAACTTTGAGGCCATTTCTATATCCACTGCCTTTTCAGGGATTCTGAGGTTTGTCCGTATGTCTGCCTTTATTGACTGTTGTAAAGCCTCTTTTCGGTAGCAGGTCTGCTCTGGGTTCAGTTCTTTAGAGTTGATTTCACCTTGATGTGAGTCTGGAGTTTCAGAAGGTGGAGTGGGGTGCTGGATTTCTCTGGTTGCATCAAAACTGGAGGCCATATTGTGATGAGCGAAAGACCCTGTTGGAAAGAGACATGGTTTAGCAGGCACCTGACCAGGATGAGATGGCGAATGTGGTTGAAGTGGCGAGCATGGTGGCGAGATGATATTCATGTTATAGTCCTCCCCAGCTTTCTCGGGTTCTTGGAGACCATGCTCTAGGGGGCAATGCCTGTTGCTTTCCAAATGAAAGAAGTTAGCTTTTAACGGTGCCTGGGTTTGCTCTGCTTCCTGCCCTTTGGCATATGACCCAGCATTCAGTGTCAGACCATTCTGACCTTCAGAACAGGTTCCATCTTGGATGCAAGAGTGTGTAAGGGAGACATGCCCTGAGAAACAGAAAACAAAGAGCATGGTTAGACTTCCTGTACCTGCCCCAGGGCATCGAAAGCCCAGCAGTTTCCCTTTCGACATGAGCCACAAGTCAAGTTCTGGGAGGCCCCCATCTGCATATTGTGTAGTAAATATCTTCCTACAAAAATATCATAGCTAGAAAATGTATTACCATAATATTGTGATGGTGAGTATATTTAGGAAAGTATAGGCTTGCTGTTATTCTGACTCTGCCTCTCTGTCTCTCTGTCTCTCTGTCTCTCTGTCTCTCTATCTCTCTCTCTATATATATATGTATATATATATATATATATATATATATATATATATATATATATATATATATATATATATATATATCTGTGTGTGTGTATATTTATACACATGCACACATATATATTATATAATATTATATTATATTATATTATATAATATTATATTATATTATATTATATTATATTATATTATATTATATTATATAAAACTATTTTAAAGGGACATTGTGGTTGGGTGAAAGAACATTGTGGTTGGGTGAATGTGTAAATTAAATCATATCGTTTTAAACCTACAAAACCACTGAAATTCAACAGTTACAGCTATCTGAAGTAACCATAACTCGTGCACACATGGCTGATGTTACAACATTATGGGTGTCGTTTTAAGTTAGGCAGACCGACTGACTTTGTCAAAGGTTCTGAAAAAACACCAAAATATAAAAAGTGGGCCTATAAGCTTTATCAAGGGATGAACATATTAACATATATAAAGCACACCTATTGTCTTTGCCACAAAATCACAAATAATTATAATCAAATGTATATCATATACATTTTCACAATGCAATATTTCATATATGTGATTGTCATTCAATTTTGTTTTAAAAAGCCTTATTAAAAAAAACATAAGCATCTCTTTGAATCTTTCTTTTAACATTTTTCAGGCCACAAAGTGCAACCATAAAACCCACCACAAGGGGGCCCTGCACCCCAGCTGAAAGGCATGCTGCTCCAACTAGGCGTACTTTGAAAAAATATGGTAAGCTCTCCTGGAGTCGTGGATTTGATTACCCAGGAAACTTACTATTTTTTTTTGTTTAACGTTGCTGGGGGCAGCTGCCCCCACAACATTAGAAAATGTGTGGTCTTGCTCCTGCCCCATCTTGGGGCACCACTACGATCCAAAAATGTAGACAAAACGCCCTTGCAGGGAATTAGTTGAAGCTCCTTGTCTGGTGCAGTGAATAATAAATGAGTGCACCCATCTCTTTTTATCGACCCCCGCTTGATGTATCACTTTGAAACTTTCCAGGAAGGATTAGCACAGTACCATCCATGCCGAGCTAGACAGTGACAAAGCCTTTTGCCATCTTTACAGCCAAGTCTTTAAGCATAGGATTAGCAGTTGCCGTCTATGCCAACCTGAAAACACAAGCCTTTTACCAATCCAGGCACAGTATTAAAGCTTTGAATTGGTAAAGTTCCATCCAAGCCAACCTGTAATAAATTAAAACTACCCCTGAAACATGATTGCTTCAGTTAGAGCTCATAAGAGAGGTATAGTTTTGTCCAGACACAAGGGAGTACCCAGTATAAGTCAACACTGTACCTTTTTAGGCCTCGAGGGCAGCATAAATAATGCAAAGTAAGAAGCAGGGAACTCTGGGTAGTTCCCAAGTTTCGTTGGAGAGCAGCTCCTTTTTTTGTAAAACCTTTCTTTATAGAATTTTCAGTACGTTATCAGCATGGTCTATATATTTATATTCAAATGTATATACTCAACATGTCAATAACATATTTTCGAGGTACACCGATACGGAGTTAAGAATAATAACTCCTTACTTACTAATCCATACTTACTGTCACAATAGTGTAATCGATATTCTGGCTACAGTCAATATTTTCAACATGATATTCTGCCATACAACCATTCTGGAAGGGAGATGCGTGATTGGGGATATGTGGTTTGTACAGTATACACAGATGAATAATCTAAGGTTTCTCTCAAAAAGGTGGGCATAAGTGGATGCTCTTCTAAGCTTATACTTGCAATTCTTTAGTTGTTTCAAGGGCAACTTTCCCTGACCGCGCTCAAGGTGACAGTATTTGGATAAACAGATGCATAAATATGGATTCAAGATTTTAAATGGAGATATAGCTGGTGAAGCCAGTTCTATTTATTTCTCTCAAACGAATGGTTAACGACCCACACAGATGTCACAGATTCCAGCTATGCAGTTATTATTACACTTTTCCTAATTGAACAAGCAAATGGAATCATTTCACTAACTGTTTATCCCATCAAATCATGGTATGGCTGAAATGAATGGAACAACTGACTCACCAGCGGTCAGGCAGGTGACTATAATTTCTGCTATACTAGCTAATCATCTAGATTGATTCTACTTCTTCTTTATCGATCTCTGTTTCCTTTCCCGCCCATAAGGCGTCACAGGTTCTCATCAATTCATCAAACCAATTAATCTTCTGATTATGACCACACAGTTCTTTGTACCACAAAAGTTGAAACGCATCGACAGAAACTGACAGATTTTTCCACTAACTTATACTGTTTGTTTCAGATTTGAGTGTCCCGAGTTCCAGCTTCACCACTTGTACATATGATTTGTAATATTTTGTAAACCTTGATTCCTTTTTGTATTGCACATCAACTGCACTGGGGCCTGTGCCTCTTTAAGTTTTGCGCAATGGAATAGAGTGTCTATTTGTAGTCGGAATATGAGAAATTGTTCAACTTCTTTATCATTCACCACGGAGTAGTTTCGGTTCTATCCACTTTCTCGTCATTGGCAGGGGGGAAATGGAAAATGCAATTACAGCATCTCCAAGTCAGTTGCCCACTGTTTTGTAAAAAAGTATGATGAAATTGTTTGTATGATACTAATTGGAATAGTAGTACGCGGTACACCTTAGCAGGGGGGATATATTGCACATGTGGATAGGGGTTACATTCTGGGTTAGGTGTGCACATTAAATTTGTGATTGGGCTTAATATGGAAGATGAAACATCATACTGGTGAATGAGTATTATGAAACTGGTGAATGAGATTTAAATAAAAGTAAAAAGTCAACTGAGTATGATAGATCTGGTTAAAATCAAAATCAGATTAGTGCATGACGTTCAGGAGGAATTTGACTTTCATTGTGTATAAGTACATTGCACTGCAAAGTGAGGTTCGTTGTGTCATGTGTGGCCTGATCTTCATGGTAGGGGGTGGTACTGATGGGTGGGTTGCACTTTTGGTGGGGTGGATTCTAAAAGGTTGCCTAAAATCTTCGTAGAAAGCAAACAGAAGTAAACCTCTTCCTCAGATATGAGTAACACGTGTTCATAGGCTTGAGATTTTCATTAGATACTGTGAGGTTAAGTTCTTGAGATTTAGCACAGCACTGGTAGAGGGGGCGGTACAATATTCAAAAGAGGTCTGAGTACCGCTGGATGATGATGGATGGGATTACAGTGCCCGAGGTGAGCTTGGCACTCATGGGTGAGGTGATGATGAATATGAGATGGGGCATAGTGCTGCTAAAGGATTATCAAGAGATTGGGTATGATATTGGTTGATGGGATTTTTATGTTTATGTGAGTTTGGTATGGTGCTAGCAGATGGGATTCTGATGTTCATGAGATCTATAGTACTGCTGAATAGAGTTTTAATGTTAAGAAGATGGAGACAGGGTGCTAGTAAATAGGATTAAAATGTTTACTATATGTGTTGTGTATAATGAATGGGATTAGTTAATGCTGTTTTGGGAATGGAATGCTAGACGTTGGGGGTTCTATGCAGATGCATTTGGTGTTTAGACATGATATAATTAGGTGATTGTCTTACTCCGCTCGAGGGGCCCTTGGACAGACGGGGATTACTGGGCCTCAACCGAGGTGGCTGAGGTTTTTGGAAAGTGGTGTTGTGGGATCCGTCCTACTGCAGCTCGGTATATTGGGATAAGTGTAACCATTTATGTATTTGACTTGGTACTAAGGACACGGAGTCACAGGGTTCTCAGAGAGGTAGTAAGGAGGGGGGGGCAAGAGCTCAGAACTCAACAATCAAGCAGCAGACACAACAAATCAAAGACTAACACAGTGCTTGACGTTTAGAAAATGAAGTACTTCAACAGAACTAAAGGCTGCACAATTACATTTATGTTAAGCAAATGGAAGGTTGTAATCCATGACTGCATTTTATAGAAGGCACCACACCCTGCCGCTCTATTATGCTCCCCCTACTCTGGTAACCCTAGGAACTACAGTTCCCATATCTGATGACCAAGGCATGAACTAGGTAAGATTATTACTGTTATCCCCATGGGGCTTACAGTGCAAAGGCACAAATCTTCCCACCCACCTCTGTAGGAGGGAACATCCCAGTCCCTTTACTCATATAGTGGTCAAGCCTTGCGATGCCAGCATTGCAGTGTTTACAGTTTGGCTAGTGCGGTGGAATAGCCTGCCCTTTCTGTCTTTTCTTTCTTTTTTGCCGCTGTTTAGTGCCAACATCACTGGTTTAAGGCAGCATGGTTGGCCAGGGATTGCAGCATGGAACCTCCACATTGGCAGCCTCCAAGTCTGATCAGGCTAACACCAGTGAGGTACAGTTTTGGCTTCTCAGACTGATCATGCTCACAGAGGGGGAGTTACAGTTGCGGCCTCCCAGGATGATCATGCTCACAGTGGCAATGCGCCATCCTGATCTTCTGGCATCTGCGGCGGTGGCACTAGTTTACAGCCTCCAGTGGTTGACAACCATACTTCGTTTGGTGCAGTCTTTAAGGCAATTATCAGGTAGGCATCGTGCAGAGAGACAAGGGGACCCAATTGCAATATGAGTTACTCCACACTTCACTCTCTGGTACTGGGTGCTTTTTAGGGTGGGCCAAACACTTTAAGCACGATCCCACTTTGTCACATGATCTGACCACCCACTGTACATACCTTGCACCTCTTCACAGTGCGCCGTTTCTGCTGTTCACTCTTCCACTTGCGTCGCCACCTTCACCACAGTCACTTTTTGTAGAGCACCAAGTTTCTTTGGTTGTCATCTATTTGAATATATGCAGTGCTGCTTATAACTGTATAATACCGACCATGAATTTACACTATAAAACAAGATGATTTACTACCTTGTCTGAAAATTTATAGAGTGTTCTCCTTTTTCCCTTGCTAGCAATGCAATGTGCATGCATATGTAACTGACTGTTCATTATTTCCTATTGGGACATTGTTTTTTGATTATATCTTCATTACCCAGTCCTAATTAGGTATATGGGTCACACTCCTGTATCTTGTACTACACAGTGGCAATGCGCCATCCTGATCTTCTGGCATCTGCGGTGGTGGCACCAGTTTACAGCCTCAAGTGGTTGACAACCATGCTTCGTTTGGTGCAGTCTTTAAGGCAATTATCAGGTAGGCATCGTGCAGAGAGACAAGGGGACCCAATTGCAATATGAGTTACACACTTCACTCTCTGGTACTGGCTGCTTTTTAGGGTGGGCCAAACACTTTAAGCATGCGGGGCTTTTCCTCCTTGACACTATCTATTCCTGTAGGGTCAGGCTTACTTGTTTTCTTTTGTTGCAACAGACAGGTAGGCTTCTAGAACACCAGATAGACCCTCCAGCAGAAAATGTTGTCCCCTCACATTTTGGAGACTGGCTGTCAGGCAGATATCTACTCTGGTTACACAGCAGCTCTTTGAGTACTTTGCAAAGCATGCTGGTCAAGAAGAACTTGGAGCTGGAACAAAGTGCAGTTAAAAGTGGTTACCACTTTTATACACATTTTTCAGAAAGACAATGTGAATCCACTGTATCAATCTACAAGCCTGGTTTTGGTTGTTTCTCCTTTCAAGTGTCCTTCTCAGACTGCTCTGGAGACACAGCTTTTGTGTAAAGTGATTCTTCTCGCACCAGCTAGCACTCAGGCAGTCCCATATCAGGAGCACCCACCATATTAATTCAATGAAGTGTGAGCTCACTGCACCTGCCTGTCATCAGCCTTTTTAAGGCTGTAATTGGAGGCAAACAAAAGGTCAGACCAGGCCAACAAACTTCATTATCATGAGCCACAGAGACTGCAGACAACCTCTCAAGCCCTACCACAAACCAAAAGGCAGTGCTCATGAAGAACTAATCAGCAGCCTCTTGCTAACAAAGAGTTCATGGAATTTCTAAATATAGCCTGTCTCATCCTCAATTCAGTGTCTGGATCCATAGGAATGGAGGCAAAACCCACTTCCACTGACTGGAGAGCTGTTCTTGAACTCCATCTTTTGCCATACTAAACGAGGGGCATCACAAATGGATCCCATTGGCTTTAGTACTGAGACTCATACACCCATAGCCACACCACACATGTACTACACACGTACCGTGCATGAACAGGCATTTGACATACACCCAGGATGTCAGAGCAAGATTCTGGGTTTCTCATAACAGCGGGTTTTCAAAAGAGAGGGATGTAGACTACAGTCTAACTGACACAGTAAAAAGGTCTGGCCATACTAAGGATTCACAAAACGTGGCATGCATTTACCCCCCCCCCCCCCCCCCCACCCCCTTATGTGCTACACTGAGGACAGGAACAGTCCACTATGAGGCCACGCTAGCTGCACCCCTCCAGGTCACAGGGCAGTTTCTGGAGCTCGAATTGCCAGGGACATACCCAGGCCTCTGCAGACATGCTAGATAAGCGTGATGCCAGAGCAAAATAAAAGACAAAATACTCAGCAGTCAGGCACTCAATGGGACTTCATTATGTACCACGTAAGGAACATGTCCCCTTTCAACTTTGGTGCTTTTGTCTGATTTAAAATATCCCAGTATGGTAACCTTTTGAGAAAGGCACTGTATTTCGTGTTCAGTTTATTCGAATTGGTTTCTTATATGTATACAGTTTTCAATACCTATTTTTCAGTGGAAAGAAAATCATCTACTGTATTAGACATAGAAAGAATTTAAAGGGAATGGAGTGTATTTATGTGTCCTTGTCAATTGTATTTCTCTTGCTCTCATTATTTTTGTTCCATGCCGTCTATTTCTCCATGTATTTTGTTTGTTTCCTTGGACTGTTCCTAAGCCTCTGTCTTTATTTTATCTTCTCTTTTCAAAATGGTACATTTCTGCCTTCCTCGATGTACAGTTCGAACATCACTTTAATATTTATATCCCTGGATACTTGTCTCAAATCTTTTCATGTCGGTTTTGCATTCCTCCTCTGATGTTAGATATTATTTTCTTTGGTTACTCGGCCCCCAATTTAGGTACTGTGATAGGCTAGCCCTGAAAGTATGTGTGTGTGTCCAGAAATCGGAACCTCTTCAGTGGTGACCAAGTGGCAAATGAGTGACTGGTAAAAATTAAGGGAAAAGATATTTGAATCGCACGTGGCTAGTCAGATTTGACTCTGTGCCGACAGCCCTCATATTTCGATATGAGACTTGGTTCTAATTGAAGGTGAGGGATTCCATTTATGCCTCATATGGCTTTTAACTGATTAAGCATTCGGAAAAGATATTGAAATCTATGTAACAAATGGATTGATTGTGGGCCCATTCTGATAGTTTGTCCTGCATATTAGATGCTGCCCCTTTTTTTCTCAGAAAGAGCCAGTCCAACTTTGCAGGCCTCCACCAGAGTTTTTGGAAAGAGTACTTCCAACTTGTTGAGGAAACTGGGATGGAAGATCACAATTTGATCGGTTCCCATCTTTGTGCAAAAGACACTTTCCTTCAAACTTAAGGTGGATCTAAGTATTCTGTTCTAATAGTCTATGCCAGTGTTCAGTGGCATGGTAGCAGATCTGACCCAGCATCTTTTGGACCCGTGGCAGATCCCTGCTCTGTTGGATAGGCATTCCCCACACCCCTGCTTGAGAAACCTTAAGTATTACTTTTTGCATGCGTACCAGGTGAGATGTTACCCACACTAGCTTTCCCCGTTGGTGAATCGCAGCACTTTCGAGGTCAATCCGGAGAGTGTACCTTTCTAGGATGCGCTGAAGGAGTGTAATGGGGATGATTTCTCCACCATTGGTATTTGTCTGCTCCGAAGCTTCCTGGTCAGCAGGCGGTTACTACCCTTGAAATCCTGCTTAACCACAATGTAATGAGGCCTGGGACAACACCTTGACCAGCAGGCACCTCTGGTGCCAAAGGTCCTGAGCTTTATGTGGGGCCAGAAGCATTAATGCAGATCACTAGGAATAATCTGTCAATCTGAGTACAAAACTCCACACTTGGTGTGAGCAGAATGCTAGCCCCACACTCTTTTTAGGTGGTGCTCTTAATGCCTGAGATCTGAGACCAAGTAAAATGTACAAAGTCTTTATGTGGAGCGAAAACACCATAGACAAGTGCTTGAGGGACTGCAGAACTCCAGCCTTGCCTAACAGCGAAAGCAGAGAAGTTCGGGCTTGTTCGGGGAGGTTTAGATTTGGACAAGTTGGAGAATTTGTCAAGATGAAGGCCTGGAAGCCTCAGCTGACCCAGACTGTAGATCAAGCTTCAGAGAGGGAGTTCGTGGCAAGGGGCTGCTCTAACTGCAAGTGTGCCCAGAATTGTCGTGCACCAGTAGCTGACATCTTGGACCTGTTAAGGAAAAAGAAGCCAGTGACAGCTTTCTGGCCATAGTCTGACTTCAAGCCATTGCAAGAGAGCACATGCACTGCTCAGTTCCTCAGAGGCATAATCCAGGGCATCTCTGTGTATTAAAGGGATAGTTTTGCAGAGAAGGAGGCAGCAACCATACCAGTGGTGAATAGCAGCATCCTAGGACGGGGACTGTAAAGAGGAGTGGTCCAGCAACATATCACTTTTGACAAGCAGATTCCTCCATAGCCGCCTTGAGGTAAAGGCCGGCGAGTAGGTTTTCGAAAAGGAGTGTTCTAGTTTTTATTTTGATTATTGCAATTAATTTTCCTCCCTCTGCAACCCCCTTTAAAATTAAGGTTTGTGGGTGGCCACTCAGTCAGAATGATGGGCCTGTTGTGGTTTATTTCCATGTATGCCGTCTTTATATCAGGCCACGTGGATCCTCGGTGTATGGTTAGGAGATCAGGTGCATTGCAGGCTCGTCTACCTCATGGAGTCTGAAGGTTTTAGTATGACTCTTTGCGGAGCAGTGATGCTGCCTATTTAGCACCAAGGAGTTACTTTTTGCTAAAGATGTGATATCCTGCTCTACTAATGTGGATGCGTCAATAATTTGGTAGAGTATAGTAAGTTACTCTCAGTTAGCTTCACAACATACATGCTGCCACAACCTAAAAGCGTGTTCAATTGGAAAGTAAGCAATCTCCTAGGTCAACATTGTAGGCAAACGTGTAATATGTCTATTTTTCAGTTTATATGACTCAATGTAATCCCCTGTGTAAATAACATTTAATTTCAAGTATACGAGTATGCTGTATTTGTTAGTTAGTGAGTACTCTTGAGTCCAGTGGTACCTGTCGTCCCCGTGTGAATGAAACCAAGAAGGTGAGCTTGTGAGGAGTCGCTGTGATGCCTCAAAGGAGAGCCTCGCCTCTCCTTTGTCCCTGCTCAGAGTTTTTCGATCCGCGGTCTTGGAGATGGCGGGTGTGCAGGTGAGTCTGTCTCCTTGGGTGACCCCCCAGGTAGAGCACCCAAATAGAAAGAAGCTGAAATCGATCCCGGTGCAGAGTGGCGGCGAAGCGGACACTTGGATGCCTGGTGAGACATCTGTAGCATTTCCTAATACCTGCTCTTTCGCTTGGGCGAATCTGCTTAAGTATTTATGAGCTGAAATGGAGCATCCAAAGAGCTTCCTGGAGTCCTCATGTAGTGCCCAGAACACGACAACCTCAGTGAATCATGAGCCATTTAGGGACAATCCAGAAAGACTGGGCCTTTCTCTCAAGGGTCTATAAATGTAGATGTTGTCTGTCTACTACTGGGTCCCTAACCATAGTAGGTAGGAGTAAATCTCTTACTGCTAAACTCTAAGAGTGTTTCTCTCACTCCGATACTGAACAATACACAGCATAGGGGTGTGTCCTTACAAAGCCCGAAAACCCAGTCAATAGATGTCCGTCTCTTACTCTCACCCTGAACAAAATAATGTATCTCTGACTCCAACCCCGACTTGTTGTTGAGTATGGCTCTTACTGCGGCCCTAATTCCACAGAGGGATGTTTGTCTTCCTGTGACCGGAAACGCAGTCAATAGTTGCCTTTCTTCAAGTCATGCAGATGGAGACAGATCTCTGTGGCCCAATAAGCGCAGTGTATATGGCCATTTGCCTTGCTGTAACCCTAAACACATGGTTGAGTGATGGAACAATGCAGGTAAAAACATTGCATGCCTTTACAACGCATTTTTTTTACCTCATAGCTTTATTGCATGCATATACATTTACCTCACAAGCCATTACTATGCATTATTAGTCTGACTAAGGTAAGTATTAGTAATGTAAGTTTAAATATATATATATATATATATATATATATATATATATATATATATATATATATATACACACATTAATATTTATATATATAATTTTTGTCTTTTTGGGGGAGACCCCCAAACCCCTTTAATTACCTTAAATGCGTGGTAAAGACCTATATGTGGTAAACACCTTTGTGGTAATAAATGTGTGGTAAAGGAATTGTGAAGTAAAAATCGTGTTGGAAAGACTTTCTCAAACACAATAGATGGGGATATATTTCTTACATGGCTCAAGACAAAGTAAGAGAACGAGGTCTGGTTTGCGTCAGTATGACCTCTACAGACCGGGGTTGGTCCTGAAAGTGGCAAGTAAGTGTGAATATGACCACTATAGAAAGACACATGTGCAGGGATGAGTGCAAATACAGTACTAGGGAAATGTGTAGCACTGAGTACATGTGTATCACCAAGCACATTGACATGGAGTGCACGTGTACCCATATCACTGAATCCATGAACAGCACAGATTGCCTTGCACAGCATTGACTACATATATTGCATTGAATGCTGCCGCAACTCACCGAGTGCATGCACAGCTAAGTGTACACGTGTAGCGCCAGTTGCATTCATGTAAGTAATTGTAATTTTATTTATATAGCGCTTTTTACCCTTGAGGTGTTGGAGCGCTTTACGGTAAGTAGCATGCTACTCCAAAACCCAAGGGTAGTGGTTAATGCGGTGGTTAATGTGATTAGTGGTGTGCTCTCAAGAAACATTTGCAGGCATCTACTCCAGTTACTTTGTGATAGATTATATTAATGCCAGTTAGGTGTGATGATTAGGCTATGTCGTTTCAGGTGAATGGTTGGTGAGCTAGATACGCTGGAGGAGTTCAGGTAATGTTAGGTTACAGGGATGGGGTTTTAAAAGAGGAAGTATCAGCCAACTGCAGAATTACAATAAGAAGGATTAAGGCAAACCGGCATGAGACTGAGAAGAGGCTATACACAGAAATAGAAGGCATGCCGAGGATGGAGAGTAAGAAGTGGGTCACTCCGGAAAAAGAAAGAATAATAAAGCAGAAGTAAGTCAAGGTCACTTTTTCATGCAGGGTTTTAGGAGTATAGTGAGAGAAGGCTTTCTGAAATACCAAGCAATCAGAGGATGTAATCTGCAGAAAGAAACAGAATTATACATTGTGCTCCATATCTGTGGCAGACAGTTTAATCATGTGATTCTGGGTGTACATATCATTTAAACATTAAGAGCCTGCCTGTTGTGGGGGCGTGGCTTAGCAACCGATGGCAGCGGTTGCATAGGAGCCGAGCTCCGCCACTGAAACCCTGAATTATCCTGTATTATTGAGGCTCTGCATCCCCTGGCCCCACCAAGTGAGAAGGGAACGAGGCGCGCTCGGCTGGGAGCTATCGGAGGAACGGAGCGGCGCCGACATCGGAACTTTGTTTGCCGTGACTTCGCGGCCGGTGCTGAGGGTGGAAAGGCGAGGACAAGATGGCGGCTTGGTTCCGTTGATAGCTGGAGGAGCTGCTCCCCCGAAGACCGCAGCCGCATGAGGAGGGCAGCGAGACGAACGGGACCGGCACTGAGGGCAGCAGGGTGCCTTGCATGCTGCTGAGGTGGGGAGCGAAGAAGAGCGGAGGAGACCCTGGCTGTCGCTTAGGCGGCCCTTCGCTGATGGGGCTGCCAGGAGGCGGCGGGTGCGACAGGGCCGAGGCTACTCCGAGGCTCAGGTGATGAGCCTCAGGATATTGTGGAGCGGAGAGCGCCCATCTGTGGCTGGGTGGAGAGCGGAATAGCGGGAACTACGGGGCAGCCCGCAGCTTCCCTGACGAGTACTGCACAACATGGAGCGGGCTCAAGATGGCGGCTGGGCGCTGGAGCAGACGGCTGGAGAAGCAGTGCCAGCCGATTGGTAGGAAGGAGCGGCTGCAGATGACGAGACAGAGACTGGCGGCGGCTGAGAGAGCTAGACTCAAGCGAGGAAACGGGAGCATGGTGTAGATTGTGGTGGTGACGTCCCACGCTGGAAGGAGACAGGGTGCAGAGGACTGAGCTGGAGGGCCGGGACTCCCGCGGAGACCAAGCAGTGAGAGCCTGACAGCACACAGGTGCATGGAGTGTGGGGGTCCTGGACCCGCGAGCTGCGTAGGTGGGCGCGGGGTCCCGGGGCTGGCGCGCCCTGCGAGCCGGGGTGCGGGAGGGCGGGGATGCTGGCGGAGATCGGGAGAGACCACTGCCTGGGAACGTAGCCATAACGAAGGCCACGAAGCTGACTCCTGCCAGGCGGTGCATTACAGTAAACTACAGTCAGCACCTGAGAGCAGGGGGACCGCGGGCGCACCTGGACTGGGCCACGACTGGTTGCGCTGTTACCCATGGGAAGGGGGGTCTCTTGGAACACTTAGCAAGCGCCTGCCCATGCTTACGAACTGTGCTGGTTGGCGCCTTAAGCTGAAGGGAGGTGGTCCAGGACTGAGTGGACGGTACCGGAGCTGTTCGTGGCCCTCACCAGTGATCTGGGTCTCGAACCTGCCAAGGTGGATAACGTGGTTGGGGCTCTGAGACAGGCTATAGTGAACAGAGCAGACGGCGGAACGGGACGGTCCTAGAGATATATGCTTGGGGTGTCCCTACTACCCCTGACGGTGGATGAGAACCGCCGACCATAGCGGACTGTAGAGGAATCCAAACAGACGGCGACGAGGCGCCACCACGATTGACAATCCCTGGCGTGGGGTGGCGGCAACGCGCTCTTCCCAACTTAGCTTGCAGGGCTATAGCTGGACCTTGCTGAGCTGGGCAGATAGTCATTAACGGCTGCTTCCATGGGGAAACTGAAGGGGAAGAAGGAGGGAACTCAACAGCAATCGGACTGTGAGGCAACTAATCAGGTGGAGCAGACCGCGCCCGCAATGACTTAGGAACTTGCCTTGCAACAGCAGTTTGATAACATTTTAACGTTCATAGCGGACTCTCACACTGCTCTCCTGCAGGACATTGCGCAGGTAGCCACAGGACTGGGGCTCCTGTGGGCAGATCACTCTAAACTAGTGGACAGAGTAAAGACTGTGGAGGGAACGATACAGGTGGTGGAAACGGCACAGTTCGCATTGAAGGCCATGGTGGAGAATGCCTTGGCTCTTATTACGGCATTAGAAAAGAGGGCGTAGGAGGCTGAAAGCAGAAATAGGCGGAATAACATACGCATCGTAGGCCTTCCAGAAAAAGCGGAGGGGACAGACATGGTGCAGTACCTTGAGAGCTGGTTGAGAGCGAAAGTGGCCCCGGAGGGACTGTCTTCCTTCTATACCGAAGAGCGGGCCCATCGAGTGCCAGCCAGAACCCCACGACCGGGGAACCCTCCAAGACCGGTGGTAGCCCGACTGCTGCACTTCCGAGATAGGTATCTGCTGCTTCAGAGGGCACGTGCTGATGGCCCTTATCACGTTGGGAACAGTAGGGTCAAACTATTCCTGGACTATACTTTTGAAATTCAGCGGAGACGAGCATCATTCCTGGCAATTAAAAGAGAGCTGAGGGAAGAGGGACTTCAGTACTCCGTGTTCTTCCCGGCCAAACTGCGAATAATTGTTGAAGGCAAGACGTGCTTCCATGAAACCCCAGATGAAGCTTACGCATGGTTGGAATCCTACAGAGCTGGGAAGGATGGACGAGATCCGGGAACTGGAAGCACCTCTGAAGCGTTGCCACAATGCAGATTGCTACGACCTCGACGCAGGGAGAGGGGCTCGAGGCGGCCATCGGTGTTGCAGACTGAGGTGGAGCGACAAGGAGCGTTGGAAGCGGTGACTGCACTATCGAGGGTGAGGAAGGAGCAATCTCCGGTGGGAACAGACTCGGACAAAGATAAGGAACGCTCGGATACAAAGGTCTCGGAGGTGGACAGTGTACGGATGCCAAAGATTACTCCAGCGACAGCAGATGGGTTGTTGGATGAGTGATCAAACTCAGCAAAGACGCAACACGAACTGTTACAGGAGCCGTTAAGAGTTTTTACTCATGTTGGGGGGCTGGGGGGGGGCTTTTGTTAATACCCATTGAGCTACCAGGTGGTGACTGGGGGGGAAGGGGAACAGCATGAGGTATCCAACTGTTTAGGGTTTTCGGGGCGCGTGGTGAGTGGAGGACGAGCGGCAGGCTACAGGCGCTGAGCCCCCCTCATTGCCCATAAGGCATGCCCTCAGAGATCACTGGTGGGCTTAGTTGTGTGGTGTTTGTTGTAATGGTTTGGACGGGGACTAGCTGTTCGGTTCTAGGTCCTGTTCTTGGGGGGAGGGGGCATGGTTGGGATGCTGGGATGGGATCAGGGGTGCACCGGTGTGATGGCTGGGACAGATGCTGAGAAACTGGCAATATGCAACTGCGATGGGGGCTGTAGCTGACCTGCGCTGCATGACTTGGAATGTACGGGGGCTTCACACCATGACACGTCGCCATAAGGTCCATGCATACTTAGTTAGAAGAGGGATCCACATTGCGCTGCTGCAGGAGACTCACCTCACTAAGGCAGAAGGCGTAGCTATACAGAGGAGGTGGAGAGGTCAGGTGTTCAACACTACATATTCAGCATTTGCACGGGGAGCATTAATATGGATTAGGGCTGGAGTTCCTTTTCAGGCGTCTAGGCAGACGATAGACCAGGAAGGTAGATTTGTAGCGATAGAGGGTAGACTCTGGGGCAGGGACATACCTTTGTGTAGCATTCATGCACCAAACATTGACCAGCCAAGCTTTTTGGAGAGCTTGTCCAGCACGTTAGCACATTATTTTACAGGCTTGATACTGCTAGGGGGGGATTTTAACACTGCGGATGTGGAGTTGGATAGATCACATCCTCCTCTAACAAAGAATAGGTGGGACTGGCAGGACAGATGGGCGCTGATTGATGTGTGGCGCAGGCACCATCCCCTTGACCGGGACTACTCGTATTTCTTGGCGGTGAATGAGCTGCATGTTCGCTTGGACACGGTGTTGTGCTCACCCTCGTGGCATCTTCGGTGGTGCATACAGAACACCTCGCCGGGACACTGTCAGATCATAATCCACTGCTCCTTTCCATGCATTGGTTGCCGGAGGTGTCGGCTATTCCCACCTGGCGGTCATGCTCGGAGACACTGGAAGACCCGGTTTTCCAGAAAGAGGTGAGAGATGGGATAACGCACTATTTCACTGAGAACGAAGGCACAAACTCCACCAGAGCGCTGGAATGGGATGCCTTTAAGACGGTGATATGGGGGCTATGCATAGGTAAATATATAGGGGGACGGAAGACACTTCTTCAAGATGTGGGCCAGGCAGAGAGTAGGCTTTGGAGGGCGGAAATGACAAGACCAGGACACCCTGAGACTCAGGAGGAAGTGGTGGCAGCGAAAGAGGAGGTGGCGGGGGAGATGGAGAGATTGCGAAGTTTTGACCATAAGGCTTTTCGTACGAAAACGCATGCAGAGGGAGACAAGGCAGGTACACTGTTGGCCTGTCTGGCCAACCCGGTGAAGAGGGGCTCGCCTATACTGGCATTGGAAGATGATGATGGGGAGGTGGCCTTCACCCAGATTGAGATATTACACCGGTTCCGTCAATATTACGAGGCATTGTATGATAGCTTGCTGAGGGCGGAGATCCTGAGATTGACTCCTTTCTGAATGAGGTGACCAGCACTCACGGAGGAGCAGGTGGACTGTCTGGGCCAGGACATACAGTTAGAGGAGATTAGGATTGCTATCAAGCATATGGCCCGGAATAAAACACCGGGAACTGATGGGCTGCCGATTGAATTTCATGCGACACATGTAGACCTGCTTGCTCCGAGGTTATTGGAAGTTTATAAAGAGGCAAAGGAACTGGGGCGTCTCCCTAGCTCCATGCGAAAAGCACTAGTGATCCCACTGCTGAAAACTGGACGAGCTGGCCTCATATCGCCCGTTCATCATGTTGACTATGGATTATAAGATCTTGAGTAAGGTATTGGCGGATCGCCTAATGCAACATATGACCACATTGATACAAGAGGATCAAGCTGGTTTCATACCAACAAGGAATACCTCTCTTAGCGTACGGAGATTGATTAGGATATTAGAGGAGGAACAGCCAGGGGCGCAATGACCTGTGGTGCTGTCGGTAGATATCAAGAAAGCTTTTGATAGCTTAGAGTGGCTCTACCTGTATAAAACGCTGTAACGATTTGGGACGGGTCTGAGTTTGTGTCTTGGACGAGAGTGGTATACACATCGGAAGTAGCGAAAGTACGTGGTGGGACATTGATATCGTCCCAATACCCGGTGGCAAGGGGAACCAGGCAGGGATGTTCGCTTTCCCCCCTGTTGTTTGCTTTAGCTATAGAACCGCTGGCGGCCAAGGCCAGGCTGGGTGAATACTACCGGGGCCTGCACTATAGGGGGTAAGGCAATATATTTCGCTGTATGCAGACGACCTGCTGATGTTCTTGGAGGACCCGGGGGGGGCGCTGGAGGGAGCGGCGAGCCTGCTCTCGAGGTTTGGAGACCTATTGGGACTGAGGGTGAACTGGTTAAAAACGTGTTTGTTTCCGATGAGGCCTGGGGAAGCCTCTACTGAGGTTCGATGGGAACCGACTTGCCAGGCATATTTGGGGGTACATGTGTATCACAGTGCTACTGACCTGCTGGAGGGCAATGTTGGGAGAGGCATGAGGGCACTGAAGGGTAGTATGGCCTTTTGGGCTACGCTCCCACTGTCTGTGACAGGCCGCATAGCACTGTTAAAGATGATAGCGCTGCCTAGATTGCTATACTGTTTTAAAACATTGCCGATATGGATCCCGGGCTCGGTCTTTAAACTGTTGAAATCATTAATAGTGGGATTCCTGTGGGGGTCAGGTAGGAGAAGAGTGGCACAGGCGACACTGAGAGGCCTAAGGTTGAGGGCGGAATAGCGGTACCAGATTTTGAGGTATATTATCTGGTGGCCCAACTACAGTTATTAATGCAAGCAGTAGCCAAGGAATTCAGGGGTCCGGAGCATTTAAGAGGTAGGGGGATACCTCGACATGTCCTGTCCTTTATAGTAATGCAACAAAAATTGGTTATTAGGGATCTATCCCTGGAGGAGAAGACACTGAGACTATGTTGGAACCGCTCTCAGCGTAGAGCGGGAGTATGTGGAGTGGTGTGGCTCACTGGTTAGAGGCGGCAGAGCCGGGAGCAGAAGTCAACCCGGGACCAGGGTTCAATTCCCGACGCGGCTGGGTCGTGGACCAGGGTCAGCGGACTCGACAATTCTCGCCACGGTGCCTACTCTAACCTGGGGTCCCACTCGGCAACTCTGTGCATTAGCTTGCCTAATCTCCACAACGGCCCCATCAACGCCGGGGATGCCTGGCTCCACCTTGGGCATTCCCAGTAGGGACCATCCCAGAGGGAAAAGCCAGGACGGGTTTCCCAGCAGTATACAACGCCGGGACGCCCCTTTGCTGGGGCAGCTGTGCGCTTTACAAGTATACGACATTTAACATTTAACATTTATTGCATCCCTATGTGCCTGAAATCCCGCTGGGGATGGCTACGGCGTTGCCACATGGGGGGGATTGGTCATCATTGCAGGGCTGGGAACAAGAAGGGATCCACGTAATAGGAGAACTCTATGAGAATGGGGAAATGCCGTCATATCAGGCGTTACGAGAGAGATATGACCTACCTAGAGGAGGGTTCCTGCTACATGCAGCACTGACAAAAGCGCTGCAAACCCACTGGAGAGAAGGGCTTATTGAACCTAAAACAACAATGGCGTGTCAATATACAATAATGGCAGCTGGGACCTTTAAGGCGGTCACTTGTCTGTATGCTATAATGTTAAACGAAAGTCTGGCACCTTTGGACAGCCTAAAAGCAAAGTGGGAAGCGGGTATAGAAAAACCCATACCGGAAGCGACCTGGGCGCAGATATTGAGGAGAGCTTGGAAAAGTACGAGAAATGCAAGGTTTCAGCTGGTGTATTTTTATATACTTCACAGAGCGTATCCGGGGAAGATAAGGAAATATTTTAGGGAAGAAGAAGCGGCATGTCCTCGATGTGCGCATGAAGGGGTAGAATTGGAACATATGTTGTGGTCATGCCCCAAATTGAGGGCATACTGGGAATAAGTAGGCGATACATTGAACACAATCACAGAGCGGCATCTGTCATTTGATATTGCAACTTGCATATTGCACTGGTTTCCACACACTTCTAAAACAAAAATAACGAGCAAATTTGTGGACATGGGGCTTATACTTGCAAAAAGGGAAATAAAGAGGCGTTGGAAGGCAAGAGAGGGTCCTAAGAGGGAAATGGAGAACTGAGCTTTTAAAGTGGGCAAGTAGCGAGAGTGAGATCAGATATCGGCAGGCGAGACGACTGAATAATGAAAAGGCGCTCGATTCGGCGAACGCATAGGAGGCGTTGGTACAGGTACTGTCGGAGATCCAGCGAGGGGGTGTTGACAATGAGGAAGCGGAGGTAGATGGGGTCCCCTAGGTACAATAGATACACAGTGGAATGTCACAGAATATGGCTGCAAGGCAATGTAAGATAGATCCCGCCGGTACCAGTACACACACCGGTGCAGAGGGAGGGGGAGGAGGGAGTTGGGCAGAGTGGGGGGGGGATAACAAAAAGGGATTGGTTTCGTATATTGGCACACCAGCACGGCTGGATATTGTCTTTCTTCACCATATGGAACAGAAATTATTAATGACGAGAGGATAGGACGAAACGGGAAGTGGAGACAGTGCTAAGAGGGGCTGTATTATAGAAGTGAAATGAGGATATATGATTTATGTATGTCTAAAACCAATCAAATACGTTTAAAAAAAAATAGCCTGCCTGTTGTGTACGAATCCTAGGACATCATTTTTAAACATAGTCTGGAGTATCTCAACCTTGGTACAGGGTCTGTACGCGGCGCAGTGGGAGTTGGCACTGAAAAAAGAAAAGGTCTTATTTACAAATTTTCTTTCACTATTCTGTAATTAAAGCTTTTTTCACTCACTATTGGAAATGCCCCTTTCAGCAGGGTTACTCCCAAACTTTGTGCCTACTTCCTCCCTTTTTTGCTGAATTCAATTTTGGTGGCTTTACGACTATGTGCACTTTATCACTGCTAACCAGTGCTAACGTTCTTGAGCTCTTTCCCTAAAACATGTTTACATTGGCTTATCCGCAATTGCCATATTTAATTTACTTAAAAGTCCCTAGTAATGTGCACTACCTGTGCCCAGGGCCTGTAAGTCAAATGCTACTGGTGGGCCTGCAGTACTGATTGTGCCACCCACTTAAGTTGCCCTGTAATCATGCCTCAGGCCTGCCATTGCAGAGCCTGTGTGTGCAGTTTTAAACTGCCATTTTGTCCTGGCAAGATAAGCTCTTGTCAGGGCAGAACCTACCTTTTTAATACATATATGTCACCCCTAGGGTAGGCCCTGGATTGTCCAGAGGGCAGGGTGCAAGGTATTTTAAAAAGCAGGACATGTTCTTTATAGTTTTACATGTCCTTGTAGTGAAAAACTCTTACATTCATTTTTCACTACTGCAAGGCCAATATCTCCTATATGATAACATTGGATTACCTTATTATACTTTGTAAGTGTTATTTCCAAATGGGAAGATATGACTGCATCAAGTTTGGTGTCTCTGGAATCCTAATTTAAAATCCGAACTCATAATGGAGTCAGGTTTTAAATTACAATTTTTAAAATGCCACTTTTAGTAAGTGGAGAGAAGGAGATAAGGGAAACCCTACTCACTTAGAACTAGAGTAAATAGCATATAAACAGAAACAGTGGTTCCTGTGAGCTAATACAATGATATTGGTAATTATAAGCACAATCGCAATAAATAATAAAAAGATCCTGAAGAGACCCTTATTGTAATAGGGGTCAAAACGCCGTTGACAATGTTTTAAAGCGAACCATTCAACAGTCCCTATTATTGTATAAGAAGGCTGCTCCTATTGCTTATCATTTTTTGATGGTCGACTTTACCTGTACTTTGGAAACCATTTATTTATGTAACAATATGTCACTATTTCTGTAGGTTCCATTTTATACTATACATGTATCTTTTTGTAGATTTTCATTGTGTTATATATATAAATATACTTAATCCTTTTCTATTGCGATTGCGCTTATAATTACCAATATCATTGTATTAGCCCACAGGAACCACTGTTTCTGTTTATATACTTTTAGAAAGTCAGCATTTTCTTGTCTTAGACATTTGGTGCCTGCAGCCTGTCTCTGATCACAAGTCTGGGTGCAGTTGTCAGTTTGGTTTTGTATATTCCACCTAGACAGCAACACATAATGGGAGCTTAGGTGTGACTTAATGGACCACCTGGCAGAAAGGAAGGGAAGAGATGGACACAGCCTCACTTACACCTGAATAGGTTGTGTCCTGTCCACACACAAAGGGATGCATACCCCCATGTAGTGAGTCTGGAGTCAGGGCAGGAGGGGAGGACATCTGTGTACTTCAAATGCATCTCTTTGAAGTCTCCCCCACTACAAACGCATCACTGGGTATAAGTACTGGACCTCAGACACCACCACTTCTGGACCTGTGGATACTATGCCAGGAAGAAGGACTGCTGTGCTGCTGAAGGTACTGCTACTCTGTTGGACTTCTTTGCACACTGATCTGCAGCCCTCTTGCCTGGGTGAGAAGGACTGGACCTGCATTTCTGAACCCAGAGTGACTCCATGGACTAGTTGGTGGGCCTCCTGATCTGAAGCCTCAGGGACATAAAAGTTTTCCAACAACCTTGCAACTGCACCTGTACTCTGCCATCTGTGAGTCTACCCTTCCAAGTAGAGCCACTGCAGTCCTGGACCCTTGGAAGTGGGCCTAATGTGCTTAAAAGTAGAACCGACGCATCTCCTCGGCTGAGCAGTGCATCCTTGAGCAGAATCAAAGCATTGCTGCTGCTGTTTTGATTGGGCCTGGCGCAGAAGGTCCACATCAACTGTGTCTCGTATTTTCAGAACCGATGCATCGCTGATTGCGCAGCACATCTCCGACTCACTTCCTTGCATCTCTAGTCTACAGCAGATCGACGATAACGAAGGTCTCTCAGCTCCTCGGAACCTGCGCATCTCCTCATCTGCACGATGCATCCTAGACCCCTGGAATTTGCATTGCAAACCCTGTCAATGGGATTCTTGATGATGATGCACAGGACCTCACATGACAGCCTCACCGCATCTTGGATCTGATGCATCGATTTGACTGTCTGATGCCTCTTGCCTCAGATCCACGCAAAGCTCTGCAACCAGAATTTAGGGTACTTTATTCAGGGGGTCTAACTTGGTCCTTATGGTCAGCCCGCTCTCCATTGCAGTCAGCCTGAACTTTGGACTTTGTCCCAGTCTGGTGAGACCAGATATCCCTTATTCACGTTTATTGTGCTTTTTGGCTCTATTTTATCTTAAAACTTTCAAAACCAATATCTCTTGTTCTACTAAGTGGATTTTTGTTGTTTTGGTCTTGTTTTATTTATTCTAATATGCTCTGTTTTCTAAACCTAGTGTGTGATCTATCTATATGGTGTTTTTACTGTTTGAAGTGTTACACAAATACATTACACATTGCCTTCAAGTACTGATTATGCCAAGCTACCAGACAGTGAGCGAAGGTTAATTTGGGGTTTGCTAGTGCCTCACCCTGATTAAGATTGTGGTTACTGCTTGAGGAGGGCTCACACCCTAGTTAACCAGAAACCCAATTTCTAACACTCTCTCACTAAAACTTTGGGTGTCATTTACAAGAAACTAACGCACCGCTGTGAAAACCAGCCCTGGCAGAGTGCTCGGGCGGCCCCCCCACCCCTCCAGGGGTGCTGCCAAGCTCTTTGCCAGGGCCGGTTTTCGGCCGATTTTGTTACAGGGCCGATTTTGCAGCTTTGCTGCAAAAACGGCAGTGTAAAAAAAACTGCCCCATGCCAAAAGCGGGCCCCACCCGTGCGGCACACCGGGGGATTGCCCGTTGCCCGCTACGGCCAGTCCGGGCCTGCTCCAGGCTGACCATTACCCGCAGCATGAGCTGGGCAGGGAGTGTGACTCGGCCAGGCTCTGACACGCACTCCCGAGGTCCCGGTCTGAGAGGCTGCGGCCACAGCGAGAACAGACGCATTTTACCCACAGGCTCTCGACCATGTCCTTCACCAGGGCGCTGGACATGCTTTCCCTGGAGATGTGGATGAAGCCCGGCAGCAGCTATAGGGAGGGGGTTGAGGTGCCTGCTGCGGAGATCCGTGTGCAGCTTGCAGGTCACAGGCAGCAGGTTACACCAACATGGACAGTGGAGTTACCTAACTTCGGGGCCAATTAGGATTGCGGTGAATCCACATCCTCCGGGCCGGCGGAAGCCACCGCTGGCCAGAGGGTGCGGATTCACCGCTGCGGTGATTGAAAAGACCCCCCCGCCAGATTAGGATGGCAGGGGGGTCATCTGCGGATGTGAAGACCATCCGCCGCTTTTCCGCCACGGTCCCGCGGTGGAAAAGCTCTAATATGGTGGCGATGTCTATTAGACACCGCCAATCATATTAGGATTCATACGGAAACATGCTTTTCCACGGCGGATTTTCCGCCGTGGAAAAGCATGTGGTCTTTGGTGTTTGTGGGCCCGTTGCGGGCCCCCAGGGTGTCGGGGTGGGGGGTGCACATGGGGGGTACCTATGGTACCCCCCAGCATTTACATGCACAAAGCGGCAGGCACTGCGCGGTGCCTGCCGCTTTGTGCATGTAAATGTTAAACATGCATTTTTAACCTTGCGGCGGGTGCTGCTTCAAGCAGCACCCGCTGCAAGGTTAAAGGAACAGGATGTGACCGCCAGGGTGACAGTCACATCCTAATTTGCATGGAGGGACTGCCGCTGCCCATGCAGACGGTCCCTCTTCCTCGGGGGTGGCGGACGGACGCAGGTCCGCCTGCCATTCTAATGACCCCCCTGGTTTGGCGGCGCTCTCCCACACTACACCAAGCAAGCATACCCTGCTTCTCTCTTTAGGGGGTGACATTCGCACAGATTTCCTCTCTAGGGATCCCTTTGACACCAAATCACCACTAATCCTTTATGGGTTCCGGAGTAGCGTGCTACTCGCCTAAAAAGCGCTTCAACGCCTCATCAGTGATAGTAAGCGCTATATAAATGCAATTACAATACAATACAAATGGACTCCTCTTTTTATGGGTGAGATTCACGCTGAACCGGTCTCTTCCTTTTGAGGCATTACAGTCATTGACAGAAGCCCGGGCGCTTTTTCAGTCACATTCTCTCGACCCCTTTCTGTAGAGGTCACAAAGCCACATGCCTCTTTCTGCAGCGGTCACAGTGGTAGAGACCCACCCTATTTCTGTACAGACACTTTGACCAAAATTGGCACGGGCCCCACCCCTTTATTTAGAGGTCACGTTGATGCAGGCGTGCCTCACAGGCTTGGGCAGTCTCCGAACAGACGGATTGACCAACATTGGCACGGGCCCCACCCCTTTCTTTAGAGGTCACGTGAACGCAGGCATGCCTCACAGGCTTGGGCAGTCTCCGGACAGACAGATTGACCCACATTGGCACGGGTCAGGCCCCCTTCTGTAGAGGTCACGTTGACCCACGTGTGCCTCGCAGGCTTGGGCAGTGTCTGGGCAGACAGATTGACCCACATTGGCACGAGTCAGACCCCCTTCTGTAGAGGCCACGTTGACCCACGTGTGCCTCGCAGGCTTGGGCAATGTTTGGACAGACAGATTGACCAGCGACGGCTCGTGGAGGGAGTTACGGTGGGGCAGGAGGGTGGGGAGGGGGAGGGGCAGGGTGGAGGTTGCTAAAAACCGGCATATGGATAATTGCAGGTAAGTAAACAATTTAATTAATAAAACGAATTTCGTAGTGCGCCTTGCATCGCAAAATGCAAGTAGTGCGAGCTACGAAATTCGTTTTATTAATTAAATTGTTTACTTACCTGCAATTATCCATATGCCGGTTTTTAGCAACCTCCACCCTGCCCCTCCCCCTCCCCACCCTCCTGCCCCACCGTAACTCCCTCCACGAGCCGTCGCTGAGATTGACCCACATGGGCACGGGCCCCACCCCTTTCTTTAGAGGTCACATTGACGCAGGAGTGCCTCACAGGCTAGGGCAGTGTCTGGGCAGACAGATTGACCCACATTGGCACGGGCCAGACCCCCTTCTGTGGAGATCACGTTGACCCACGTGTGCCTCGCAGGTCTGGGCAGTCTCCGGACAGACAGAGTGCTTCAGTCGCGTGTTTGCTCCATTTTGTGAAGTTATTTATAGCCGCTCCTCTGCAGGCAGAGGATTAATGCTCCCGCAGCTCTTTCATGCCCTAATTCAGCGCATACATATTTAATCGGAATTATCTCTGCCGAATGAGAAGGTATTGAGGGAATTGAGACAGCTCTGCAGAGCGCGGGATCTGTCCAGGCTGTCCTCTGTCTGTCCAGAGAGGGCCCCTCCCCCTTGTATTGGCCGGGGGCGTGCATACACTCTCTGCTGCATATGATCTGGGGTTCTCTGTGCCGAGTACTGTGTATGCACAGTACACCGCACTGTGCGTGCACTCAGCTCATGACGGCGAGGGGCTCAGGGCTTTGCCCCCACTCGGTGCAGCACACGCCCTCGGAGATGTATATGTGATGTATGGGAACGTGTGCGCCGTCCTTGGTGCTCGCCTTGCACGACCGACGCGGTGCTGCGCTTGAACTTAGAGACGCACAGCCTCCCGGAGCTCGTGCTCGGCGCTCAGTGCTTCCGGTGTGTGCCCGCCCCCGTGCTGAGGCTTCCTCCGGGGCTGGAGAGGTGCTCAGCGCTGTCCGTCATTTCATAGGTGTATAGGTACTC
Organism: Lissotriton vulgaris; assembly: GCF_964263255.1. Lineage (NCBI taxonomy): Eukaryota > Metazoa > Chordata > Amphibia > Caudata > Salamandridae > Lissotriton > Lissotriton vulgaris. Next base: position 1,616,020,109 of record NC_141685.1, on the reverse strand, counting down.
AGTCCTCAATATGTACTTACTGCTGCATATGCACTCAGTGCTGAATACGGGACCTGATGCTGCGCCTTTAAGATGTATACTCCGAGATGTATGTGTACTCCTACCACACATACATACTTGCTGCTTTACACGACGGACTCAGTGCTGAAGAGCTCTGGGAGACCCGACCCCAAGAAAACTCATTGCCTTATCGACCACGTACTCTGCTTTATTTGCACTGCCCTTGGCACCGTCAGCCTGTTTTGATTGTTCTTGGCCCTTTATAAATAATACAGTACAAAAGAAAGGGTACTTATCGTTCTATAGTACTATGTTCTGCATGTCAGTCACCCAATGAATGCCATTGCATATTCAGTGCTGCAGATTTGCTCTGCGCTGTTAATGTACATACGCAGAGGCTCTTCTAGGTCATGTGCGTGAGTACGAACCCCTAAACGAAAAAGTGAAATCTATCTCAGAGTGAACCCCGAAGGAAAGAGAGGAGCCTGTCTCAGTATGTCTCCCAAAGTGAAGAAGAAAAAGCTTTGTAGCAATATTATTTTGAAGCATTCCAACCAGGGCTCGAGTCGGGGTACCACGCGGGTGGACGGCGTACCCCCACTTTTTTTACCAGGTGGACGCCGCCCCCCCTGCCAAACTCTTTGGCCTCTCTGGGACGAGATCGGAGCGCACCTTTCGTGACGTCACTTTTGGGGACAGCGTCACCCCTCTTCTCTTTTAAGGACTCGTGCCCTGATCCCAACCCGTCTTTTTCACAGACTTCAAACCATGCAAAAGGCCGCCCAAGACTCATCCTGGAACTCCGGCACTGAACCCACACCACTTCTCGGAGACCTCCACTGGCTCTTCGTCCAGAAACGCTGCCAGCTCAAACTTCTCAAACACGCTTTCAAGTCACGACACGTTACGGGACCCGCATACCTCAAACATCAGCCTCACATGCAGCAATCCTTTGCTCAGCATCACTCTCAATCACACACACACCCCACATCCACAGAAGCAGGACGGGAGGTCGATCATTCTCCTACCAAGCCGCCAAATCCTGGAATGACCTCCCCCAACACATCACTTCTTGAATTCCGCAAAAATCCGAAGACCTGGCTTTTCAATTAGTCCTCTTGCAGGACCATCGAGACTGCGTGTACTCATGCCCAGCCTCACCACATACCTACTCTCACCTACTCAGTGCCTGAATACCCTCACGGGTGACAAGAAGCACTCTACAAATCCTAGTGCCACTTAATCATCAACACCAGCGCTTTTCATGGGCACCAATTAAGGACACACTCATTTTTTAGGCACAGGAGATTACGTGATGTGCCCAGAATCACAGAATGTTGAGCCAACACCGAGATCCGATGCTGGCAGCTCTGGCCATTACACCACATCCTCTTCCCACTTTCATGGTTCGTAGTTGGGTCTGTTTAGGGGGCGTTAACAGGAGAAATGGGCTGGTGAAAGTTTCCTCCTGACGAGAGCCCCGGCACTTCTTTTTTTACAAATGAACCACTGACAAATCCACCTTAAATTACATTACAAACAGAGTAGACGGGTCTACCTTATTGTGTGCACCACACACATGAATTCAACATTCGCAGTTTATTGTAAATTTCTTTCATGTAGAAGTGAACACAATCGAGGGACCGGGATCTAGGCATTGTAAAGCCTCAACGTGAAGGGCGTCCAGTCAATAAAACACTTAGCAAGAAATAGGAAGAGGTGTTAGCCAGCAGAGGCCTTTCACTGCCTGGCAGGGCCTTGGATGCCTGCTCCATCATGCGGCAGTGCCTTTTAGGCAGGAGGCACCCAGCCCAAGCCACTAGTGGGACATCGGCTCTGCACAGGTGCATGCTAACTGACTGGATACCCTAGGGCCAGTGTTCCCCTCTTCCTCCGCTCTGGACTAAGCAGTGCTTGGCCCCTCGTTCTCTCTAGACGCCTATGTCAGCTGTCCTTAGTGCCAATATCGGCAACACACTCCCCATCACACATACAGCGATCTCCTGATGAAATAAACACACAAGACACCTTGAAGGATTGCAGCCAAAGAGATTGCTAGGTGGGTGCGAGAGGTACTTATACCTGGCTCCCCGCCCACCAGTGCACCGCGAAAGACGCGGGGCATGCCAGACCCAGAGGGGGTCCCTACAGCACTAGTCTAATGCCATGTGCCATCATGTGGCACTTAGGCAGCCATGTTCTTATGGGGGCCCCTGTGTGGACCGCGGGCAGCCACATTGTCTCTTTCTCCTGGAAGGATGGAGAGGGGGCAGCGCGAGAGAGGGCTCTACCAGTTGTTAAAGGTCATAAACCTTAGTTGAAGGAGAGTGTATTTAACAACCAGGATATCCCGAGGCAGGGGGCTATAAACCTATTAGAACATTCTACCCACTAAGGTTAGAAAGGACAGGGGACGTGCAATAGGCACCCCTCTGCTTTGTAGCTCACTGTGCAATGTATGAAGTTTATCAATGCTTTGCAAATATAGCTGCATTCACAAACCATTCATCTGTTCATGACCCCGAAAGGGGGTTGAAGGCATTCACAAAGTGAAAGCTGCTGGGACAGCTTCCACACTCAGACTAAGGGCTGTTAATTTTGTGAGCGGACCACTGATCCCTTCCCCCAATACCATTCATTGAATGTTCTTTTTAAAAAGGTGACTCTTGAAGGGACAGAGGCTAGTTTTAAAATAACATTCCTTTGCAAAGTCAATAGATCTTGGCTTGGGAATACTGGCCTACTGGCTTTGGCAATGCTTGTTTGTGTCAAGACACATGAAGACACATAGCTGGGAGTCTTGGGGAGGACTTTTTGTTAAAACCTATTACAAGATGGCTGGCAATGTGGAAGCATACACTGCATCTGTGCGCCTGTGTCATAACATAGATGGCCATTTTTAATTGCGAATGGGCATGTTAGAACAGTAGATTAATGTGAAAAAAGAAAGAGCAAACAAGTCAATTGATGCTTGAGAAAGCAAGGATGCTGCCAAACAGTGCTTTTCAGCATTCAGGCCATGGCAGAAAAAAAAGACAACATAGTAATATAATATTATGGCCTTATGGCGCGGCCGAGGGCTCTACCAGTTGTTAAAGGTCATACACCTTAGTTGAAGGAGAGTGTATTTAACAACTAGGATATCCCAAGGCAGAAGGGCTTATAACCTATTAGAACATTCTACCCACTAAGGTTAGAATGTTCTAAATTAAAAAGGAAGAAATATAAAGACAAACATTGAAATGTTGGAGCAGAAGGCTTATATCTGCCATTATAAGCACCGAAGTACTCCTTTTTCTTCATTCTAGCCCCCAACATTCCAAAGTTTTAATAAATAAAAGAGGAGGAGTGTGGGCATCATCAGGAAGCTTGTGCGGATAGAGATGACTGTAGCCCACAAACATGGAAAAAAGGAGGGGGAATGGGAGAATCAGAAGGGATGTGGGAAGTACAATAGACGGTAGAGAGAAGGGAAACACACACGTACATGGAATGTTGGATACAAAAGAAAAACAAGAGTTCCATATTGTATGGAGTGGAAAATGGAAGGATACAACTCATCCAATCGGAACAATGTCAGACTGAAATAATCCTGGGTAGGACTAACACAAGAAAAGTGAGGAAAGCCATTGAATCAGGAGCAGGGAAGTGATATAGCCGGCAAAGCCATTCAACCATGACAAGGGATGAGCAAGGATTGGCCAAAAGCCTCTCTATGTATATTGGAAATAATACATCCACCCAACCACTAGCTAAAGCTGTCTATAGCTGAGACCTAAACAAATTGGCATGGAGTTAATAGAAATGCTAAAATGGAGGTCTGGTGTTGCTCTCAGGCCTCCATCTCTAAATTCACGTCTGGGTAAAACTTCATGATATAATGGGAAATGACTGGTGAACTGGGTGTGATATTTCCAATTCCAGGGTCGGATTGGTAAGACAGGCACTTGGGCAATGGGCTGGTGTCTGATTTGTACCTTTGGGCTGCTTTTTTGGCAGGGTGATGGCTGATTGGGACTGTGTCTGTGCTGATCAGATGCGGCCAGAATCCCAGTGGGGGCGTAGGAGGCCTTTCCCGAGGCAGATGTGCCTCCATTAGCTCCGTTTGACTAACAGGGCGGAGGTGTCATTCCCAGTCTCTTGCTGGGCCGGCCCAGTAATGCACCAAATTGAGCAGGTAGGGGCAGGGGGCCTGAGTAGAAGTGGCCTCACTTATATTCAGGTGTGGTTCAACATTGTGAAGTAATCAGTGCACAAATAGTCATGGTAATATTTACATTTTTTTTAAAAATCTCTGAAGTTAAGAAAACATGCCTCTTTTAGAGAAACCCCCTAATCTTTTAATAACACTTAAAACACTGGAACAGTGTTTTGCAAAACGCAAAATCTGTAAATGCGGGCCACGTTTTTTTAGGGTGCCCGGGCCTATTTTTGCTCCCAATCCAACCCTACCCCATTCCCTTACTAATTCTTCATTTCAAAGGGTATCCTCAAGGTATAACCCAGAATCCCATAGTATTCTCACCTCACCTCCCCACCCCAGTATCAGTTACTCCGAGTGAGCGTGTACCCTGGGCCATTTTACAGCGTGCTTCTAATAAGACCCCAAAAGCAATACCAAGGCTGCAGTACCACTACACCATCTAGAATTTCTGACACAGTTTACATACTGGAATAAGCATATGTCACAGATCTTACTATCCAACCACAATGTTATTTAATGTATGTTTTCAGTGAATTCTTTGTTTCTGTAATAATATTATTCATGTAGCTAATTATATTTGCTTTTGGCCTGTTAATATTTCCTCTTAAGAATCCATTCTTGTAAGTATTGATAGTAATATAACTAAAGGTATTGCTCTAAATGTTAATGCAAGTATACACAAAACCTGTCTGATGAATTGATCCACACTATCAAACTTGCTTTTTTGTGTTATACATTTGTGTTTCCATTTGTTCCTATAACCATCAATGCCAAGTTCAGAGTTTTAAAGTTTTTATACAGTTAACTACCATTAATACCATTTTTTAATGACAATATTTTTTGTGAATTTGGGATGAGCGTTGTTAAGACATAGTTTTGCCAAACAAATTTCATTTGCTTTTTCAACTTATTTTTTGCCACTCTTTTTGAAAAAAATTATATTTAATTTATTGTTGAATTTTGGTTTGAGAACAAGCCTTGGTGCACAGAATCAGTCGAGAACCATCACTCATTCTCAGAGTTTCACAGTGCTGTAGACCTTGATACTGGACTCGGTTTCTCAAATATAATATTGTTTTCCTATTTTTTGGGCGGAAAAGGTGTTTTTGGAGAGTGGGTGCAGGAGTGTGCTTACTTTACCATTACATTGTTTCCCATTTTTTTTTTTAATGGACAAAATGATCAATAGTCAAAGTTTGAAACAGAATTTTATGTGCATGAACAGTTGTCAAGAAAATCACCATAACTGTAATGCTTACATTTTGGGACGTTTCTCAAAAGCCACTGAATAGATATACACCAGATCACAAAAAAACACAGAAGGCTCTATACATCGGTGTGGTGTTCATCTGTCCCGCATGTGTTTCTGTAGCCTTGGTTAACATGCCTGTCTGAGAACTAAAATGGACAAACTACATTTTGGGATACCCACATAGTTTTTCTTTTGTTGACTTAGGTCTGACAGCGTAGGGTGGTCTTACCCCAACGTTTTGTCTGCCT